>NC_056728.1:742545510-742678010 GCF_019279795.1 Protopterus annectens
ATGTTTACATCCAGAAAGTCTATCGTAAACAAATCCACTTTGCCAGTAAATATGATACCATATATATTTGAATTTAAATAATCACAAAATTCCTTCCATTCTGTTATAGTGCCATCCCATATGACCCAACAATCATCTAAAAACCTACGCCACATTGTCTATTTATTCTTATATGGAAAATTGTCTGTATATATGCAAAGCTCCTCCAGGTAGCCCATAAACAAGTCGGCATATAGGGGAGCAAAAGTAGCTCCCATGGCCGTACCTTTGACCTGTAAATACCATTGCTCATTATATTTAAATGCATTATGCTCTAAAACTAACTTCAACATAGATAGCAAGAATTGTATTTCCCTTTGTGAATATATTCCAGATTTACGCATCCAATAGTCTATTGCCACTATACCTCCTTGGTGAGGAATACTAGTGTACAGTGACTGTACATCTAGCGTACCTAAAAAACTATTGTTGGATAGTTGTAAATCATTCATTAACTGTAAAAATTGTTTGGAATCCCTAATTCTTGCTGGTACTAATGTCAACAATGGCTTAAATTTAGTCTCAAGGTATTCTGATAGAGGTTCAATAATAGAACCTCTTCCTGACACTATGGGTCTACCTGGAGGGCTTTGCAAATTTTTATGTATTTTGGGGGTTAAATAGAAATATTGAGCCTGGGGATTATCAACCTTAAGTTGTGTAGCCAAATGTGTATTAATAATCTGTTGTTGTATAGCTCTGGACAGAAATTTGTCAATAACAATCTTAAATTCAGTTGTGGGATCTGTCACTAGAGGGCAGTAATAGTCAGAATCATTCAATTGCCTATTAGCTTCCATGTTATATTGGGTTTTATCCCAAATAACTATTGCTCCCCCCTTGTCTGCTGATGTTATAACCAAATTTAAATTTTGTGACAGTTGAATCAATGCTTCATATTCCGCCATGGTTAGATTGTGACCAAAATGCTTGAAAATTTCCATTTTTTTATTTTGTATTTCTTTCAACACCATTTGTTCGAAAATTCGAACGTTATTATTATAAATAGGAACAAATTTAGACTTTTTAAACTTAAAGACATCTTGTTGTTCAGTAGTCATTATTGCCTCTTGATTAGCAAAAAAACTTTTCACATTCAACATTCTACTAAACTCTTTCACATCTTTAACCACATCTAAATGTGATAAATAAAAGGATGGCACATAATTAAGACCCTTTTGTAATAGTTTTATTTGACTAGAACTGAATCTATGTTCAGTCAAATTAACTATCAAATTATTAACATCATTTGTAGCATCTAAAGTCAATGATGATTGTAAAACCGGGTCTGTGGGGCCTGTAACCTTATGCAGATCAGTTAACTTGCAGTATTTCTTGTGCTTGCGACCCCCTCTCCTAAAGGGAGTTTATTCCGCTTGGAAACAGGAAATTCGGGTGATAATCCGCCTGCGGTTTCAAGTTCTGGTTCAGTATCTGTATTGGAATAAACAGATGAACCGTCAGATGTACTTGCTGTTGACTGTCGAAGTATGGACCTGACTCGTTTACGTTTGGGCCGTGACTGTTTATTCACATCAAAATGCACTCCCTTTCTTTCATGCTTCCATGAAAAAATTTTGTTATTTTTAAAGTCATCCACATCCCTCCTATACTTTTTCAACTTTCTAGCCCGCAGTTCCTGTTCATATTTATCCATCTCAAGCATAAACTGTGTATAAACATTTTCATAGTCAGGCTTGTCTTCATATTTAGAAGTGCATTGTTGGCTTTCATATAACTGTTTGCTTAGCGTTAACAACTGTTGATCATAATACTCCATCAATAAACACATAAACATGTTTGAAGCACTCAACTGTGTTTCTCGCCACTTTTTTATAAATGTTATATCTTCCTTGCCTAGGCCCGGTTCTAACTGTACCCTAAGGCCCCTAGGCACAATTTTAGCTTGAGCATAAGCTCTCAAAAGCTTATTATGCCACACAACTGCACGTACCTTTTTGGTCAAATCGCCCAATCTGCGAAAATGTTGCTTAATGTCCATATTTGCAGTATTGAGGGAACGCGATTCTTCTACCATTGGACCCTCAACAGAAAAAACAGAGTAGTCATCTTTATCACTGGTTAATTGCTCTAAATAGGCTTGTAAGTCCTGTCGAACTGCCATCGTTGGTTAACTGCCGAACACCTTCAAAAACCATAAGCTGTACTGTACGCCAAACAATTCTGACGACTTTCAAATAAACGACACAGCACTGGAACAACAAAAAGTGTATCTCCCACTCCAAAAACTTCCGTGCTCGTATCCAGATAGTGCCCGAGACTAAAACACATAGATACAGTACCAAAACAAGTCCAGCACAAAGGAATAAATCCACAAATAAGTATCAACAGCCGTCTTTGAAGGAGAGCTTTAATAAAGCCGTGCAGTCACCCCACAGACCGGTTTCGCTTTCACCAAAGCGTCTTCAGTGTGTGACGACAGACGCACAGTTACATATTTAAATACAAAAACACCATACTTGTTTTAAAGAGACCCTCACCCTGTTAAACATGAATCAATTTTATATATATATATATATATAATAATCAATTTTATATATATATATATATAGTTAGAGTCAGTGGAAATCATAGCACTGAATACATACTGCTAAATGCAGTTTGAGATGTTAGAGGTGTTAATTATCTTATTATATTTGAGTTTTCAACGGTGAGGAGCTAAGGACGTCTTCATTCAGGTTGTGACATCAGGATTTCCTTCATAGCACGGGAACTTGTTTCATGATTGAAGACTAGAACCTTTTCTAGCACTAGCATTGGATTGATTCTGGTTTTAACCTGCTTGATGAAAACTTCCTTAATAAGTCTTGAGTCAGGTATACAGAAGAGTCAGAATTCCCTGTGTTAATGTATACTGTTTGTAAAAATCCAGCCTTATGAATCTTTTTTAATCTAGGCTGTTCTAGATGAAATCAGTTCCGTTAAATATAAGGAAATTAGACAATATTGATGGAATGAAGAGCTGCAGATGACATTGAACAACAAGATTGTTTCCATACACTGTCTTTCAGTTGCTTTTTTTTTATACAGTTGCTTGTTTCATAGTTGCTTAATCATGCCTGCACTGCATCACATTAGCCCATATGCAGTTACTTTGTATATAATATCTTACTGCTTGTTGTCTGTAGTGACATTTATGTCACTTAGCAAGAAGCCTCATACTAAAACAATGATCAAAACTACAGTTAAAGGACTGCTTTGTGCACTGAGTTTGTGATTGCTCTTTCTCTAAGATGAAACAACCTTAGGTTGAACATAAATAACAGGGTGTGAGTGGTGAAGTTTTTTTTTTAGTTGTTTTCATTTTCTGAAGATCTGCACAGCTACAACTAAGCGCATCAAATTTATTTTCTCTCCACTTAAAATAAGGTTTAACAAACGATGGCTAAATTACTTGTAGAGCAGTTAAAAAACTCAGGAAAAAAATAATAGTCCAGGGAGGGAGCCGAGTGGAAGTTCTTCTTGAACTTTTACACAGCAATAAGTGCAGGAGTCTGGTTTGATTTGGAAAAGTCCAATTTGATAGGTTACCAGTACACCACTTAATAACTACTATAGCAAAGTATAAATTGTTTATGGTTTTAAGTGATTTGTCATGACTAATAACACTGAAGGTTTGGGAAAGGCTTGTAAAAAGGAAGCAGTTAAAATACTTTTTTTATCCATGGAGTGAAGAATCACACCACTAAGCTTTCATATGACTGTTATGTGCTTTTTTTGAATAGTGGAACTGAAGTGGGTGATTCTTAAAAATATGTACTTGTTCAATTTTTCTGTGCTATTTACAAGACTAAGTTGTAAATAAGTTGATTTAAATTTTAATCTCTTGCTGAGAGAGATAAACTAGTCTTTGCCATTGAAAGATTAACATGGCTTTCCTCAGAATGAATGGCATCTTAACATAGGGGAAGATTTAAGATATGCATTAGTGGTCTCCCGCTATCCTTAACATAACATGAGAATTCAGAGACAAATTCTGATGGAGGGAAGACTACTGTAATAAAGGAATTCTTAAATTAGTTTGATAATTAATTAAACTGTAACATTCGTGATTGGAGTCCTCATTCTTTTGTTAAGTCCATCTTCCATCTGAGTGTTTGATAGTTTCTTTTATCAAATCACACCAGATGCTGGCAACTCTGGTCTGGCTACTGTGAGACTAACTTTTCCAGTGATTGTAGTTCTCCTTCTGTTTTCCATTTACTAATCCACTTTTTTAAGCACCTCATCACCATGATTTTTCCATATCTAATGGTCTGTTCACCAGAATGTTTCACTTACCACTGCTTCCCCCTCCAGCTTTCAGGTCAGAACTGCAATCTTCCCTTCTTTTTCTTTATCGTCATCAGTAGCAGCAGCAACAGTTGTTTTATTTAAAATTCATTTCACTTCATAATGAAAGTATATTTGGTTTACCTTTATAAAGCTAAATCACAGTGGTACAAATGCTCATATGAACGACTCGTAACCACGAAAGTGAAAACAGCGATAGTCCTTAATGTTCAAAAAACAGCAAATCGAAAAGCAGATTCACTGTTTTTTGAACATTAATGTCAAATGAAAAAAAAAAGTGTAAAGAAGGGGGGCAAGCCCCCCTGCACCCCCACACCCCTCTACTTTAATATTCTATCTTGCAGATCACACTACAGTGGGGAAAGGGAACATTTTCTGAACCCCACTATAGTGGAATATACCCCACAATGTCGAATGTGCAATGAGCGAATGTCACTGTGCATTCGCTCATTGCACATTCAAACCTTTTTTCATTCGGCATTTGCAAACTTTGCAAACAGCCTTTCGAAGAATTGCTGTTCACCCGAGTGTGAATCGCCTTTCTAAAGATAAACCAGTATATTTACTCATCTGTTTCTTGCTATATTTATATTTTCACATTTGATGACTGGAAATGTCCAAATATATATATATATATATATATATATATAGATATATATATATATATATATATATATATATATATATATATAGGATACCTTCATTTGGTTGACAATTCATTTGACTGACAAACATTTGACTCCGACCAAATGACTGAAACTTCATTTCCCTGGCAATTCATTTGACTGACAATTAGTACTAGCAGTGTGTAAAGCACTGTAAGGCAAGTAAAAGGAATATGTCCTTTTCTGCACTGTAGTATAGCTGGGGGGGGGGCACTTAATTTAATTTTTTTATTCTCTGCTTTTGGTTTTATATTGTTTAGTAAAACCAAACTAGATGGGGGGCTGTGCCCCCCACATGTCCCCTAAGTATATATATGCTAACTCCAGGGTCACATTACAGTGGGGAAAATGACATATTCCTTTTACTTGCCTTACAGTGCTCTACACACTGCCAGTACTAATTGTCAGTCAAATGAAATTAAATTTTAGTCATTTGGTCTGAGTCAAATGTTTGTCAGTCAAATGAATTTTCAGTCAAATGAAGGTAACCCATGTATGTATATATATATATATATATATATATATATATATATATATATATATATATATATATATATATATACTCCCAGAAAGAAATGCTCCAAGAATAGCTATTAGGTCAGAAATCTGTTAATTAGCAAATAATGGGAGATTCTCAGAATAGAAGTCTGGTAGTTTGGTACAAATGTGTAAGTCTAAATGGTGAAAGGGTTAGACCCAACAGCAGCTCTGGCTTTGACTCCCACAGCCTTCATTCATTTAATGCTTGACTCTGAGCATTTCACTTCATAAGATATTGCTCCTGGAATATCCCTGAAAAGGGGAAGGTTTATGCTTACACACTTTTTGTAGTGCACAGAGTGCAATGATTACTCTAAAATGTCACAAAAAGACAAACCAGCGAAGTTCTTCTATAGTGCAAGATTTGATTTTAGATACTATTAATCACTCCTGCTTTACTTGCTAAGATCAGGCATCAAGCTATGCAGTTAAATATCCTTTACTGGTCAAATGACAGAAGCAAAATTACAAACACATTTGTTTCTGCTTGCTGCCTGTACGAGTAACCTGTCGTTAACTTTCCTTAAGTAAGAAAATATGTTACACTGCTTCCCTGAAACTGTTTGCTAAGTGCTTTATTGCTTTGAAAGCCAACAAAACAATTAGTGGGTTTTTTTTGCATTTTTAACCAGTCTTACATGGAGCAGATAAAGTACCATGTACTTAAAAAAGAAGTATGTCCAGGTCTCTGGTCATAACCTTTATTATTTGTTCTTGACCTGGATGCTAACTATTTTCCTCTTAAGCATTGATCTCAAGGTGAATTTCTTGATGCCCATGTCTTGAACACATAATCAGCTGGTTATGGTCAGAGACGTGGTCATAATCCTTTGTGTTTTGCACAGACAAATATAATGCAAAGGACTATAGCTGGCTATCTGGTCATAGTAAAATTATCATGGGTTCAAGAAGCAGAGAAGCCTTTAGTTGCCACAATGTCATAAAAGTTATAAAAAAGTATAAAACACACATAAAGGGCTAAGTCAACATGATGTAAAGATAAAACAAACACTGGAAAATAAAATAAAATCCTTTAATATGTGAGCGCTTTCACTGTGCTTCCACTGCTTCATCAAACATGTTTCACAAACTATAAAACGGAAGATTCTCTAAAGCCATTTTTGAAATTGAGGCAGCTGTATAAATAATATGAGGGTTTTTTTTAATGCTATTATTTGATAATATATTGCATAGTGTTCACTTTATAGCTTTCTACATATAGGGGTTTTGCCTGGTTTTCATGAAGGTTGCAGTATTTAACATATGCAGTAATACAATTTTATTTTGTAGATAGGATGTTCTGTATTGTTTAAATATGTTTCCAAATGCATTTTTTAAATGTGGTCGTTATGGTGATTAATTGTGGTTAATGATATCTTAATGAGCTGCAGTGTGTGAGTGGTAGTGTTCTTTCACTCACATTATTTAAGTTTGAATCAATAGTTTGTGAAATATGTCTGATGAAGCGGTGGAAGCACTGTGAAAGCGCTCACATATTAAAGGATTTTATTTTATTTTCCAGTGTTTGTTTTATCTTTACATCACATTGACTTAGCCTTTTATCTGTGTTTTACTACTTTTTTCTTGGGCTGAGTCATTTGCCATCAGTGGTGCATTATAAAAAAAAGTGTAGAGCACAATGTTTTTAGAGCTTTGAAAGCTGTAACTTCGTTACAATTACAAAAATAGACAGCAGCCAGAAGTGAAGTGCTCCTTTCAGCAGCCAGTATCTTTAAAATCTGTTTGATGCTTCAGTTTGCTACATGTGTGCATTTTCTGTTTGTGTTAGCGCAAAGTGTTTTACAATTTCAAAGCTGTCAGGTTTCTTTGAAGCAGTGCTCATTTGGATTCTAGCTGTGTAGCAACATGATTTTCGATTATAACAGTCTTGAAAAGTGCATGACATGGTGGCTATGTACGTTTATGATGTCATAAAAGTGCATAACTAAGTGACATTTTGCTAATTTTGTAGTATAGTAATGTAGTTCATGTATAGTTTACATATTAAGAATAGTTAGTGATTAGCTAATGGACATGTGTGACTTAATGTTCAACGGAAAAATAAATCATCAGAAAAAAGACTATAGAGAGACATTAAGTACAGAAAGAACACAATTCAGGTTGCGTCTGCTTCACTTTGTTGAAAAACATGTTTGGTGAATACCTTTTTGCCAACCCTAGTCATTAAAGCCTTAATCCATCAAATGTTTGTTTAAGCAAATTTTTCCCCGGCGGGGATGCTTGCCTGTCATTGGCAATTTGCTCTTTTCCCCACTGCAATGCAATCTTAGAGCTGGTATATTTAGTTGGGGGGGTGTGGGGGTGCAGCCTCCCACCTGGTTGGGTTTTAAATTTTGTGAATTTTGTGAGGCTCGTTTTGTTGGCCAAACATTTTTTCCCCTCCCCTGGGAAAAAATTGCTTAAATTAATGATCGATGTATTAAGGCTTCGATGAATAGTGTTTGACAAAAAGGTATTCAACAAATAAGTTTTTCGACAAAGTGAAGTAGACCATTCATGTTAATAGTGTTTGTCACACAAGGCATAATTAAGGATTAGATAACTACAGAAATACAGAAGAAAAAAAGTAACTCAAATACTGAACTTATTAGAAATCAGGATTTTTGGTTGAAAATAACTGGTTCCTGTCTTATAATTATAAAAATTGTATACATGTAATGACAAAAAAAGAATAGCAATTCTAATTCTAATTAGCTTCAGCTTCAAGCAGACAATTACCATGTAATTGTACAGTGATATTCACTAAATATGGTGATAGTTATTCAAGTAGAAATCTGTTATACTGTAAGTGGAAGTCTGATCCAGGGGTTGCCAAAATGGATAAAGAAATATGAATCATCATTCTATTACTAGCATTAGGCCTGTACATGAAAAGTCTATGAGGCAACTGAAGCTCATGAGTAAATAAGAGGTAGTTGAGGTATTTGTTTAGTTTAGTAAGTTTTGGTTAAATTTGAGACACATAGTTTGAATCCAGCCACTTCAAATAGTGAAGCAAGAATCAATGGTAGGTGACCCACTGTAAATCTTTTAACCCTATTATAAGTTTGCTTTGGTGTCTGAAGAAGGGGACAGTAAGTGAAGATATACATAGAAATGAGAGGAAATGTAAACAGATACATTGATTCAATTGAGAGCTGAGAAATTAGGGTAAGAAGGACACTAGACTAGAAAAGACATTTAAATTTCTGATTTGTTCAAGTGAATACAATAATTATATACTTAGACTGACCTGGTCATCATTGCCTAATCCAAAGACTTTGGTCAAATTAACTACTTAATTCACTGGACAATCAAATGAGCATTTAAATACCTTTTCAACTTTGAAGATGGTAGCATCACCACTCTTATTCTTTGACTTTACTGCTAAAAAATAAGAGTTCTGGTTTTATTACTGATGACATATAAGTCCAGAACTACTTAGCTTTAAGTGGATGCAGTTCCATGTACTCTGTAGTTCTGTCTTGACAAAAGCAACAGCATCACATGTAAAGAAGGTGCATTACCAAAACAATTAAGTAGACTGGCATTAATGAAAACAGTGAAAGGGGAGGAGCTTAGCTTTCAATCTTATGGAAAACTTAAGGTTATAAGCAGAGGGACAAAGATCACATCATTCATCATGGCAAACTGTCCAACCTTCAAGGCAACTAGTAGGCCATCTGTAGCCACTGAAGGAGAGCCCAGATAAGGCTACCACTTGACTTCCTTTTTCCCTTGTCCGTCCTGACTCTTTGAATACAGATATCACCATGTATAAGTCCTTGCTCAATGTTAACAGTGTTCTTATTATGCTTGCGGCATCTTAACTTCCTTATGATAGTGTAGCATGTGGCTGACTTCTACTTTATCTAGGCTTCTGGAACTGCAATGTATCACCCTACATTTACATAGCTATACTAATGCACTTTGTTGCTTCCTGTTATCTTTAATCTTCCTTCATAATGCTTGTGCTTACCCCACACATGTAATAATGATGATGATGATGATGATAATAATAATAATAATAATAATAATAAATAATAATAAATACTAATTTTCTATTTCACATTCAGTGGGATCTAATTCTAAAATATATATTTTCATAATAATTCTCTAGATGCTACATTTCAGAATTATATGCCTATAGTCTCTAAAATAAAGCCTGTAAATGTCCTGTGCAATTTCCTAACTTCTAAATAATCCATAACCCTTTTCATAATACAAGGAATTCTGTAATTGTCTCTTACCTTGCCCTACCTTTGCAAAGGTGCATTGTTAGGTATCTTCCTGTAAAGCTCCCTGGGTTCCCATTGTCTATGCTTTGCCACTTCAGCTGTGTGAAATTCCACATCTTGAATCACCTAGACTTTACCTCATGCTTTATAACTGATATCAACATGGCTTGATTAGGTCTTGCCACTGTAAGAAACTGACATAAAAATCTGCCATATCTAAGCTTCCTTACTTAGCACCTGAAAACTATTCCACCAAACACTAAGAGAAGTGGAATCCTATAACACAAGCATATCAGTTGTGCATTCTGCATTCTCTTTTTTTTAACAGGTGCATAGGTTGGTACTAGGCTATCGGCCCTAGGGCCTATACAAGCCTAGCCATAAGAATTCCCTGGCTATTTCTTCCCACAATATTTACTTCCCTGGACCCCTGTCTAGCAGGGCGACTGACGTGATCCCCAGGGTGAATTTCCTATCTCCCATCCAATCGTCAAGGTTTCTTTTGAAGAGGGCCAAAGAGGCACTCTGCTTGACATGATATGGGCAGTCTATTCCAGAATCTGGGGAGTCTTTGAGTCAGGAATCTATCTCTCCAGCATGTTTTGTTAATTGTGATGACAAGGTTTAGATCCCTGGTGTGTGTGGTGCTGAGGGATTGGGATTTCTTTAAGTGTAGCATGTCCAACAGCTCTGGGTTTGACATGGCCTTGTATGTTAAGCAGAGATCACCTCTGAGTAGACGATATGTGACAGAGTATAGCTGGAGTTTTTTTAGATGGTCAGCATAGGGCATCTACTTTAGGCCTGTGATTCTTTTAGTGAGGTATTTCTGTGGTCTTTCCAGTTGTTGAAGATGTCTTGAGAGGTACATACGAAATGGGGTGTTGTATTTAATAATGGGTCTAATGAGGGATGAGTACTGTGGAACAATGACCTCCTTTTTTCTTTATGAAAAGCCCTTAGTAATGAGGTGTGCCACATAGAAGGCTGTTGTGGTGATGTGGTTATCGAAGGTTAGACCACTGTCCACCTGTGCCCCTAAGTCTCTTATCACACTTTCGGTGTTTAGTGTACTGCCACCTATGTGGTGATTCATGGGTAATTTTTTTTTTCTCAAAGGGGATAACTATACATTTCTTGGCATTGAGCTTGAGCCCATGGCTCTGGCACCAAGCATGTGTTTCTGTAAGGCCCTTTTGTAGAATATCCACATCATTTGGGGATTCAATAATGGCTCCCAGTTTGCAGTCATCTGTGAACTTTGTTAGCCAGAGTCCCTTAATGTTGGCCTGTACTTCAGAGAAGTAGATGTCAAACAAGAGCCATCCCAGGACTGAACCCTGAGGTACTCCACTTGTCACTTGTCTGGAACTGGATTTGGAGTCGGCTACATTTACAGTGTGGGTTCTGTCAGTAATCCAGTTGGCAACCCATTGAGTGACGTAAGGATTAATGCCCAGCTTAGTAGGTTTATCTATGATTCCAGAGTGGGGGATGGTGTTGAAGGCCTTGGTGAGGTCCAGATAGGCTGTATGGACCACCTTACCCTCATCCATAGCTCTGGAGACTGATTCGAAGAAGTCAGTCAGGTTCAGGAGACAAGATTGTCCCTTCACGAACCCAAACTGGGTGGGGTCCAGTGTTTGAAGGTTGCATACATTCTCCTTCTATACCTTCTCCTTTGCATTGTCTAGCTGCCACTCTTTGCCATTAGGCATTACTTCCCAGTTTCATCTTTGTGCCCTTACCTTGACTCAGTTGTTCCTTCCCAAACACTGAGGATTTTTGCTCTTTTTACTTTCATCATGGCAAATGTATCTGTAACTTCTAAAAACATTGCTATTGTCAAAGCTGTTTCTGTTTTGCCCCCCCCACCCTCTGTTTTAATGCCCTTCCTTTCTCATGCTTTACTCTGTGCTTTTTTAGTATTTCTTTATTTTACTCCTCCTCAGATGTTGCCTCCTTACCCATCATGCTCTGTTTTCACGTATCTTTATCCTGCATATTACCTTGCATTTGTGTACATTAAGAGTAACCTGACCCCCACGCAGTCCTTTCCTGCAGCTTCTTATGGTAATGCTCATAGTTTGCATTGCTCAAAATTGCATGATTTCCCTTTACTGTTCTTCTTGTTGTTTGCATTCATTTGACATCATCTTGAGACACGTTTAGCTTCATACTAACTTCACAACCATATCCTGATCCCAACAGTTCTATAGCAACATGGGAAATCCATACCAAACCTACATCTCTCATTCCCTTGTCTCAAACTTGCTATCCAGTTCTGTATGTTGTTTCAGAAGTTTGTTGGCTGCATAGTTACTAAGCTTTTCTTAACATTACTATAGTTGTATGCCTTACTCATCTATTTGTGATTTGCATCTTACAAACTCATCTAGAGGTCATTTTGTCAGCTATAAATGAAATGTAGATAAGGGAATCTATGTGTTTCAATTTTAAATATTTAGTACAGTGTATACTTATGCACGCATTAATGCATAACTCCCATATTAATGTTCAATAAAATCCTTTTTTGTTTAATGCCAAGTATTTATGCTCATGTATGCACATTACTTTTTTTTTCCATAGAGCGCATTTTCATTATAGTCCCACAAGTAAAATAGCCATTTAACCACTAACTGGAAATGAAATGATGCCCTTATAGTTATACTCTTCTAGTCAATGCTTTGCACAAAACATGCTCTGAGGATCTTTGTTCATTTTAACACGCAGTATCTGGAAAAAATAAATGTCAGTTTCATTACACAGACTGTATTTTTATAAACAATATACATACATTATGCTGTGCTCCTAGCAGGCACTTCTCTTGTCTGTGATCTTTCAGAAAAACATTTCATCAATTAAAAACAATGTAAATATTTTTTGAGTGAGCTGCATTTCTTACTTATGTTTTGTTCTTAGTATATAGACTATATATTTTGTCAGTAAATTGGAGGTTAGTAACCCCTTCCCTAGCCAGAATGGTTCCATTCATGACAAATCAGCACATATGAGCCGCAGTTAACATTCCTGTGACATAGCTTTTTGTTCTGTGGTTCATTTTTGTGCTAGAGTTCCTTCACTATTGAGTTTGTGCAACTTTCATGTGCTATGAGCATTTTTACCAGGTGTTCTAGTTTATTTTTGTATCTACAAGATGTACTGTAGCTGAATTGGAAATGACTCAACCTGCCTATACATGTATGTATAATGTGCGAGAAAGTGTGAGTTTATTGCAAGGGGCTGTAACTTTGCCCAAAACTAGGAATTGCACATTGTCAGTATAGTGTCATGATAAGCTCTGTTTCTCCTGATGATCCTGAACTGGATTAAGCAGGAAATCTGAAGATGAGTCAATTACCTCATGATGGTAGTCAGGACAGAAGCCATATCCAGCTACAACATTCTATTTGAGATCTTGTGGTTTGGTATATATTAGTCTGCTGGGGGGTTACTAGTGTTGCTAGATAACATTCACAAAAGCCTAAGCATAAGCAAGACTGGTAATCTCAAGAATGTTGGAAAAATCAATACTGTGTCTTCTGCCATCATAACATGATCACAGCTTCAGTACATACCTAGCATACACTAATGTTGCAAAATAATGTGTACTCCTATCATTATGACAGCTACACAAATGTAATCATAGTCAAAAGCTTCAAATGTAAATTTGTGTTCATTAATACAACAGACCCATGAAAAACATTATATAGACCAAGAAACTTTGGGCAGTTTGGAAATAGAACTGACTGAGGAATTGCAAAAATATAAAGAAAAAATCAGATATTTGAAAGGCATAAAAAAGAAATATAGACATGGGAAAGAAAGAGAGATTTTTGCAAAGGAGAGAACCAAATTAATTAATACAGAAAAATCAGCTCTAAAGATATTTAAAGAAAAAACAGACAAAGGCACACAGATGTGAAACAATTTCACACTACAAATAATTCGATCTCAAAGGGGAAACATTAAAAAATAGAAGTTGAAGTTACAGAATACCTGTGAAGTAAAGGATTTAGTGCAGACAGTCTAACACAGGTTATTTCACAGCATGATGGAACAATGGGTCCCCCAAGTAGAGAGAAACTGGGGGAGCAGGAGACATCTGATGAAGAAATATGGACATGGGAAAGGAAAAGAGATTTAATATGGTGCAATATTTCTGCAAAGGAGAAAGCTAAACTAATCAATACAAAAAAGCAGTACCAAATATATTTAAAGAGAAACACAGACAAAGGCATCCAGATATGAAAAATTTTGCAATACAAAAAAAGAAAACAAAGGGGACATTTAAAGAAATAGAAAGTAAAGTTATGGATTACCAGCAAAGTGAAGGATTTAGTGTAGAAAATCTAACTCTGATAATGTCACAAAATGATAGAATAACAAATCCCCAAATTAAGGATGAACCAGTGGAGAGGAAAGCATATGATCAGTTGCCATATGAAGATACTTTGGAGCTTTCAGCAGGAAACCAGTACAAAACTTCAGCTGGAGTTACACAGCAAGAGAAGGAACAGGAAGCTGTGGCAACTCTGATGCAGTCAATATTGTGGAATAATAGGCCTGTGAGTTCTCATATGAAAGAGCCATGGATGGCACAGAATGAAGATGAAGAGAATGTGGTACAGAAAGATGTTCTGGAACTTTCTGTTAAATGTCCACAGGAAACAGAGAACAAAGAATGTGCCCTTAGTTTAGAAGAAATTATCTAAGGGAAGAGTTGTTTGATTTAATAGAGATGGATAGAAATATTAAGATCAGTCAAAGAAATAGACCACAGAAAGTCAATAAGACAAAATATTAGAAGTCTGATAAAACAAATGAACACAGTAATAAAGACTGTTCATAGAAATTAATTTGATATAACAGAAGTAAATAGGATATATTGCTGTGCAGCTAAATAAATAAAGTCTTACTACAAAATCACAGAGCAGTAAGTGAAAGGAAGGTGAGAAATCAAATGCCATAACTGAAGTATTTAATAGGAAAAAAAAACTATAAAGTAATTTAGACAAGAAGTATCACTGTTAGAAGAGTACAGAAGATGGAGCAGATCAACAAAACTACTCAGAAAGATAGACATGATAAAAGCAATGCTCAGTACCAAAATAGACCAGGCTTTATTGTACAATATTACAAATAATAAACTAAAGATATCAGCACAGGCAGAAAAACTTTGAAGATATGCAGATAAACATAAAGGAAAAGTACAAAATAAGGAATTTATTGATGACCCAAAAAGTTTTATAGAGAACTGAGAAACAAGACAAAAAGAATAGCATCACCACTAAAAAAAGAAGAAATAGACACTTTTTGGAAAAAAATCATCTATGAAGGAACATAACAAAGATTTTGAACAGATAGAAGAAGTAAAAGAAAGAATAACAAGCTCAAATGTACAGAATATGAAATGGGATGAAGTAGCAGCCGGAGAAATAAAACAAAATTAAGTAAAGTTGCTTCTTCTTTTCATTTTTGGCTTTTCCAGTTGGGGGTCACCACAGCAGAAAAATGGTCTGGAGAATGATTGACAGTGGAGTTTTTACAGTGCCGAGTTGCCAGCCCAATGTCCAACCTTCAGCTGAAAGCACACATATGCATACACTCCCACCTAGGGCCAATTTAGAGTGTCCAATCCACCTGCACCATGTCTTTGGAATGTGTGAAGAAACCAGAGCACCCGGAGGAAAGCCCCATGACCATCGTTTCTAAATGGAAAACCCCAGGCCCAGATGCAGTATCTAACTTCTGGCTAAAAATATTAACTTCTTTAAATGAAGATTTAGTACTATCTATATGTGCATACTGCACAGATGCCATCCTGGTTAACAACAGGAAACTCCATCTTAACAGTGAACCAGCAAGATATCTTAAAAACTATAGACCAATAATTTCACTTTCAATGATGTATAAACTATACACTGGAATTGATGTCAATGGGTTTATAGTCATTTAGAAGAAAACTCAATCATGGCACTAGAACAAAAGGTTAATGAAAGAAAGTCATATGTAACAAATGATCATTTGTTGTTAAATAAAGTCATAATGAGAATAGCAAAAAAAGGACAAATCTAAGTATGCCATAGATAGACTACATAAAATCATTTGACAGCATTCCACATTCATGGAACAAAGAGTCCTTACAAATGTATAAGATGCACCCTAGATCGATCAATTAAATTGCAGTGGCCATGAAACAGTGGCAAACCACTCTGCAGGTGAGCTAAGATAAAGGACAAATTATTATCCAAGGGATAAAAATTCCAGTGGGGATATTCCAGGGTGACTCTTTGTCACTGCTGTTCCTCTGTCTTGCCCTTAACCCATTAGGCTGTCTACTTAATAGATTATGTAATGACCACAATCTGGCTCACAGAAAACAACAAAGCATAACGATTTGTAATCTTTTTGTGCATGATTTGAAACTGTATACTTCATCAGATGAAGAACTGAACGCACAACTGCAAGTGGTCAAAACTTTCTCAGATGATATAAGAATGTGAATCGGTCTTGATAATTGCCCAACAGCAACCTTTAAAGCAGGAAAGCTGCTTCGCCAAGAAGATATCAGTTTGGGTCAGGAATGCAATATAAAATAACGAGCAAGAGGAAGTGCATAAATATTTGGGAGCTGCTGAAGGATCAACAATAAAACATGAAAAGATGTGAATAAAATTTAATAAGAAATATTTTATAAGACTAAACGTAATACTGAAAACAGCCCTAACATCTAGGAAAAAAGTCCAAGCAATAAACCAATTTGCTCTTCCTGTTCTAACTTACAGTTTTGGGGTGCTGACTAACCCCAAAAGGTACTGGATCAGCTGGACAGGAGTACAAGAAAAATGTTTAATGTTTATTACATGATTTATAAGAAATAGGAATATTATATATTCCCTGTTCTAAAAAGGTATGGGCATCATTGAAATTAATTACGTGTATAGCTCTGCAATCATAGGTCTGCATAACTATCTGCTGACCTCACAAGATCTACACATAGTGAAAGTTTTAAAACATAAGGTGAACAAGTCAAAAACGACTGCCCTGGTTAGTTTATCAGAAGCATACCAGTAACAAGCAAAAATAGAAATCAAACCAGAAGTAGATAAACGTCATTCAGTAACTGAATGTGCCTAAAAACAAAAGAAAGAATATAAAGCAAAGGATCAAATAAAAAGGCAAACATGTGGAAAATAAATAAATATAGTTGTAAGTACAGAAAACTCCTAACAACCTCATGTCAATCAGGCTCTAATGCAGGAATGGCTAAGGAGAGATGAATTTACACCGAAAGTAAGGCTAATATTAATGGCCCAGCCAGGATAGTGGACTATGTACAAATTGGTTTACAAAGTTCATTGGACATGTCTGAAAAACCAATAATTGCAGGTCTTGCAAAACAGAATTGGAAAGAGCTGCACATCTCCTTGCTGCATGTGATACACTAATGGCAAAAGGACTGTGTACCGAAAGGCATAACAATGTGGCAAGACCATTGCACTGAGGATTGTGCAAGCATAATATTGAAGTAGCTGAGAATTGGAAACACGAGCCATGAAGCATTATATAAAATGATGAGGTTTGGAGAGAGGTTAGAAAGGAGAACGAAATCTTGAGTAATTTGTCAACTGTTGGTGGGTCAGCTGTAGGAGTAAAGTGATATGACAAAACAGACTTTAGGCCTGGATTATCGTAGTGTTCCTTTGCACATTTTGCAGTCTTCTAAAGTATTACAAGTCATGCACAGATATTCTAGGAATGACCATGCATGGAAATGTCTGCACATTTTGCACAGATGCAATTATGTGCATACAAGCCTTTGGACAAGACAAGTTCTTATAAAAACATACACCTTGGTGTCTCATATACAAATGACAATCTCACTGTCTAGCACAACACAGGTGACCAAAACTTTTTTCCCTTGGAGAAGAGAGGAACGGCCCATATAACATGAGGGCACAACAGGACTTTCTAACACACATATGGAAGAAGGAGTGGAAAATGAGTGAATGTTTAGCAAGATTAGAGGTAAGAAAGGCTGAAGACAAGGATCGGTCTAATAAAAATAATGCCTACCTTTACACAGGACTATAAGATATACTTCCACATGATGGTCAACACAAATGGAAGGTTTAGAAGGTTGCTCTCCATAATATAACACATATCCGTTCTGTCAATGATCCTGAGTAACCAGATGGCTGATGCATTGTCAGACAGTGCCATTATACATCATCCTGTCTTTCTCACTCTCTCTCACTTCTCTGTATCCATTGGGTCATTGTCAAGCACTGCCCACATCCAGTGTGTCATCATCAAGCAGTGAGCCCTTTCCATTGTATCACCATCCAGCAGTAGCATCTCTACAGTGTGTCAACATCAGTACCAGAGGTTCACCAGGTAGCATATTCACCTTTGTTGCTGGAAGACCAGAAGGCCATGATGTCTATGCCCATCCCAAGTAACTGGATTAATTTTCCATTGCTGACACTGCATTGTAGTATTAGAGGGTACTATACTCATGTGTGTTCCATCCGCTGGAGAAGATGTTAAACTGAGGGCCCCACTGGCTGATATGTCAAACTGAGGACCCCACTGGAGGAGATGTTAAACTGAGGGCCTCTCTACCTATGTTGCTGGTAGCTCAGGTAGAATAAAAGATCCCATGATATTTTTTGAATGGTGATGAAGAATATCTGTGATGTATTGGCTACATTTCCCGTAGTTAGTGTGAATATCACTTCAGGTATCTCCTGAAATGAGGCCATCAGCCTAGTGAGACTAATCTGATCATCAAATGGTAAATAAAATGAAATAAAAATCACCCAGCTCTGTCCACTCTCGATTGCATCATTAGACACCATAGCCTCCACTTACCGGTGAATGTTTAGGATTATGTGCCATAAGGCAATGCCATCATATTCTCATTTGCACTACCGCTGTATTAGGTGAAAATAGTCTGCAACATTTGCACAAAGCGACCAATCTTTCACAAAATGTAGTGGGATTTTCAGCACACTTATTATCATTTCATGCATTGCTGCTTCTCCAGTCCTGCAAAATAAATCATTACGTTAGAGTAAGAACTTCAGATCACCTCACGAGAGAAGAGTTAACACTGAAATAATCTTTCTCTCACCTAGCTAACCATTACTGACTGTCTCATTTGCTGCACTAGTCTGCAACTCCAGCAAGCAGTAAGTTGAAGCATTACCTAGTAGTTATGCGTATTAACCAAATGCAAATTTCTGAATTTATCCTGCTGCCATAGCTGGACTATACTGAGTCTTGCAAAATGCTGAACTCTTAGAAAGGACTAGCTGTTGACCATCCTTCATTTTGTTTAAACCCACTTGACTTTCTTACTACCTCCTTCATTCCTTACATGTTCTCTGCCGTGATGTCACCAGACATACACCTGATATGCTTTCCATAGTATCTACTGTATGTGTCAACAGGAAACATTGTGCCTATAACTCAATATTCCCTTGCAAACTATTGAGCTGACCCCTCTTTATTTTACACTGGATCCAAGCTTTGTATACAATACTTCTGCTCTTTCCTCTTCCCCATTTGAGAGCCTCTATGCCTTACTCTGCATATCAAAACTCAAATTCACTAATGGAAAAATGCTTGATCTACATGGAAACTCACCCAAAATCCCTTCTATCTGTCTTTCTTTAAAACCTTCAGAAAACCAGAGTTGCCATCAAAACTGTGATAGAAACTTGCGGTAGATTCCAGCACCAAACCAATCTAGGTAACCCACAGCTCTGTTGCTATGAAATAAAAATACAAATCTCCTAGGACAACACAAATGGAACTTTACAATCTCTCTTTCAGACTCAGAACATGCTCCACATTCATCACTTAGAATAAAGGAACTATTTAAAGATTTATTTAGCGAGCTGACCCCTCTTTATTTTACACTGGATCCAAGCTTTGTACTACAATACTTCTACTCTTTCCTCTTCCCCATTTGAGAGCCTCTAGTAATTTGCTCACTTTTCCACCTCAGCATCCATACCACAAATTATTTAACTTTATCCCCTCTCAAATAACTCAATAAACCTACACCTAACTTAAATCCATAGCAAAATGTTTCTTCACTTACCTTCTTAGCAGACATTTCAAAATTAAATTCAGTAATACTATGTCTGTTAACTTATTTTACTTCTGGGCACTAACCTTTGGTTTAGTAATGTCTTCTTTTCTGACATTGACCTTGTAATTATCAAATGTCATGATGATGTCTTGCTGAGTCTCAAATATCTCCACAATCTTGCAAAATCCTTTTTCTTCAAGACTTTCAGAACACTTGTACCTGTTTTTTCAAACCAAAACTGACTCATTTCCAGAAAAAAATGCACTCTTTGCAACCTCCACAACACCCTTCATCAATTGTTCTATTTCTTTCTCTGATGTTATTGAAATTTGCATGATTTACTTTGACAACTACAAATACCTTGACATTGCAGTAGAGCTACACCAAATTGTAATCCTAATATTGAATGATATCACAGATAAAGTCCTTCATCACCACTAATATTCCAGCCATATAATCAATCTTCACTCCCTGTAATCAGATATTTTATTGTGAAAAATATGCTTATTCTAAAATTCTGTGGTAACATTGTCGCCTCATAGCAAGACGTTGTCCCGTTCGATTCTCAGCTAGAGCGTCTTCTGTGTGGAGACATATGTGAATGGGGCGTGCCTTCATTGAAGGTTGTGCTTCAGGGCTGGTAACCCGGTATGTAAAAATCCACTACCAATCATTAGCAGACCGGATTTCCGCTGTGGCGACCCCTAACCGGGAAAAGCCGAAAGACACAATCAAACAATGCTTATTCTAAAACGTCAGTATATTCTAACCCCAGCAACTATAGGTTGCTCCAGAAAAACTAACATACTACAAAACATCAGAAACTAAATATTTCATCTCATCAACATGGCAGGAAATGGGACACATCCATCTTCAATGTACTGACAGATGTCTGCAAACTTGGTTAGCCAGAGTCTCTCCATGTTGGCCTGGACTTCTGAGAGGTAGATGCCAAACAAGACAGGACCCAGAACCGATCCCTGTGGGACTCCACTCATGACTGGTCAGCAGTCTGACTTGGAGTCTGCTACTTTCACACTGTAGGTTCTATCCGTGAGCCAGTTTGCAACCCACCTAGTGATATAGGGGTTGATGCCTAGTTTACTGATTTTATCAATAATTCCTGACTGTGGAATGGCATCAAATGCCTTGACCAGATTGAGGTAGGCTGTATGAACTGACTTGCCCTCATCTACAGCTCTGAAGACTGACTCAAAGAAGTCAACCAGGTTGAGCAGGCATGATCTACCTTTCATAAAACCAAATTGCGTGGAATCTAGAGTTTGAAGATTCCCTATATCCTTGTTAATTAGGTCCATGATGATGCACTCCATAGCCTTAACTATCAGATTCGTCAGGCTAATGGGGTGATAATTTCCAGGGTCTGCAGCCACTCCCCCTTTATGAAGATGAATGACTGTAGCAGTGCACCATTCTGTAGCGACATAGCCTGAGGTGAGATTGTGATTGAAAAGGGCACACAGATGTGGTGCCAGTTCACTTTGAAATTCATGTAAAACACATCCAGTGATATTGTCAGGTCCCATGGAAGCTGTATTCTTGGCCTTGGACAATGCGGCTTTAACCTGTGCTGCAGTAATGCTGGGTGCCTGGCATTCCTCCAGTATTGTGATTGGTCCTTTGGGGGAGGGGGGGTAAAGTTGACATTGAAACTGTTGGCCAGTATGTTGGCAATATCTGTTGGCTCAGTATAGGAGGTTCCATTGTGCAGTAACTCAGAGCAAACCTAGGTATTGCCATGGAGATTCTTGATATAACTATAGAAGGCTCTATGGCTGTTTTATTGTGTACCGTAATTCTGCTTTCATAGCTGGCTTTAGAGGTTTTGATTAGGGATCTCAACTTTTTGTTGACGCTAATAAGAGAGTTTTTTTCCAGTCTTGGGACGTCACCTTTTTCTGCAACAGTTTCTTCTGTCTGTTGTAGAGTTTATTAATGGCAGGAGATCACCAGATTAGCTTCCTTTTTTTTGGAGGAGAGCGTCTTGGTTCTGTTGTGTATGGCTAGTTCCATGCATTTATGTACGTGTTCATACCATGCATTGCTGTATGATTTGGCAGTCATGCATCTATTTTCCATTGACATGGGTGCTGTGAAGTTAGCTACCTCTGTTTTTAGGAGTCCAAAGTTAGCTTTGGAGAAGTTTTTCATGGTGGTTACCTTTGCAGGGGTGTGGGTGAGATGTGGACTCACATGATGATTAGTTTGTGGTCTGATCTAATCAGGGAGGAATTGACTATTTGTGTAGAGAAATGGTTGGCCATGTCAGTAATAACCAGCTCAAGGATGTTGCTTCCTCTAGTGGGACTAAGAATAAGCTGGTCCAGGGCATTGGAAATGATGAATTCCAAGAAGCGTTGGGCCAGTGTATTGGTGCATGAGTAGTTTTCACAGTTGATGGAGGGGTATTTCAAGTCACCTAATATGAGAGTGTTGGGTTGGACCCTAATAGTTTCAAGGGTGCTTAGGAATGTGGATTGAGAGTCTTGAGACATGGTTGGGGACCTATAGCAGGCTATGACCTGAATCGCCATCTTACCCAGTGTTAGTTGTACCTGAAGTATTTCACATGCATTATGCTGGGCTACTAGTCTGGAGGTGTGTATATCTTTTATGAATATGGAGACACCACTGCCTTTGGAGCTTCAGTCCATGTTCTGGGGCTGAAAGTTGTGGAATGAATTATAGCCTGGTAGTGCAGGAGTACATTCTGCTGCTTTAAACCAGGTCTCCGTTACAGCACAAATGTTGATGTTCTCCATTTTGAGGAGTGCTTCGAGCAAATGCATCTTGAGATTTACACTTCTAGCATTGAGCAGCATGACCCTCAGATTGTAATTATTTATAGCTGTTATGGTGGTAATTTGTTTTTTGGAACATCGCCTTAAAAGGCATTATAGGGGTGGCAAGAGCCTTAGCCAGTATCCGGAAACCCAGAGGTGACAGATGCAAGCCATCTCTGGCAAAGCATTGAGGTCTGTCAGTCATGTCATACCAAGCAGACATTTACTGGATCCCCTTAGACTGACACCAGAAACTTAACCAATTGTTGAAGCCAATCATTTTCTGCTTGCACTATGATATCATTCTGGGTGATGGTAGGATACTGCTCAGGGCTAGGGTCATACCTGCATGGGCCACAGAATCCAAGAGCTCCTCCATGTCTCTTTCCATGTAGTCCAAGGAGGTGGATCTCAGGTCATTCACACCCACATGGACAGTGACAGAGTCATACTTGTACTTGCTGTGGAGTGACCTGAGTGCGTGTGTCATGTGTCGGATTCTGGTACCTGATAGACAGCTGACTGTTACTTTCTCTTTATTCAACCTACTAAGTGGGACATCAGTGTACCTCAGTATCGAGTCACCTATGATTAGTGTATTGGGTAAACTGTTTTGCCTTTGGGGCTTCGTTTGAGGGACACACTGTACAGGCAAGCTATGTGTCTTGAGGTCTGTGCTGTGTTGTGGTGGTCGAGTGTGTTTTTGCCTTGGAGGTCTCTGCTGTTTGGGTATTTATATTACCAGTCTCCTTGAATGTGGTAGTATGGTTTGTGTTTTTATGTGAGAGCTTTGATGGTGGGCATTCTGGAGGGCTATGTGTTGCATGTGGTGTAGTGCAGGTGTCGACCTTCTCCTCTTGACCAGCTATTCCGGTCTTGGCATGAGAGTCCATGGCTTCCAGTTTGGATATATAAGTGCATCGCTCTCAAGTCTGAGTGTTGGGAGGTAAGAGGAGAGGGTTGTCTGTGTACATGAGGCAGTTGCTACACTGCCTCAGAATGCTCAAGTTCACCAGGTTAATAGGAGAAAGCAGGGAACAGACCTTTAAACATGCCAGGAGGGATGGTCATTATTACTAAGTACTGGAGCTGTTTCCTTATATATTCCTTTATAGGGAAAATGTCACTCAAGGTGTCTGAGTCTGTTCAGAGCACTGCCAAACACCTGAGGGGAAACTAATATGCAGACCCTGAAAATTTAAAGGTGAAGTATTTAGGCAGATATTCTGAAGTTAGAAAGAAATCAAGCAGTACTTACTGAAAAATAAAGAATTAACTTATTAAGAATGATAAAAAGAGGGGAGTCGCATGAATGGCTATTGCCTGGCTACTACTAATTCTGGTTTCAGCACAGCTTCACTCTGTTGGGATACAATACTCTTTTGCTCCTTCTCTCACCAGAAGCAAAATGTTAGCACCAATCCCAAGAAGACAAGCAGGCAACAGCCTGCTTGGTGATCCACAGTCTTGTCCCAGATGATGCAAGGTTCGGCAGGCTTGTAGTCTTTTTCTGGTTGATGCTTCAAATAGCAACCAGACCAATCAGGTACGTTAAGCATAGACACTCACTCTCCAACCAGAAATAGTCAGGAATCAATCCATGCTACTCCTATTCTCACCAGGATCAGAATATAAGCAAATATTCCCAGCTGTCACCTATAAAGCAGTTATTAAGCTTTCCAGTGGTCAGCAGTCTCCAGGAATTAATGTAACTGAACTTGTTCTCTCACCAGGACAAAACAGAAGCACTAATCCCAAGATTACTACTGAGAGACAGAAAGTGGGCTCTCCAATAACTGGTGATCTTTCAAATCCGAATAGCGCGCTCTGCTAATGCGTCCGTCTCCAGTGTCATAACATAGTTAGGTAGGGGTTTGAATCCAGCAAGTGGCAAGTGTGTGTGAAGGGGGGTAAGTGTGTGTGTAAGTGTGTATGAAAGGAACATCCCTTATTCCCATCCTAAGGGGTGGTGAAAGCCACACACACTCTGGCTAGGCTTATAAATGCCCTAGGGCAGATAGCCTAGTATGAACCTATGAACCTAATAGATGCTTACAGGTAAGATGAAAAAATGTTTTTTCCTAAACATTGCAGTGTGCACTAGAAGGGTTAGATGTGAAAGTAGTTAACTTAAGTTTTACCTATTTAAAAGTTAATTTTTAGTGGAGAGTCTCTATTTTTAAAACAGTAAGATAGATTGAAAGGGGTGGTCACTTTTGTATTCTGGTACTATGGAATACAGTACGATGGCCAATAAATTTAAATAGTTGAAGGGGAGTGATTTCACAAAATGATAATTTTGTGCTTACTCACACCAGCCAGTAAAAGCAAAGAGGAAATGAGATATATGGTCAAATTAACATAAGGGGCAGGCAACTAGAAAAACAGTGATGTTTAAGAACACAACCGTAACAGGGTAGAAGGGTGAGAAAAATTTCTATCTGACTCACAAGAGACAGAGCTGTGATCTCTTTCAAGTTTTAATATGCAGTTAAAAGCAGAATACAAGTAAAACACAGTGTAAAAAAATCATGATATACAAAATAGAAAAAGACAGAAAAGTAATACAAAATACAACAAATAAAAAGCAAACTAACCTTTCCCTCACAGCAAACTGTAGCAGAGTCTGGGTGAGCCTTTGCAGTAATGTCCTTTTCATGAAGTGGTTTTAGCAGTTTGAAACTCTTCAATATAGCTATTGTTAACTTTTTCTGCCTATTGACACATTAAATAGATCCATAGATAGATATGTATATATATATATATATATATATATATATATATGTATATATATAGAGAGAGAGAGAGAGCGCTACATCTATATCTAATACACACACACACACACACACACACACACACACATATATATATATATATATATATATATATATATATATATATACATACACATTGAGAGAGAGAGAAAGAGACACAGAGACGCAGAGATCAACATGCTGACTTGTAAATGTGTGTTATGTCTTTAAAAAAATAATATTAAATTTGAAAAATGTGCCTTTAACTGTGCAATATTATGGAGCATGAGAATATTCTTAGAGCAGTTAGCTAGGTAGCAAGGTTCTAACTGATTATTTGGTTATATGTAACACAATTGCCTTTAAGCAGCAAACTTTTAAGTTAGCTCCTTACCCAAAAGATTATCTGAAGGAAGAACCCTCAATGTGGAATGGGAAAGCCCAGTCAGGAATAACTATAGCAGTGTATCTTGTAAAAAGTATTTGCTTACTTAGCTAGAAGTTGGGCTAGAGGGAGGCCTCTTGGACTTGTGTTTAAGACATAATCCCTGGGATTCACTAAAACTCCGTGTAAGACTAAATAAGTCTTACACGGAAACTGCAGCCTAAGAGGATGACGTCAGTGTGCCATGCATATTCATGAGGGTGCGCTGACTCAACTCTAAGGCTAACAAGGAGCGTGAACAAATGCAGGGGGTGTGTCAGACTGCCAAGCAGTCCAAAAATCCACGCCCCTGCAAGTCCCACAATCGTCAAATGTAAAGATATGAGTGAATCCGCTCAAATGTGTATATACACAACACTACACTCCCCCACATTCTAAACCCCTGTACAATTATAAAATGTAAAACTCTTATAATTTTGCCTCCTCTTTGTGCCAAGGGTCTACCACTATGCTATTGCTATTTGGCTTAATTTGCATATGTGTCTTATTATCCTCTTCGATGTCTAAACTGCTCACTGTAGCTAAGCAATGGGCAAACCTGCACAAAACACGCGTAAATACGGGCAGCTATTTTGGGAATAATAAAAAAAAATTATAAGAGTTTTACATTTTATAATTGTACAGTCATAATCACAGTGCTGAACCACTAAGCCATGACAGCTTTTGACGTTCATGCACTGTCAACACACACATATACATATTAATCAAAGTCTACCCAGTGCTAAGCAGGTGTGCACTCAGCTGAGAATTTTCAAATCCGGCCAATCACAAATAAGTGCGGGAAATTAGGTATATTTAAGCTCCATAGGCAGAAATACTTGCCATAACTGGTTGTAGCTCCCATCTACAGGCAGCATGACTGGTGTTGGAGAGGGCTCTCGCTTTCGAGCACAATTGTGGGGCATTGAGGAATCAAAAGTGATGTTGTCCATAATCATGATGCCAGACTCCTGCAGGGCCAGTTCCAGGGCACTGAGTACAAAGCGGAAGTCTGGAACCATCTTGCACATGATCTCACTAGTACCACAGGTGTCCCTCGGACTGGTGAGCAGGTCAGACACCACTAGGTAGACCTGAAGAGACGCATGCGAGAACAACTGAACCAGTGGATACAGGAGGCCTGTGGGATGCATAATGCCCCACTACTGAGTAGGTAGCCATGGAATTAAGTCTGTAAGAATTGCTATTGTAGTCAATATTATGGATAGGTATATGTCTCAATATCACTTCATTCACTTCACAGCTGCAGGTGTCCGTGTTGCGAATCAGCAAGCCTATGCAGATAGGCTGCTAAGGCTGCACCACCAGGCAGGTTAGTAATTATTCTGCATGTATTGTTATATAAAATAAGTGAGAGACCCTGAAAAAAAGTGTTGCAGCCCAATAATAAAGGTATAATAAGTCCTGAATAATTCCTCTGCATGTATTGTTATATAAAATATATGAGAGAGCCTGAAAAAGAGTGTTGTAACCCATTAATAAAGGTATAATACATCTTGAATAAGTCATCTGAATACACTGTAATATAAAATAAATGAGAGAGCCTCTAGAAAAGCGTGTAATGTAATTAATAAAGGTATAATTCCTGGAGTGTGTCCCTGTCACTTTCTTCAAAATGTTGTTGTACTCTTGCAGTATAGAAATACTAGTGTTGTATTAAGCACTGTCAACACACACTTGGGTTGGCTCATAGAAAGCGGATGAAGGGAGTGCCACTAGCTGTTAAGCATATATACAGTCCACAACTGTTGTTTCATGGCTGGCATGTACAGGTAAATCTGGCACATGAGTAGCTTGTTATTGTGTTCCTCAGAAATGTCAGTGTGTTGCTAGAAATGTAGGGGGCTGTGAAAATATAACTGATAATGTCACTGAACACATCCAGATATGTAGATATATAAATATAAATAAAATACATAAATACGTAGCAGTAACATCTGCATCGTGGACAGTTTGTATGTCAGATACAGGTCATGTATATAAGGAACTAGCAAAACCCATTTCACAACTTAATGGACATTGCCTAGTGTAATAATACATGTAGGGGATATATACCTGCAGTCAATAGGAATGTAGTGTAAACTAAAAGTACATATAAGTTGTTAATAGAGGTATCTTTTTACACCCTACTGTATGTGCATAAACAATTAAATTCCACACCTCAATGAGTATGTCTAATCTCAAAAAATTTGTTGGGACATATGTCCTATTGGTTTATACATATCTGCATTTACTTTGATGCATGTGCCCTGTTGAAATACCACAATCTTGGTGGGCTGTTGCCACCAATCAATCCTGCATGCTGTTGGAATGTCCACAATTGTTCTATATATGCATGTGTTATGCTTGCTGATCAACTGTTGGAACTCCGGTGTGTTGGGTTAATGGGAATATTACTGCATGCTGTTACAACTAATTTGGAATGCTGCTGGCTGTTAACCAACCCACATTGTCATTAAGTCCTCCTAAACATAGAATGTATGCGAAGGCCAGTCTCAGCAGACCCACCTGTCCCACCTCAGCTGGCAATGGCACCTGGCACCAGCAGGTCTGGTGCCCAGCTCGGGACCTCCTCATCCATTGGCCCTGTGCCACCTTCGGGTGGAAGCGCTACAGGGGATGGGGTTTGTACCCCCCCTGCAAGCATGGCCAGAAGAGGGCCACCTATCACCCTCCGAATGGTCCGGGCTGTGGTGCGTAGGGAGATCGAGTGTTCAGTCGCTGATCCTCTACGCCAGCTTGAGGCATGTGTAGCAACTCACGGGTGAGCCTGCCCCTCTTACGCAGCCCCCAGCACAGCCACCCTCTGGGCTGTGAAGGTGCAGTGGTGACTGCCCATGGGTGGGGATCTCAGTTCCACTGTTGCCACCTGTGGGCTCATGGGCTTGAGATTTCCAAACATCCTTCCCCGTCAATGGTGTGCACCCACCACATGTGTCATATTCCACCCCTGTATGCATCTTGTTTGTCTTGTCTGTTTACCTCCCCAACCTACTGCCCCAAATATACCTACTTCCCCTACCCCACATTCCACTCTCACTTGAAAAATAAGGGCAATCTGCTCCCACAAAAAAATTACACCCCATACATAGCTGCCCATTTTGCACACATGTCTGATAAACTGATATTTAATTGGCAGTACAAGATACTTTGTTGTCCCCACCCCTCTCTCAGCGGTGGAAGGGTTCAAATTTCCCTCCAAATTTCTAGCATATGCACAGCTGTTGCTGTTAAAGAAATGGGCAGCTATGGACCTTCCCTACACCTTTCCTGCACATCCCGAGCTGATTTCCCTACTGTCTTTCCCTCTTTGTGCCCCTTTTTCACCACTTTCCTATCTCCCCATTTTCTTTTCTTTTAAAGAAATGAGCGCTGGGGTTAGCGGGAGTAAGCATGTTTAAGCAGCAGTTAGCAGGTTTGCGTGAGTGTGCATGAGTTTGCACAAGTGTGCGCTTAGCTAAGTATTGCTAAGCTTCACGCAAACCCACACAAACCTGCTTACAACTGCTTAAAAGTGCCTTAGTTACCCTGCATGTGAGTGCCCTTGTTCTGCTCAGCAGCAAAATAAAACACCTCTGTTAGTCTCGAACCCCGGACCTTGGACACACTAGACTGCATGAAGTACCACTAAGCCACAGTAGATATACAGCAGGTTACTGCTGAAATAGACATATCATGCATCAGAATGAGTGAATGTAAAGGAAAGATAGGAATGCCATAACACAAAACCTGTTCTGTGGAACTTTACCAGCAGTTGTTGTGAAATTGCATTACATGACTGTGATAACAGAACCAGACATTCTAGCAGTAAATAATGTTACAGCAGCATTTTACAACCCCCACACAGTATCATAGCAGGACAATCACCACCCAAACATACAAAATACCTGTGTGTTCAGGGTCCAGCAAGGATGTAGGTAGGCATACTCAGTACTGGAATTGTCCAGTTTTCATGAGCATCCTGTGCTAATGTCAACAATAAAAAGCACCAACTGTGCAGAAGTGAGTACATTAATATTCACAGTATAGCAGTTCACAAACAGTTCATGTGCCAAATTAATACATCTCAATAACCACATATGTATGGCAGCTAAATGTATAAGTAGAAAAGAAACCACATACTCCCACGTATCTTGTGTTAGCATTTGTAGGGGTGAGTACAACTCTACACTGACAACTGTGTACTGGAAGTGGCAACATTCAGGTCTGAGTACAACATTCAAATCACTGGCTACACCCCTAGCTTCAGATATAAGAAGTATACCAACTTTCTGACTTACACAACGGTGTTCACAGCAAACAAGCATGGGCCCCACTTTGGAAAGCTGAAAGGGCTACGCCTACCTGACCTAGCAATTTATAGCATTGGGTTGCTATGACAGTGAGTACTGCAATTACCACACAGCAGACTGCATGCAATTACCAAATGGTGGCCACTAATTGGTGCAGAGGCCATCACATGCACATGTGCAGATACCTATAAAAGCAGGCTGTACTTGCTGTCCACACATGCAATCATTTCATTGCAGCCAAGGAGAGAGAGAGAGAGAGAGAGAGAGAGAGAGACACAGACAGACAGACAGACAGGCAGACATTGACAACAGCAACAGCAAAAAAAAAATAAAATAAGATATTAAAAAATATATATATATATATTAAAAAAATCAGATATAAATAAAAAAATAAATAAATAAATAAATAAAACACGGAACTAACAAATACAAACACATACAAAGGAAAGGTATGTAACAGATATGTATTTACTGGCATATAGTAGATGTTTTTGAAGAGTACTCTACATACTTTGAATCATCCATATGTGGCAGCAGTACGTATCTATGCACAGATGCCCTCATAGCTACTGCCATGGAGAAATCAGTGTGTAGCTGTGTGCAGTGGGATATGACTGTGACATATGTAGTTTAGCATTAAATGTCAAACATCTGATCCATGCTATCTGTGTTCTGTACAGTAGTGTGCACAATGGCTGTTTGGGGGAGTAGCGCATACAGTTATATAAACATGGATGTGACAGAGTAACAAATGCATGATAGTCAAATTAACATATAGCTTAGCATTGGCAACAGCTGTACCAGGCTAGTATGCTAATCTAGCATTTGCAGCTATATATACACTCTCTAATATTACTGCGTGCTCACATGTGACACCTGTTCATGTTGCAGCAAGGCCCAACAGGTCAGCTGTGAGGTCCACAGACTTACACAGTGTGGACCTTGTGTGTGTATGGCACACACATATGAAGAGATCTGTCTGTGTCAGATATTAGCATCTATACATGTGCATAGAGCAAGGGACATACTGCAACTGTTTGTGAAGGGTGGACATATATATGTTGGTGAAGGCTGTTATGTGCATATTTCTATGTCGGTTGTAGTGTGTGGCAAACAAGACAGCATACAGTGCTGGTATATGACATGTGGTGGTTAAACGCTCTGGGTATGATTTGTCAGGTTTGCAGTGTTGCAGCCAGTGAGGCCTGCTAAAGCTACACGGGCTGAGAACACCTTCAATGCATTCTGCACAACACTGAGCAATATTATTACATAACAGTATACCTCACAGCCTTCGCATAATTGATATTCCCACCATGAAAGGTGGACTGTATATGTGCCTATATGTATATCTATATGTACACCAATGGATGTTTATATGTATGTGTGTGTGTATATGTATATATATATATATATATATATATATATATATATATATATATATATATATATATATATATATATATATATATACATACATATATATATATATAGAGAGAGAGAGAGAGAGAGAGAGAGACAGGGTCATATTTACTGTGACAGATGCCTGGTGACAAAGCCATGGACTCAAGCTCAATGTTGAAATGGTATTGGCATCCCTTCTGGCAAAAACTCCGTACCCATGAACTACCACTTAGGTGGTAGTCTACTTAACACCGAAAGTGTGATAAGAGACCAGACCATGGGACACATGTGGAAAATAGTCTCCCCTTTGATAATCACAGTGCCACACTAATCATGTAACCTGTCTATGTGGCACACCTCATCACAAAAGGTGTGTCGTCCAGGGAAATATAGGCCAGTGTTCCCCTCTACCCATCATACATAAAACCCATTATAGAGTACAATACCCCATATGGTATGTATCTCACAAGACATCTACAGCAACTGGAAAGGCCACAGACATACCTCACAAAGAGTAATACCGGCCTCAAACAGATGCCCTATGCAGACCGTCTCACAAAACCACAGCTAGACTATGTTGCATACCACCTACCCAGAGGTGACCTCTGCCTAACATACCAAGCTATGTCAAACCCAGAGTTGTTGGACATGCTCCACGTAAACAGATCACAATGCCTACAAGCTACCCGCTCTAGGGACCTAAACCTTGTCACCTCAATAGACAGAACATGCTGGAGTGATAGATTCCTATCTCAAAGACATCCCATACTCTGGAACAAACCACCTATCAATGGCAAACCAAGCTCCTCATTAGCAGTCATCATGAATAATCCTGATGATTGGATGGGAGATAGGAAATAGACACCGGGAATCACCTCTGTGGCTCTGCTGGACAGGGGTACGTGAAATTAGATTACATGTGTGTCAACGGCCAGGGTAGCATATGACTAGGCTTCTATAGGCCCTAGGGCCAATAGCCTATTACCTACTTATGAACCGATACACACCCACATGTACTTGTTGCAATAATTGCTATGTGAGGTTGACTGAGTGTGATGGCGAATGTGTTGGTGAATGTGTTGAGGTTCTGTAAATGTGTGATAGCTTAGTGGGAAACTGTTTCCATTATGCTATTTTGTTTTCCTAGCTCTGATCCCAGCAAAAGATGTGTATGCTATTGCTAGGCAGAAAAAGCAGTATGGCATACAGTCTGATGTAGTCCCTTGGTGTGGACTGGGTTGTGCCATTGTAGGCTAAAGCAGCACATGTATGCTTATTGATTGGTATTGCTGGTGAATCCAAATCCTGTATGAACTGTAGTACTACCTGAAGCTGTATGCCTAAACAGCACAGTATGGTGTATGTCCACATTGCTTGGAAACACTGTTATGTGTGTTCCCTGTAGTTATCACAGATTACATACCTCAGGCATAATGTTTTGTAAGTACTGACACACAGTACTGTATGGTACACAGGTAAAACTCATCTGGGTTGCCATACCTTTGTGTCTTGGTTGTATGTGTGATGTGTGTGTGTGGGTATGCCTTTAACATGCCCTCGGTCATAGGTGTGTTGCAGGATATAAGTGCGTATCTAGCAACATGTATAGTCTAGTGCAGCAGTATGCCACCTATACTAATGAATGTGCATGTATGTTAGGCAGGGGTTTGCCAACAACTAGTGTGGTATACTGGTAATACTGTAACTGGACTTTACAATCATTGCAATGGATGACATATTTCTGTATGCATTAGCTTGATATATACCTCCTGCAGCTAGGTGGTGCATTGTGTTGTATACAGTGTGACATGTACTGTTGTATAGTCTAACATACTGGTTTCCCTTTGTTGCTGTGCAGAATATGGTTTGATATATAGAGTGTGCCAGGCACTGTCAGGCAGTTGTAGTATGAGCACTGATATGTGGTATTGAAAGTGTGCATCCTCTGACAGCCAATAGGTTGCCATATATGGCAGTTCAGTGATATCTGTACTTTAGAATGTTAAGTGTGCCACATGACTTGCTCACACATATTGTTTCATTGTCTTCCAGGGTCATGGCTCACTATCGCAATCCGACATATAACCCAGCCGAGGATGAGCCTGCTGTGCTCAAGAACCAGTAAGGACCAGCATGAGCGGACTGCACTGTGGCAAGATGTTGTTCATTGGGTAAATGACATAGGCATGCATAACCGATCATATGAGCAGGTACGCCATCACTGCAGTGATTTACTTAGACATGTCCGGCAGCATGTGTCTGATGTCCATAAACAAAAGTTTGCCACAGGTGGTGGGGTAGCCATCCATCCCCCCTTAGGAGCTGCTCCTCAGCCTGGTGGCTCCTGGCCAGCAACAACAACAGCAAACATGTATCATCATGGAGGTCGGAGCCACCCAACGAGTTGACATGGAGCATGCAGGTAACATGGCTTATCTGTAGACTACTATTACCTCTATTGGTAGATCATGCATATGTGAGATGTGTATTGTGCAGTTAGAAGATGTGAAGCCTGGTGTTGTGCAATACTGATAATTTGGAACATTATCTGTAGGCCTGTGACTGTCAACCATTGTACTACTGTAAGATTGCAGACCCACAGTAGAAATGCCACAGTCTCCTATCCTTGTAGGTCCATTTGGTGTGACAGCAAGGCAGCAGACCCATGCTGGTGAGTGTGTTCTACATTTAATATTGCATGATATATGTGCATGTCATAGGTGAGGTGTAGGACATGCACACGTAACACACCTATGCATAATGCATGCTGTGCATGTTTGCTGTGAGACTATGCACATCTCAGTAACATGTGTAGCTGCCTCAAACACATGCAATACACAGAGCATCCCACACAATTGTTGCAAAACTGTAGTGGACATTGGATAGGCAGAGTCGTTACACATGCACACAACATACACAACATTGTCATACGCAGTACACATTAATATGCTACACATGGCGTATTCAGACACACGCTGTAAGGTCACACTCCAGTATCCCAAATGTCATCCACACAGCACACATAATATACCTGAGGGGTAGGGGCCTATCATGGGCCTGTGCAACACTCTGCAACACATAACACATTAATGTTAGGCAATGGTCCCTATTGGGCACCTTACAAACCCATGGAACAACTGGTTGTGAAATAGTGAATGTAGACATGATACTGCAGTTCAGGTACAGCATGCTAGGTGCCAGTCTGGCACACATTAGTAGCCTTGAGTGACCACATGATGCTGCATGATGATGGCTCATGGTACTACACCCCATCCAGTTACAGTAACCACAGTACTACACATAGCATTCATTGCTATTTACTTCACTGTTGTGTGTGTGTGCAAACATATGCACCTATACACAATATGCATAGCAATCACCATTTGTGCAAAGTGATACATATATGTCTTGTAATGCTATGGAGTGTATAGGTCACATGACACACATTGGGTATGCGTGGTGTTTAATGTTGCAGTTGTGTTGTAGCATGCCATGTCATGGCTGACACTGGCATGTACACAATATGTCCTACACTCACCATAACCACTGTACAATGACTATGTTGAGCAATGGTATTCCATCAGGTATACATGCACCACTCATCTTGTGTGTATACATAGCATGCATGTGCTAAACCTGTGTCCATAATTATCTGCTAAAGACACAGATGCTCTAATCAGAAATGGATATCTATGTGACACACAGATACACATGCAGCCATGGCATGTATACCTGTGAGTGATGGTGCACAGGACATTGCGGGCCTTTCAATACTTGCACAGCAATGTTGTGTCCATGTACATATTGCGTTCCAGGGTGAGGCCAATCACTGAACAATAACACACATGCAACAGAGCCATGTATACTGTTATTAGCAAGGGCTGTCTATATCCGCACTGCATGCTGTTGAGCAACACACGTCCTACATGCTGACACATTTGATATGACTGTTTGGCTTGTGCTACTTTACCCCACCATCAACTGCTATTTAATATGTTCTGGATGGGTGGTGGTGGTGTGTGTGTGTGTGTGTGTGTGTGTGTGTGTGTGTGTGTGTGTGTGTGTGTGTGTGTGTGTGTGTGTGCATGTGTGCGTGTGTGCGTGTGTGCATGTGTGTGTGTGTGTGTTTAAGTGAGGAGTGTATTTGTGTGCATGTGTGCATGTGTGCATGTGTTCATGTGTGCATGTGTCCATGTGTCCATGTGTTCATGTGTGCATGTGTGCATCTGTTCATCTGTGCATGTGTTCATGTGTGCATGGGTTCATGTGTTCATGTGTACATGTGTGCATGTGTTCCAACATCATGTACAGGTCGTAAAGTGTGTTTCCTGTCTTCCTCTCACAGGTGCTAAGGTTGGGCTGGTTCACTGCAGCAGGGAACCTGATGTCACTGAGCAAAATAGTGATGATGAGGATAGGTGTGTTGAGGCACAGGCATATTTGCCAGGGTCTGTCGTTGGGACACCAGTCGACAGAACACAAGTTTCCATCCCATCCATGCACACAGTCATACTGCCAATACATCCATCACCAATGCCCTTAGCTGAGGGACAGTGTACAGTCAGCATTGGCCAAGACAGTGTGGTATCTATGGCACATGCATCCTGACACAGCAGCCATACCCAGATGACCAGGGGTTCTCATCAGAGCATTGCTGCTCATCATGACCCTGGCAGACGTGCCACAGATCTTACAACCTCATGCATGTTCCAGGCTGTCATGGAGGCACAGGCATGTATGGAATGGTACACCAGACAGGGACTAAGGGCACAGAGGGCACATAACACTGCTGTAATTGGCAGTATCCATGACCTAGCAGGTGCCATCCGTAATTACACTGAGGTTACCGATAGACGTTGGGGTGAGACATTAGATGTCCTCCTCAATGTCATGTCCATGTGTCAGGACAGTGCGGAATGGTTGAGACATTGATGTGGACGTATGCCAGTGACATCAGCAGCTGGCAGTTGCCGTGGATGTCCCTCAAGCCACAGCCGCTCTCGTAGTGCCAGTACCAGCCCCAGCCATGTTGGGGGTGGGCTGTCCATAGACTGTCCTAGAAGACCACGTGCACATGGCTCTGGACAGTCCCAGCAGGGACCTGGGTCCAGTGTACATCTGTCCACCTCTGAGGATAGTACCCAGTCTGGCTTAGTACCTGATACTGTCAGTAGCACACATGCCAGGCACAGGTACCATGTCCATGGCCAGAGACGGTGATCTGAAAAGCCTGGCATGTACAGTCTGTGGCTGTCCCACAAATCCCCATGGCAGCCACATGATGGAACTGTGTGCATGCAGACACACACACACACACACACACACACACACACACACACACACAAAACAGACACCTAGGGCTAACACATACCCGCACACATTACATCAACATTGGCCCATAGCAGTACTCTTGGCCCTCACACACACACACACACACACACACACACACACACACACACACACACACACACATGTCGATTGTATGGCTCAATGTAGGCCTCTGGCAAACCAACAACACACCCTGTGCATATGATGAAACCTGTGCCTCCTCCTGTCATCTGTAACATTGATGCAGGAACAGGCTACCATGGTGCTGATGCACAGGGTGACTTTCCAGCAGTATAGCAATGTTAACATGTTATCAGCAGTAGAGTGTAATGATATCCTTGAAGGTGTAGCTGAGCGGGCATGATGCATTAAAGCTATGATTGGCAATGTAGTATTGTTTACACCAGTGTTAGTTTCAATAGTGTATTATGCACCCACGTGCCACTTGGCTGATGTGTGTAGTATTGGCAGCATGTGTTAGAGAGTGGACAGTACGTGTGGGATGTGTGTAGCACAGATTTGCAGGTGTACATTTGTGAACATGGTGGAGGTGCACTGTCTGCATGTACGTGCATAGTGGACACATGGGCAGGGAGACATGCCCTGTGTTACACAGTAACACTGCATAGTTTCTAATGGTGGCCAGTATGCATTGTACTACACACATTTTGGAACGTGAGTACACATGTGTGTATGACATGGTTTGACACTGTGCTGTGGATGATACTTTTACTATCTGTCATTGTTTTGCATTCTGGTAGTATACATAACCTCAACAGCTTGCCCATAAACAATCGTTAGATGATGTCTTGACAACTGACACACAGATGTAGGACACAAAGTAACACTTGGATCCTTCAGGTACTATACTATGCCAGTAACCAGTGGTATTTACCTGCACCCATTCCTGAGACCACTCCTGTTTGCCATATAGCTCTCTTAGGTACAAGCAATCACAGTAGGGATATGTCCGTCCACGTCTGGAAATGCATACTGTGGCCTATAATGCATTCTCCAGATGACACACACATCCTACACAAGGGTATCATACAGACAGATACCTGTTGTCAAATCCATGCTGTAAAGCTTTAAGCCAACCAGAGCATAGTCATCCACCTTTACGAAACATAGTATCCCCACAGTACCACATAGGTAGTAGCCACCAACATGCTGAACAGGTACTGATGTGTACATGCAGCCAAATGTTATGTCATCTCTACTATGATAATCACATTTTCAAAGGTATTTAGAAATCCCTCACTGGATCACATAAGCAATAAGGGGTCTGCATGTATATCCAAAAAGGTTTTTGTACACCTATAATGAATAGCCATCATTGACAGACTTTGCTGCATTTGAACAGGTCTGTAATATACCTCAGCCATAAACCCTCACTCACACAATTCAATAGAAACCGTAATGAGTGTGTGTGACACGGATGACCTAGGCTAAGGATCACTGCAGTGGCTGGCCTTGTCACGAGCATACAGATATGACCTAAGGTCTGGAAAGCGGCAGCACACTCTGGCAAAGATGACAGATGTGTTCATGGAGAAAGCAGGGTTCCCACCTATGACATAAGTGATGTCACATTTACGTATATGTATTTGCCACACAGCTAGCTGACATGTGCAGTGCACATACTGTTGTCATACTGATATGTCATACAGTAGTAAAAGCAAAATCCACAACAAATTGACCAACAGTGTCACACTCATAGAGCACACATACTCATCAAGAGCAGGATTCAAACCCCTATCTAACTACTTCATGATACTAGAGGAGTACACATTAACACGACACGCTATACACATTACTGGGAGTTCTCTTTTCCACAGGTATATTTGTAGGATGGTGACATCATCACACTAGACAAAGTGGGTTACATTAGGTGACATTAGGTGGGCTACATAGAAGGAATGTCTAAACACTTTGGCCATGTGATCATCAAAAGAAAAGTTTACTATCTACCTGTGTCCCCAGGGCCATAATGAATTTCTCCGTACATACCAGATTACCATCTATGTGGTAATTTGTGTGCACTTTGTTTTATCCAAAGGGGATGACTATGCATTCTTTGGCATTCTGCTTGAGGGCATTGTTTTGAAACCAGGTATTTGTCTCTGTAAGACCCTTCTGGAGGATGTCTGTGTCAGCTGTAGAGTCGATTATGGACCACAGTTAGCAGTCATCTGCAAACCTGTTCAGCCATACTCCTCCCATGCTTGCCTGTACCTCTGAGCAGTATCTACTGAAGAGGTGGGGTCCCAGGACCAAGACCTGTGTGATGCCATTTGTGACTGGTTTAGAGTCGGACATGGCACCCGCAACCCTGAACATGTGTGTTTGATCTGTGAGCCACTTGGTCACCCATCCTGTGACATAGCTGTTAATGTTCAAGCTGGTAAGCTTGTCCATGATGACAGAGTGGGGAATGGTGTAGAAAGTCCTTAGAGAGGTCCGGGTGGGCTGTGTGGACTACTTTCACCTCCATCTATGTCCTTGGTAACTGTTTCAAATACGTCAACTAGGTTTAGGAAGCAGGATCTGCCTTTAACAAGGCCAAGTTGAGTAGAGTCCAGTGTCTGGAGGTCCCCAATGTCTCTGTTTATGTGTTCCATGATAATTTGCTCCATAGCTTTGCAGACCAGGCTGAGTAGACCTATAGGGCAATGGTTTCCAGGTTCTGTTGTGGCACCACCTTTGTGGAGCTGGATGACTGTTGGTGTATACCATTCTTTGGGTACATAGCCTGTAGTATGATTGAGTCTGGACAGTGAATGTAGGTGAGGGTTAGTTCCTTTTGGGGCTGGTGTAAGACGCAGCCTGGGACACCATCCAGGCCCATTTGATGCTGTGTTCTTAGCTTTGGAGAGGGCTGTCTTTACCTGCATGTCCATGATGTCTGGGGCTCTGCATTCTTCTGGGATGGACACAGGCCCTTTTGGGGGTGATGGGGGGAGTTTGCACTGAACCTGTCCCCCAGGATGTGGGCAATGTAAGTTGGTTCAGTGTATTTCTTGCCATTTTCAGCAGCTGACAGCATATTTGGAAGTTGCCACCTACATGTTTGGTATAGCTAACGAAGGCTTTGTGGTTGTTATTCTTACATTCCTTGGCAATTTGTCCTTAGAAACTGGCCTTGGATTATTTTATGAGCGATCATTGTTTCTTCATAATAATGATCACTGATGCCTTTCCTTTTGTGAAGTTTGCTCTATCATGTGTTCGTTCCATCCTGCTGTTGTCTGGCTTATTTATGGGTGATGACCACCAGATTGGTTTATTATTTTTGGAGGCGTGCATCTTGGTTTTATTTTGGATGTCTCGATCAATGCACCCCTGTAGATGCTCATAGGATGCACTTTTAAATTCTTCAGCAGATTGTATGGCATTATCCTATTGCAAGGGGGCTTTGGAACTTTCCACTTTGGTCTTGGGAAGTGTGCAGTTTGCTTTTGAAAATGTCTCCACAGTGGTTTCATTGACTGGGGGGGGGGTGGGATGTGGATGTCCAGTGTGATTACTTTATAATCTGATATTACCAGCAAGGGGGTTATCTCTGCTGTGGTACACTGGTACCCCATGTTGGTGATGATCAGGTCCAGTATGTTGTCATCTCTAGTGAGCATGGTGAACAGCTGTTCCAGGGTGTTAGGGTTTTTAAACTCTAGGAAACACTGGTCAAAGGACATTGTACACGAGTAGTTCTCCCACTCAATGTTTGGGTAGTTGTAATCTCCTCATATAATGGTGTTTGATAGGACCTTTGTATTTTCCACTGTTCTCAGAACTACTGAGTGAGGTTCCTGAGACAAGGTAGGTGATCTGTAGCAGGCTACAATCTGATAAGCAGCTTTGGCCAATCTTAGTTGCACTTGCATGGTCTCCAAGGCCTCATGCTGTGCCACTAAACTGTAGGTGTGGGTATCCATACGGTAAATGGATACACCCCTTCCTTTGGTATTTCATTCATGGTTTTGGGTCTGAAGATCAGAGGGAATGTGAGTGTTTTACGTGGAGCATGTCCAACAGCTCTGTGTTTGACATAGCTTTGTATGTTAGGCAGAGAACATCTCTGAGTAGGCAATATGCAAGGGAGTATGGCTGGGGCATTTTGAGATGGTCTGTGTATGGCATGTATTTTAGACCACTAATGCTCTTTGTGAGGTATTGCTGCAGGCTTTCCAGTTGTTGTAGTTGTCTTGTGAGGTACATAGCAAAAGGGGCGCTGTACTCTATTATGGTTTTAGTGAGTGATGAGTAGAGGGGGACAATGTCCTCGTCTATTCTTTATGAGACACCTTTTGTGATGCGATGTGCCACATAGGAGGATTTCCTGACTACTGTGGGGATGTGATTATCACAGTTGTGTCCACTGTCCACCTGTGACCCAAGGTCTCTTGTCACACTTTCAGTGTTAAGTATACTACCACCTATGTTGTAGTTCATGGCTACAGAGTTTTTAACAAAGGGGGTGACAATACACATTTTGGCATTGAGCTTGAGCCCATACCTTTGACAACAGCCATCTGTCTCAGTGAGGCCCTTTTGTAGGATGTCCACATCTTTAGTGTTTACAATTATGGCTCCTAGTTTGCAGTCATCTGGAAACTTCAGTAGCCACAGACATTCCTTGTTAAAGTTTACTTCAGAGATGTAGATACTAAGCACGACAAGAACCTGGCCTGGACCTTGTGGTACTGCACTCGTCACTGGTCCAAAGTCATGCATGGAGTCTGCTACTTTCACAGTGTGTGTTCTGTCAGTAAGCCTGTTGGCAACCCATCTTGTGACATAGCAATTTATACCTCGTTTAGTGGGTTTATCTATATTTACAGAGTGTGGGGTGGTGTTGTAAGCCGTGGCAGGATCTACATAGGCTTTGCGAACCACCTTACCCTTGTATACGGTTCTGATGTCTGCTTCAATGTCATCTATCAGGTTAAGGATACACGATCTGCATTTTACAAACCCAACATGGTTGTGGTCCAGGGTTTGGGGATTACAAATGTATTTTTTTATAAGTTGTATGATGATACATTCCATGGCCTTGAAGGACAGGCTCATCAGGCTAATGGGGCGCTAGTTCCTGGGGTCCGTGGTGTCTCCACCCTTGTGTAGTGGGATAACCGTCGCTGTGCACCATTCAGCTGGCACAAGGCCTGAGGTGTGGCTATGAATGAACATGGTACGTCGGTGTGGTGCCTGTTCGCTCTGTGGTTTGTGTAGAACACAGTCTGGGAGGTTATCTGGTCCCATGGCTGCTGTGGTACTGGCTTTGGAGAGTATTTTGTACCTGTGCAGCTGTGATGACAGCAACTTTGTAGTCTTCCATTATAGTGATGTGCTCTTTCATGGGTGAGAGGGCGGTAAAGTTAACCCTGATCCTATCTGCCAGGATGTTGGCAATATCAGTTGGGTCTGTATATTTAGCGGCATTGAGCTGTAACTCAGAAAAGATCTGAGTGTTGCCATGACATGGACCTGTCTGTTGTGCAGAGATCTCCTGAGTAGACAGTATGCAACAGAGTACAGATTGGGTTAAATTCAGTCTTGTTGCATTGGGCAACTGTTTGAGGCCAGTAATCCTCTTGTTGAGGTACTTCAGTGGTCTTTCCAGCTGCTGAAGGTGCCTAGTCTGATTCATCGTGAGTGTGTTGTGGTACTCTTTGATGGGTCTGATGACTGATGAGTAGAGGGAACCTCCTTTGACCTACATGCACAGACCTTGACAGTTTGTAGGAACACATTGCATGATATTCTGACCACTTTGTGAATGTGTTTCTGGAGGTAGAGATGACTATCCACATTTGTCCATAGATCCCTTATTATCACCTCCATATTTAGCCTGTGTGTGTGAGCATGCCCAGTATGATCTTTCAGTGTGATGCTGAATGAAATCCACTACATTTCTTGATGTGTGTGAGCACGCCTGGTATAGACATTTATATTTATTTATTTATTTTATTTTACATTTGTTATTTATTTTACATTTGCTAACCGGGCTAGTCTAACTGGATATATTTCCATTTTCAGCAGAGGCCCGGGGAGAAAAGCTCCACATATAGACAAAACAGATACATAGTATGCAAAATAACAGAGTAAAATCTGGTGGGATATAGACAATGTACATTATTAAAACATAGGAATTCAACATCCCAGACATAAAAACGGACAACTTATTAAACATTATTTAATATTTTAGGAACATAAAAAGAAAGTATAAAAAGAATAGAAAATCTATAAAAGAAAGAGTAGGCAGATTTGTTAGATTTATAGACTATCAGCAAAAAGAGATGTTACCATATGGAGGAAGGATAGATGAGGGGTAGTCCATATAAAGTGGAGGAAGTATACCATGGAAGTAAGTCAAAGGTATAAAGGAGAGGGGGAGAGAAGAGAGAGGAAACTGTGGAAGTTAGAGTTTTAGTCAGGGTTAGAGCAGGGACATATCCAGTGATTTTTAAGGTACATTCTAAGTTTTTGTTTAAAAAGAACAGGAGATGGAATGGAAGTAAGTTCAGTAGGAAGTTGATTCCAGTATTTACCAATGGTGTTAGAGAAAAGGGAGTCACCAGCAAGGTTATTAGATTTGGTTAAAGTTACTAGAAGTTTGCTTGAAGAGCGAAGAGAATTAAGGTTAGAGTAAGGAGTAAAAAGGTTTGCCAGTACAGGTGTGTTATTAGGTTGATAGAAAGCTCTTTGGACAAAGGCAAGTTGGGAAAGAAGCAACATGTTTATTAGTTCGAGTCAGTTAAGTTGCTGTAGGTTCAGACAGTGGTGAGTTCTGAATTGATTACCAGTAACAAATCTAGCTATACTATTGTAAGTGTTAGACAGATAAGAGAGATTATTTTTTTTTCAGGTTAGTATAAATTGGTGAGGCATAGAGAAGAGTGGAAATAAGATGAGAGTGGGCAAGAGTAACTTTGGCTGCAGGGGTTAAGAATGTTTTAATTTTATAGAGGGAGCCCAGTTTCCTGTTTACAGATTTAATGGTATTATTGATGTGACAGTCAAAGGTAAGATTGTTATCAATCATGACACCTAGCAGCTTAGTAGTAGAATCGGGTGATATAAGGGTTCCATTATTAGATGAGATAGTGAAGTCTAATGTGGGGGACCTAGTAATGGGTTTAAAGAGAAGGAGTTTTGTTTTTTTTGCGTATAAAAGTAGGCAACATTTTAGGAACCATGTTTCAACTTTGGTAAATACATTTTGAGTAATAGTTTGAAGTTCAGAAATGGATTTTGCAGAACAAATAAGTGTGGAGTCATCAGCGTATTGTATGCATGTAGCTTGGGGAATAGCTACTTGTAAGTCATTTATAAAGAGGGAAAATAGAAGTGGTCCGAGAATAGAGCCTTGGGGGACACCAAGTGAAATTGGGAGAAGAGAGTTTGTTATCCCAGAGGACAGCCTGTTTCCTGTTAGTGAGATAGGAAGTAAACCAGTGGATAGCCTTAGGTTCTAAGGAAAGAGATTCCAGAATCTTTAAGAGGAGGGGGTGGTTGACCATATCAAAGGCTTTGGACAGGTCAATAAAGAGTGCTGAAGAAAGGATATTATTATTGCTGTTCTTGTTTATAAAGTCTGTAAAGGAGAGGAGAGCGGTGGTAGTACTATGAAAAGGCCTAAAGCCATGTTGACAGTTAGTAAGAATGTTGTTTTTTGTTAAGTGGTTCATTAACTGATAGTGAACACATTTTTCCATGATTTTTGCTAGTGGAGACAGGAGAGCTATAGGCCTGTAATTAGAATATTCATTGGAGTTACCTCCTTTATGTAAGGGTATGATGTGAGAGATTTTCCAGATGTCAGGTATGGTTTCTTCATTAATAGTTCTGTTAATAAGAATGGATATGGGATAGGCTATTTCATTGGCTGCTTTTTGAAGGAATTCTGATGGAAGTTGGTCAGCAGAGGGGGTACATGGTTTAAGTTTATGGATACATTTTTGTATAAAGGTGGTGGAGATGGGTTGTAATCTAAAGGTTGGTAGAGTAGAAGATGCAAGATCAGGGATGCTAGAATTGTCAATGGAAAGGTGAGAGGCCAATGAATTAATAGTATCAGTAAAGAATGAGTTGAAAGCATTGGCAGTTTCATGGGAAGAATTCTTTTCAGACCCAGAGGGGGAAGGAGTGGTAATCTGTCCAGGGTGAAGAAGTCTATTTAGTGTTGACCAGAATTTTTGGGGATTATTGTGATTCACTTGCTGGAGATTACTATAATAGTTTTTTTTGTCAGAGAGAATAGCTTTTTTGGTACTGTTTCTTAAGTGTCTAAAGGCCTGTTGATCTAAGGGAGATTTGCTAGTTCTCCATTTTATCCAAGATTTGTTTCTGAGTAATATTTTTTGTCTTGTTTCCTTAGATAGCCAGGGGGCTGGTTTAGATTTAATTCTGATGGTACGTTTTGGCGCATGATTGTCTAGGATTGTTAAGAATGTGGTGTTAAAGTATTAGACAGCTTCTTCAAGAGGAAGTGTTTTCAGCAGGTTCCAGTTACAGGCATTTAGTTCAGTTTTAAATAGGATAGGGTTGAAGTATTTATTATTACATGAGGTCCTAAAGGTTGGGGAATTAGTAGTGGCATTCTTTTGTCTTATGATATAGGTTAGATTATGGTGACTAATGTCATCAGGCAAAGTGCCGGCTTGATATTTTTGTTGCGGTTTGTTAACAAGAATCCAATCTAGAATACTTTCTTTGTTATTAGGTTTATTAATCCTAGTAGAGGTATTTATTGTCTGAGTAAAGCCATGGAGATTAATATGAGAGGCTGGGTTGTTAGTATTTACTGAGGACCAGTCAAGGTTGAGGTCACCAAGTATTACAGTTTCTTGTGGGTAGGTGGAAGAGGCCCAACTAAGGATATTTTCTATTGTAGTAGAGTTATTACCAGGAGGTAGATAGATACAGATAATATAGATGGATTTATTTGGATTCAATTGCAGCTTTGAAATAAGGAGTTCAGTCTTGGTAATCTCCAGGGGATCATAGGGTACTAAGGATATATTTAGTTCAGTCTTAAATAGGAGTGCTACACCCCCACCCTTGTGAGTTTTGCGGTCGAGTCTCAGCATGTTGTAGCCTGGAGGAATGATTTCATTATCTTTAGTGAAGGGTTTTAACCAGGTTTCAGTTAGACAGAGGATATCAAAGGAGTAATATTCAAGAAGAGAGTGGAGATGGATAATTTTGTTATTGACACCGGATATTAAGGTGTACTATGAGCAAAGTATTTGCATTGGAGGTTGGTAATGGATGGGACGAGTTTGGAATAATAGGTATGGCTTCAGAAGAAGTATTTGAGGGTCCTGGGTTGGGATGTATGTCACCATCTGCCAGGGTAGAGTGGTTGTATTCTAAGTATGGCTTACTGGTGAAGTTCAATAAGTATGTTAGTTTCCTAAGCATAAGATTATTGAATTTAATGTGGGATAGCCTATGATATTTGGCTAAGAGGTAGCAAGAGGTAGATGTAATGTTTAAATGAGTGAAGTTTAGGGTTGTGAAATCTGAGGCTGTTTGTTTGGGAGAGTTGTTAAAGTGGTAATTATATTTTATTTCATACGAGGTCAAGATATAGGGTAGCGTGAGAGCAAGAGAAGGAATAAACAGGAGTACTAGTTTGGTTAGGGTAATTTCTGATGTAGGGATCATGGATGGAGTTTTGTTAGGTTTGGGTGTCATGCTGAGGTGAGGATGAAAGGAACTTTCAAAGAAAAAAAATTAGGCTAAGACTATAGTAGAGGTAAGAGAAGTTGAGTGGCAAAGTCAAAGTATGTACTTTAGTTGTAAGAGGGAGGGGAGATAAGAAAGAGAGGGAAATATGGTTGGTACAGGTGGGAGGAGAGTTACAATCGAGGTAGGTGCTAGGGGTAGGTGCAATACTAGAGGGTGTGTGGTATGTGAGGTATAAGGGTAAGACCACGTGGGGTGGGTGGGATAAGGGGGTAGGGGAGGGAGCGAAGCAGGGCAGAAACAATTAGAGGAGAGAGTGTAGTCAATCAGTTCAGCAGAGAAGCTGAAACACTACGTAGTTTGGAAAGTAAGAATAAGAGAGTATAGAGGTGCTAACCTGTTGTGCAGGTAGAAAAACATAAAAGGTACAAGTAGTGTAGAAAAACATAAAAGGTACAAGTAGTATACAAGAACATAAAATGATACAAGGTATGTTTAAGAAAAACACTTTACTGAGGGACACTGAAAGAGGGGTTAGAAAGTCAGCAACAACATACAGTCGAGATATAGTTGCTTAGTGTATCATTAGCTAGGAAGAACAGAGAAAGGGGTGCAACAGCCAGAGAGTAATAAAAGGCAAAGGAAAGACAGAAAAAGGTAAGGAAAGCAGGACTCTCAGCTTTGTTAAGGCTAGCAGACATGGGGGACTCAAGTCAAACAGAGGCAGGAGGGAGTGTGGAAACCTAACTGGAAAAAAATGGAAGGGGAATAAGTAACTATTGGAATCCTGGCAAGCAAGGGACTAAGCGACCTTAGCTGGTGCCACGTGTGTGCCGCTCACAAAAGGGCAGTATCCACCAAAGTATTAAACAAAATGGACGTACAGCAAATTCATAAGAGTTTAGAAATCAAAACCAGCACTCGAGAGGTGGTTGGGGTGCTTCCTGGGTGCCAACACAAAAAGGAATATATATATATAATTATAATATATGTGTGTGGAAAATCAAGTTGTATTCTTACAGCAGGGCTCACCTTTGTGTCATAAATCAACAGGGATCATGCTGTGCCTGCAGGGCTTCCATGAGACACTTTGCATAGATGTATCAACATTTCTACATACAGTGGGGACAGCTATTCTTTGTACATTTCTACCCGGGGGCACACCTGATTATTACTGTGGGTGTACATAGGATGAGGGTTTCACCTGACACTTATACACATTTTCTAGGTCTGCACTGCTATGTAAGGTACACCATTTCAGTCTGTACTGTTGCCTAAAGTACTGGCTTGAGGCATACTACTGTACTACAGATCTTCGTGTCCAATGTCACATATATTATACTGCGACTTCATAGGCTACCCAACCAACATCACACCGTCTGGCCTGCTGTTCTCTGTCTGCATAAGCCTGTGGGGGAGGTTAACCACATGTCTCTTTAGGGACATGCTACAGCATTTCTTTGTGTTTGCATTAGTGTACAGTTGTCCTGCTGTATCTGTGCCAGTAAAATTCTGTCATAGCTTAGTGGTTCAGTACTGTGACTATAGTGCACAGTATCCTGGGTTTGAGCCCTGGCACTGCTTTTTATTTTCATGCTGGGCAGACCAGACTGCTTAAGGAACAGTACAGCAAATATGAGCATGTTTACCTGACTTTGCTCAACTTTGCCGACTTTGCCCGACTTTGGCCAACATTGCTCAACGTTGCCCGATGTTGCGCTAATTGGCGCGGGCAATTTTGTTTACATATACAAAATAGTGGTAAAAGCTGCTTAGCACTGCTTTATATTGCTTAAAACATGGCAATCATGTCTTAGGTGTTGCTGCAGGGCTGCCTATGTTGTATGCACATAGTACACTCCCTATACATGTTTGAAAACAGGTAGTGTCAAGTTAGGCATCCCTTTTATTTTATGTGCGAGTCAGAGAGAGGTATAATTTCCTGGGTTTCTACTGAGCCAGTGCATGCGCTATGCATTGCCTATTTGCCAAGGCCAAGGCATACTGGGCACACCTCCTTCTGCCTACTAGGGCAGGCTCAGGTTGTTCCTCCTCTGAGTTACACTGTGCCTGCACAGGCCTTGGCAATGGTGGAGGGCTGTTTGGCCCTGCCCCATGCTGTTCCTGCTGTAGCTGTTTTCGCAGGATCATATTGTGTAGCATGGCACATCCCATGACAATTTGGGTACATGTAGTTGGTGAGTATTGCAAGGCTCCACCAGATATGTCCAGGCACCAGAACCGTGACTTGAGCATCCCAAACACATGCTCGATTGCATTTCGTGTTTGTGCATGTGCCTCAATATGGAGTTCTTGTTCAGGTGTGTGTGCATTTCTGATGGGTGTCATCAGCCACGGCTCCAGTGCATATCTAGCATCCCCCACTATGTGACCATCAGGGATGTCCCTATTGGCACATGTCTGGTACAGCTGCGTCAGATGCCAGATATGGGAATCGTGGTAGCTTCCAGGGCAGCCAGCACACATATTCAGTATTATGCCCTGGGCATCGCACACAACCTGGCAGTTGATGGAGTGGAAGCCCTTGCAGTTGATGTAGGCCCTATCCCGCTCACCAGCTGGTGCTTTGATGTGTATGTGCATGTTGTCAATTGCACCCACTACCTCAAGGTATTCCGCTATTTGCTGGAAGAGATGCATATTGCTGGCCAATGCCTCATGGGAATTGGGAAAATATACATGATCACCGACATGTGCTGATATGGCATTCAGGAACTGGTGCAGTACCCTGGATGCTGATGTCTGTGAAATCCCCATCATATCACCAGTTGGTCTCTAGAAGGTACCTGTTGCTAGTATTCTTAGGCCAACACATACCTTGGTTTCCACTGGGATGGGTTCCCCTCTGTTGGTTCTGTGTGTGAGATATGGCCTGCACAGCTCAACAATTTGCTGCAGGAGCTCTCTGTCCACTCTATAGTGCTCCACTATCTCCAGCTCATGTAGCTCCTGGTGGGTTACCCTGGGTCTGTTCACTCTTCTCCGTCCCCTCACTGTGGGTTGCTCAGCAGCATTCGTAATGGCACCACCCTCAGCATCTTGCACATGTTGCCTTATAATAGCAATGGCAGCCCTTAACATTTTTTTGCCTCAGTTAAGCTTTTTAAGTTTTCACTTCTCTTTGTAGACTGCAGTGTTGCAGTATTTCTGAGAAAAACATGGGGGGATGTTGTTTGCAGAGTTTTAAGTGCTGGGCTGGGCTGGGCTAGTGTACTACCTGTGTAATTGGCTGATTCTGATTGATTTCACCTGGCAGCTCTGCTAGTTCACCTTGGTTACCTTCCTACTACTTCTTTTCCTTCCTTTTCCCTTTCTGTTTCCACAGGGGGCAGCGCCGCACAAACAAGTGCAAACATGTGCACACAGGCTTACACAGGCTTAGGCGGATGCACATGTGTGCACACAGGCTTAGACAGCATTACACAGGCTTACATGGGTGCATACAATGTAAGCATTAGATGGGTTCACACGTGTGTACACATGTGCACACAATGTAAGCATCTTTGCTTGAAACTTTAGTGATATCTGCAGCGTACACCTTCGCTTTCTGGGTTTCAGTTAAGACAACTGTAGACACGCCTCTTCCAGTCCTGAGTAACTCACAGCAAACACATGCCACTCTGCTCCAATAAGCTTACAGTCTTTGATACATACCCCTTCATGATGTCATCTATCTTCTACTCTACTACTCCCCTAATCCTACCCTTACACTCTAGGGACATGGTTCACATGGCAGGGAAAATTGGGATTCACTATCCTTATCCTCATTTGCATAGGATTGCCTACTAATGCTTGGTTACATCTCTCGAACTGAGCTTCCCCCCTTAGCAGCTAGTACTTAGTAGCCATGTTGTCTTCAGCTTGCCATTCACCTGCATGGCAGAGGAATATTTTTAATAAAATGCCTATTTTTGACTTTTTTGTTTTTATTTTCTGGTTTTTATAGTGCTGCACATTTGCGCTATGCTTAAACATCGGAGATCAGGGAAAAAATATTTTTAATATTTTGCAACAGATAAAAATGCCAATGGCCTTATGTTTGGCCATTGGCATGCTTCCTCAACTGGATGCATCCTTTATTTGGAGCTGTCATAGCTCCGTTTTGCTATTTGCAGAACGGTACTCCATTACCAACAAACCAAAATAACAAACCAAAGTGTTACCTAGATCGCAAATTTACCTCATTTGCATAGCTTTCAGCAGCAAATGAGGTAATTTGCATAACATAACACTGTCCTTGCAAGAGTAGTTTTAGGAGCTCTCATGCACGCCCCTGCCGGCTGTTGCTGGATCGCTCGGCAGACATATTGGATGTCTGGAGTCTTACTCTACTCTTAGACTCCATGCAAGCCTTCGTGAATCTGGCCCAATATCTTGGAGGAGCTGTGCGAACAGTAGATCTTGGGAAAACCTAAAGTACTATGCATTTAAGTCAGCTATGTTTTTTTTTAGACTGTAAAAATAAACCTATATATATATATATATATATATATATATATATATATATATATATATATATATATATATATATATATATATATATGTGTGTGTGTGTGTGTGTGTGTGTGTGTGTGTACATTAACACATTCATAAAATATGCATATAACTATGATGTACCTTAGAGTTTGTTATCATAATGTGTGATAGTTATTTCTTCCTCTAAGTCTTTAACTATTATAAGTACATCAAGGATACCATGACAAGAAAAATATTGATTTCAACAAGATTATAATAAGTTGAGATAAAGTTGTTTTAAGTTTAATAACATCTGGACACTTAGAATACTATTCAGTGAAATAAGATACTGATTAGTTCTATACAGGAACCAGTCTGACAAAACATTTCTCCTTGGGCAATTTAGAATTTCACAAGGAATCATAGCATATTTTGAGTAGTTGTAATAGATGTTAAAAGGTTTCAGGTTTTTTTCTTATCACTTCTGTATCTTTAGGTATACTTGGCAAAAATAATGTATCGCATGCTCATTCTTCGTATTTCACAATTCCTTAATGTTCTTTCTTTATTTTATCTAGGAAAAAGTTTCATAGCTGCGTTGAAACACTCACTCTTGGATATGAACATCAGTACTTGTGACTCATGGATTTTATTGTGATAGGCATAATAGATTTGAATTATTTAATAAAACATCCCTTTTGTTGACTGACAATCAACAGAAATGTTTTAAGCTGTGCCTCTCAGCAGTCTTATACATGAGGAAGGACTATTTTTGAATCAGTGGGTGTGAGACAAGAAAAGTTATATTATGCAAGTGTAAAAACAATGCATTAGAAGGCATAGTGCAGTTAGAGGCAGTGATTTGCATTGTCAGAGAGACAACCCATTACCATTATGAGATCTCAAAATACAGTTTTGAGGAAATTGCTTAATGCAATCGCGACAGATCAAAACACAGCTGTGTCATTCGAAACAATGGCACAGACTGATAACATTTTTTCAGCATTTCAGTGATAGGAAAGGAGAAACACCCAGCACAGTAAACACTGCAATGTCAAGCCATCTTGTTCTCTAATAAAAAACAGCAGGTTATTTCTGAGGCAATATGCTTTACAGGAGGGGTCTATATTAGATCATCGAAAATTCAGTTCAGTGAATGGCATTTTTAGTGCACTTACATCAAACATGCTGTTCATTGAACTGTTCATACTGAGATTGGAGTACAGAGAAGATCGGAAAATGTGCACTTTCCTCACTGTAGTGCGATCTCAGGGTTGGTATATATAATTAGTGGAGGGTGTGGGGGGTGCTGCCCCCACAAGAGTGGAATTCAATGAATGGCAGGGGGTTTCACTGATTTAATATAAACCATACAGGAGATATGAGACAGTCGGACAATTTACCAGGTCACAATAATGTGGATTCAGAGAGCTGCAGAGAAAGTGATTTTCGTGTTTGAAGGGGCAATGATTAGTATAGTTGTGCAGCGACTAAAATAACATCTCGGTATTAGAATGCAGTGTATAGTAATGAATGAGTGCAAAGCACCATCAGGGCTTTCTTGGTAGAGACTAACAAATGAAATTCTGACTCAGTACTTTTGTCAGAAAAAAAAATGTAAGAATGACTTTCTTCATTACATTCAAAATGACTTTGGGCCCAATTCCAAAATACTTTCTCTTGGTGTAAGTTGATTACTCCTTTTGTAATCCTGCCATGATAGTGTAAGTCTGCCTTATAGATATGCCTTTAATGGGAATAAGTCACTTACACCAAGCGCAAGGGCTGGATTGAATAAACCCTACATGGCTCGCTAAAACCGTGTGTGCTTCACATCACGACACACACATGGTAGCTTGCCAATGTGTATTCAGTAAGCAGCTTTACATGGTATGTACAGACACATAAACATGGTAAATGTCATGGCATGCTAATTACAGCATAAGAAGCTGAATTGTATGCTAATCAACCAATCCAAAATGGCGGTGGTATTCAACATGCTATAAAGCAATCATGTATGCTTACGGCATGTTTTTGCCTTGAATTCCAAAACCTATTGGAATACAGCCATGGAAACTACAGCAGAGGGAGAGAATGTTAGCAGCTCCTGTTGTCATTCTGCATGTGTATGTGCAACAGGCTCAAGCCTATGTTGCTGCTCCTACTGCTGGACATCTGGCAAGAAGAAGAAGAAGGGTGTTTAGATCCCATTAATTTTTCATGTTCTGCATGAGGTGCAAATAGTAGAACAGTACAGAGTGGCTAGAGATACACTCCAGGAACTTTGCAACCTCTGTCATCCTCAACTGAGAGCAAGGGCAAACCTAGGGTTACCAATACCTGTGGAGACCACTCAGAATTGTAGCTATAGGAACCTTCCAGAGACCAATAGGGAACATGCTGGGCATATCACAGGCATCAGCATCCAGGATCCTACATCAATTCCTGAATGCTATGTTACAGCATGCCAGTGACTGTATATATTTTCCACTGCACCTCTGATGACAGAGTTAAAACTATACAGGATTTCTACCTTGTAGCGCACTTCCCTGAAGTCTTGGGTACCATAAATCACATGCCCATTGAGATCAAAGCACCACCCAGGAAATAGGGAATGGTCTATATAAACAGAATGTGCTTCCACTCTATTAACTACCAGGTTATGTGTAATGCTAAGGGAGTCATCCTGAATGTGTGTGCTGGCAACCCCGACAGTTACCACAACTCCCATATCTGGCACAACTCACAGCTGTATCAGAGGTTTCCCAGTGGATATCCCACAAGGTCCAATAAAGCAGTCAGCACACCAATTTCAGCACTACCAACTCAATTTATTACCCACCAAGGAAGCAACAACAGCAGTAAACTGGATATCCCGCAAGGCCATTTACTGGGGGATGAAGCATATGCACTCATACCATGGCTGATGATGCCCATCAGAAAAGCACACACACATGGAGGAATGCTATAATGAGGCACATACTCATTCAAGAAACTCCACAGATCATGTGTTTGGACTGCTGAAGTCAAGGTTTTGGTGCCTAGATAATCAGGGGGTGCTCTAGATTATGATCCCAGTACTTGTGCTGAAATTATTACTGTCTATGCTAGCCTACACAGTATTATTCTGAGAAAATAACTGCAAAAGGAGCACCAGGAGGAAAGAATACACATTCCAGCACCACTGGCAAGGTCACCACAGATACACACAGTGAGGACTGAGAGAGAAAACCACCAGCTGCTGTGGGTCTAGGCAGACATTGGCTTGCACAGTATGCCCTCACCCTAGCTAAGAGGTAACAGATAACACAACTGCTGAAAACCTAAGAGGTACAACTATCATCCTGTGCACATACATACAGTAAAATTGATGCCAGGCAATGCTCACAACGTTAATTACCAATGTAATGGCTGTATAGTGCTAGCATCTGACAGAGTCAACTCTGAATTACAACTTTTGTAACTGCAGGACTATCAAGGTAAGTGTTGAACCTGGAACAGGAAAATAAATGGGTAAGAACATAAATAAATGCCAGATGCTTGCACACTTTTTCTTGAAAATGTAGCTAAGTAGAATGCATGTGAGTTGTCTAGCAATGACATCAATATGTGACAGGACTGACTTATGTCAATAGATTTTTGCCATTTATCAGGCAACAAGTATCATGCATATAAAATGCGCACAACAGAAAAAGCAGTCTGCAGTCTAAATATCCCTACATTCTCACAAGTGGAGCAATAAGCCTCACTGATGTATCAACAACATCAAGGCAGTAATCACAAGAGTAAGAAATCAGTAAAAAGTTCAAAATAGCATTACCAATACTGTGGATGACTAAGCACTCAGTCAGCTATGCACCCTGTGAATCAGAAAATAAAAATACATAAATATCTCTGATTCCAAAAGATAGAAAACAAGGCTATGGCACAGTCACCATCATTTGGACAAGGTGTTGTTTGGGGGAGGGGGGCAGGAGACCTAGGCTGACACAAAAGATTGAGAGTGTGTGTGAGTAAGAAAGACAGGCAGGCAGAAATGTAGCTACTTATCAAATGGCCACTGAGACAGAATGATCTGCAAGCCTCATGAATGCCTCATATGCCACGTTCGCACATACTCACATTGTGTGTGTGTGTGTGTGTGTGTGTGTGTGTGTGTGTGTGTGTGTGTGTGTGTGTGTGTGTGTGTGTGTGTGTGTGTGTGTGTGTGTGTGTGTGTGTGAGTGAGTGCGTGTGCGTGTCTGTCTGTGAGTGTGTGTGTGTGTGTGTGCATGTGCATGTGTGTGTGTGCGTGTGTGTGTGTGTGTGTGTGTGTGTGTGTGTGTGTGTGTGTGAGTGTGTGCGTGTGTGTGTGTGTGTGTGTGTGTGTGTGTGTGTGTGTGTGTGTGTGTGTGTGTGTGTGTGTGTGTGTGTGTGTGTGTGTGTGTGTGTCTGTCTGTATGGGCACTCAAAGTGAAATGTGTGTATGAGTGTCTGCATGAACACAGCCAAGCATGTCAGACAAGTGTGAGCTGTGCATGGTAGAGGTTTCAGTTCATTGTCGTTGCACCTGAACACAAGAACTGGCCCAGCCAGTAGTTGCACTGGCACATCCATGCCCATGGTCAGATGTGCTGGTGCTACCTGAATATGAGTGATGTCTGTTGTATGAGTTCTCCTCACAACTATACTCAGGACCATGACCCTGTAGCTTAATGTGTTTGTGGAGCCGTGAAAGTAGTGCCACTTCAGGACAGGGATCATGTATGGCCATATTGGTGAACAACAGATGATTATTACACCCTCTCACACATGCAGATAATTATATATTTAATAATGCTTAGTAATAAGCTAATAAATATTTGCTTACCATGTGCAGATATCTCCACACTTTGCAGGGAGGATGGGCCTAGAAGAAATGAAGCAAGGAAAGGATGGCAATTAAGCATCACAATGGGAGTAGCTCAGGGGGACAAAGAATACACCATTGTCTATATGTCCTGTAAGAAATAGCTGAAACCGAAAGTTGCCTGAGATGTCCACCCACACCGATGTATATTGAACAACTCTCTTGTATAATGCTATCAATTATCAGGTACAGATACAAAAAAATTTTTACTGGAAGTAATAGTCAAATTGTAAACTGTATTCTACAACCTAATATAAAATTTGCAATATGTAAGCTTACCTGGAAGCTTCTCCTAGAACACACTTGTTCTCCCAGTCACATCAGCACTGACATGAAGCACATGGCATACAGTCTCCACTGAGCTGTCTGGACCTCTGACAGTGGACAGGACCTCTTCATTTGGTGTCAGTGGTGTCTCAGTAGCAGCCCCCCCGTAGCCAGCTCTTCTTGAGTAACTACAGCTGCCCTCCTCTAGCTGGTATAGTTATTTGGGTTTGCACTCTGACCATAAAACATGATATCACAAATTTGCAGGATAGCACTTTTACTGTTGTTGGAGGACCTGTGCAGACATGGCAGGTGAAGGAAACTATGGTGCCCAGTTCAGGGCTCAAAGGTGAGGTGTGGAGGAGTCAAAGATATTTGTTGCACTCTTCATAAAGTACTACAGTCATAGACTGCTCTAAGGAGACTATACAGGGTCTCATCATAAGGGTGATGCTTGAAACAGTCTGACCAAGGCTGTCTGCAGTGTGACTTGCATACCACTTACTAGGGAGCAAAGCAGGCACCATTATAATGACATAAAATGGTGCAAGCAGACAATTCAAACAGTGGAAGATTGAGTTTAGGACTGCTCACATCCCACACGTGTGCACGTATACAGATAAAGCAACTTTAAATGATATGGAAAGCTATAAATAGCCAAGACTGATATGCATAATGCATTCATGTCTCTTTTTCTCTCCTTCTGTATTTTACAGCTATTCAGGAAATTTCAGTGAACAGGGAGGTGCATGCTGAATGATTAGAAAGACTCAAAGAGGTGAGGGGTATGAATGAAGAACAAATGAACATGATTCTATTAAAATTATTGGTCTCCCATACATTACTAACAACTTAATTATGCAGATCTTAACTATAAAAGCAAACATGCAGGCTTTAGTCTGTAGCTCTTAATAACTGTATTAGGCAAATGTAATAGTGTATTCAGATTTGGCAGGTTTAGTTCCCTCAACTAAAAAATACATTATAATTACAAAAAATATTTTTTTTATTTTAATTTCAATAAAATTGACTTTAATGTCATATTGTTAACTTACTATGCATTATATTTAAATGTATATATGCAATATCTGCATATTACAATGATTGTCTGTTACAATTCACAATCCTATTTTGGATTTGGAAAACTGTATAGCAAATATGATAATACAATATATTTATTGTAATAAAGACTTTCTGGGGCATACAATGATTCTAATCATCTTTTTTTTTTTTGTATCTCACACCACCCCTCTATCTCTTTTGTTTTCTTTCATGTTTATACATACAGTATATATTTAGCTTGCTATACTAGGCTTACCCTCCTGCAAAAACATGTTTTGTGATGTGTTGACTGCTTTTTGGGGGATTCTTAATTTCGAAATTCCAAGATTTTGAGGTTCTGAATTCGATATTCTGAAACTCGGGAGTGTGGTATTTCTAAATTAAGAAGTGAACCCATATAAATATATATATATGTATATATGTATATATATATATATATATATATATATATATATATATATATATATATATAAAATCACTACTAAATGCTTAACGCCCAAAATCCCGATGCTTAAAACACTGAGACCACATGCCCGAAACCCCACAATACCGAATATTTAAAACCGCGAAATTCAAAATCGCAAAAGTTACACAACCAAACAGCAGACACACACACATATACACACCTTCCCCCTACAACCAAACAATGATCCAACACTAGACATAGGCAGGTGGGCAAGCTCCCCTGCACCCCCACGCCCCCTACTTTATTATTCTAACTCCAAGATCGCACAAACAGACACACAAGACAAACTCACACCCACACATTACAGTCCCTCACACACACACCACAGTCACAACACACACTTACACACATGACACCTTTCACAAACACACTTACACACACATACTTACCTGAACCGCAACACCAGAAGCGCTAATGCAAAATCCCTTAAAATCGGGATTTTGCATTTCGCACTTCTGGTCTTTCGGTAATGCAGGGTTTCGGTCATCTGGTGTGGTTGTTTTCAGCGTCGGGATTTTGGGTGTTCTGTATTTTGTAGTGATCCCATATAAATATATATATAAATATTACTTCAGCTAATAAGTCTCCTCTGCTATTTAAGAGTTGCAGTTGTACATTGCTTGCCTCATAATCTACGAGCAAGCTAAGACTTACATTAACATTTTCACTGCTTTATCACTTGTTTTTCACATTATTTTGTCAGAGCTGTATTATTTGAGTGTTTCTGTGTTCTACTTGCAGCAAATTTTAAGTGTTTAAATAAAAATGTGGCAATCTTTGTCTATGGTGCTTAGGTGTATACTAAGCTAAAGACCAGTATAGCCCATATAAGCCTAGCCGTGGAACTAAGAATAGTGTATAGATATGCTGGGAATTTCACGTTTTACTGATGCATGTTCACATACATATTAAGGTCCGGAAAGCAGTTGCTCCTTGAATTTTCTTTTCATTTCTTGTGCAGTTCTGTGCTGTAAGCCAGTGTTCATTTATTTTGTTGTGTTTATAAGAGGGTATAGAGAAGATATAATTTATTTATTTATTTTTATTTTACATTTGTTGACCGGGATAGTCCAACTGGATGCATGTCCATTTTCAGCAGAGGCCTGGGGAGAAAAGCTCCAAGGTAAACAGAAACAATAAAACATGTTACAAATATAGTTTTGATAAAGAGTACATAAGCAAACAAGGATAAGCATGTTCCACAGGTTAGAGTTAATTCCTGATTAAAGTCAGGGGTAATTTAAAGAGTAAGCTGATTAATAGATTTTACACATTCTAGAAGAGAGTTAGCCAGGCTTGATTCAATGACATAGCCAGTTTAGTGCCAGATGTTGTTTAAGTCTACTTTTAAATTGACCTAGGGAGGAGAGTAAAGTAATGTCAGCTGGAAGTGTGTTCCAGGATCTGCCTACAGAGTTTGCAAAGAGAGAGTCACCAACTGCGTTGTTAATTTTGCTAGTCTGATTTAGTAATCTGTTAGAGGATTGTAGCATTAGCAGATTGTTATAGGGGTTGATAAGATTTTTAAGTGCAGGAGTATTATCCAGATTATAAAGGATTTTATAAACCATGATCAGTTGGTTATACTGGATTAGACTGCGTAAATAAATAAATGGTATTACTACTTTTACTGATTTAGTCAGATGGTAATGACTCAGTCTTAAGTTACATCTGCACCTGGAATGTAATGAAGGTCTGCTCAACAGGTTGTGTGCAGCAATTATTACCTTTGTCTGAACATGAAGAACATTTCAGTAATTAAAGGTAAGTCATTATCACATAATTAATTTACAATAAGTGCAGTTACAGTATATAACTATGAGTTATTATCACCTGTCAGGTAAAACCCACAGCAGCTGCCACTGTTATTCACATTACTAAAAGTTGCTATCACATTCATGAATGCACATGCCAGACTTTGGTTTCTGTTAATGTGGAGTCATGCAGTAGCTTTATGCCCCAATTTCTTGCAAGATACAGGTGAAGGTATCTATTTTGTTTATGTGGCTCATATTTTTGTGAATTACTGCAACTGAACATTAGTTGCCTGTATCACACACTCAGTACATAGTACTCTGCTATGTTTATTTATTTATTTAACATTTGTTTACTGGGAAAGCCCAACTTGGAACAAAGCCAATTTTCAGCGGAGGCCCGGGGAGAAATACTCCAGGTGCATGTCTTTGAAATGTGGGAGGAAACCAGAACACCTGGAGGAAACCAACATGAACACAGGGAGGACATGCAGACCTCACACAGTAGGTACTCCAGCCGAGAATTGAACCGGAGCACCTCTTGCTGTGAGGTGGCAACATTACCGCTGCACCCCTGTGCCATACACAGTCCATGTTGCTTTCCAGCTGCTTCTGTGCAGGTAAGTAACATCATATTGTTTCATACTGTTGTGTTTTTCAGCTATAAGTTCAAGTGTAAGGCAGCACAGGTTATGAAAATTATGATATTTTTTCATATTTTGGTAAATATCTTTGCTAGGGAACATGTCAGCTTACAAAGTAAGACCCCATTTTGAAGACAGTGCCAGTACTTTAAACATGGTAAAAGAACTGTGTCTGTATGCTTGATGCATGTACAGATATGACAGTTTGTTTATGACTTAGGCTATAAATGTTATATTTTTGTATATTTTGGTAAATAACTCTACTAGGAAAGATGGCAAGGTAATGAGTGAGGTATCCTTGTAGCCACTATCAAAATGCACAACTTCATGTAATAATATGAATTGTGAGTATTGTACATAGACAGATTTCACAGTTTGCTTGCTTGTAGGATTATAAAAATTAATATAAATGCCATATTCTGTGAATATGTGTACAAGGAAGTAAGCCAGTGTCAGGTGTAAAGTGCAATATTCACAGCAGAACAAATACACAGCAATATCTGCAAACAAATGCTAGGATATTCCTCATTTTTATGCCCTTATTTTTGCAAGGGAACATGGTGACTGAGACAACCCTCCACTGGACCAGTAATCAAGGAGCCTCAATCCTCACTACTGGCAACAGTGAGGGATGTTCACTGAAAGAATGACAAGTACACATGCAGCATTTCCAGATGCTGCTCTCTGCATAAAGTGCAGTTTCCCAAGAGCACACAGAGACCACAGTCAGTCCAAGGTTGGTTTCTCCCTCATACTCCAGATCTCCAATAAGACTTCCCACTGGCACAGCTATAGAATTCAGATCTCAGCTAAGTGGCCAAGCCAAGACCTCCAGAACCCTCTCTGCCCAACCAGTGTTTTGTGTCCCTGCCCAAGTAGCTGTGATATACACACACACTCTTTGAGGTTTGATTTACACACACAACCACACACGCACACCTGGGAAAGCCTGGTCCAGGTTTACTAGCTATGCCTCCTTCTGCCCAGACTATAAGGTAGTTTCCACTGCCACCAATTACTTCTTATCAGCTACTTTAATGCCCTTAACAAAGGGTGTTCAATCTGACTGTGTAATATTAATACTAATACAAATGATAGCTTGACCAAGAGCAAGGCTATTAGGAGTGGCCCTCACAGTGTCACCAAATAAATATTCAAGTACTCTCAAAACTTAAATATCTCTACACACATCAGCCACAGTGAAAAATATAAATATATTTAATAATAAATAATAAAAGAACAAGACAATACTAAATATATATTCACAGTGACATCAGAGTTCAAAACCACAGGAAATATTTAAAATAACTTTGCAGTACAGGCTCACACAAATAAAGAAAAACATTTAAACTAAACTTTACTATATGCCTGACTTTATCTAAGAGAGTTATAATGTTCCCTGGAAACTTACTTTATTGTAGCAAGGCAGATGTGGTGAATGGTTCTTGTCAGGTCCAAGACAGAATGCAGAATGCTTTGTCTCACTAAGAGAATTCTCAAATTAATATCTAAAATATTACTGCTTGGATAACTCACAAAATGACATCATTCCTGTTCATTTGACTTCTAGTTCCCAGGCCAAAATCCCCATTGCTAGAAGCTGGCAGCATTTAGCATCTACCCGTAAAATATACAGACAAGTACTTTTGCTAAGATTTTTGGCAAATGCTGGAAGTCATAACAAAACTGGATTGCTTCATGCTTCAAAAATCGCAATTAGTTCACTCTAAGGATAATACAGAAAGTTTCCTAGTACAGACTTTGTGTCTCTAGCTGCATTGAAAACTTGATAGATAGCCTATTTTTGCATAGCCTATAAAGTAAGGTAATTTCAGATATTTTTCTAAAGTTTGCTGGATTTAAGTTAACCCTCCAGTTTCCTCTGTTAATCATATACATTTAAACAGTTACAATAGTGCAGGTACATATCTGTTATCTTCCAGTAGGGCACACTGAAGTTACACTTCAAACACAGCACTTTACAAATACCTTTTCAACATACATCTGTACAAGCAGTTTGATATACACATGACATACAGTTCTAATACATTTGTAACACAAGCATCTCATATAAATCATTTCAATATTCACCAATGACATATAATTATTTACAAAATTCCAGATAGCTGTGCTGGCAATATCTCCTTTTGTCACAGTGATGACACACATAATGGATCATTTTGAAGCTGACATTGAACCACACAATCTGTACACTGATAGGTAGTTTCTGTCTGTTACAGGTGATGAGATATTAAGTTTTGTTTGATTGTCAGACTATGAGAAATATAATATTAATTATATTTCTGTGAATATATCAGTTAAGGAACATCACACCATAATGGTTAAGGTATCATTTTAATGTTGACATTCACACAAGCAAATTAATTACAAATTGTATGAGTCTACATGGTATGTTCACTAGACGCTGTGTTTTGTTTTACCAAAAAGGTAAAAAATATGCATAACATCAGCATTCCTTGGCAAATATTTAATAATGACTTAGATAAACACTATCAACCTTTACATCATTGAAAACAGTAGGGTCTACTGAACAACATTTGCATTTACATTTTTAGTCTAGCTCTTATGGTTAAAGAGTTATGAACATTTGTTTTCTGTATGGTATTACAAATGGATTGTCTGAAAATGAGCTCAGGATGCACTGTTGTTCCTATGCTGGAAGTAAGTAGGCAGCATTTTCTGAGCTGTTCCAGAGTGAATGAGTTAATCTGGTGAAAAAATAGAATCATGCACCACACACATTGCCAGAAATGACCCCTAATAAAGTCTTCACCTTTTGCCCACTACATTTGACAGTTTGGCATTGCCTACCAACGCCAAGGGAGATGAATGGCTCTTCATGTCCTGTGGCAAAACCTGGTGAGTTTGTGACAACAGTCAAATTCATCTGGTTATTTCCATGCATTGCTGCTTAAAATCACTGTGTTAAAGGAGCATAGAGTTAAACTAGAGTAAAGGCAATACTTTGAAACATTTACTCTGACAGTTATTTAGATTGCTGAATTAAACAAAATGCAAATTCCTCTGTGGAGTGTTGACATAAATCACTGGACTGAAGATTTTTCTGGCAATATCTTCAAGAATTCAATTCCAGATGCATCTCTCATCATTTCTTACTGTGATGTTATATGTGTATGATATATTTAATCAGTCACATATCACAATTTGCAAACATTATGATTTTCTATGGAAATATATTGATTACTGCCTAAAAATTAGTATTTGAAATGACATGTAACTGTTATCACATATTTAGTTAACCTTGGTCTGCATGTCGTTAGGACAGCTGTTTAATCTAGCCCTCACTCAGGATCGCATTAAGGGGGGTGGCACACGGGCGTGTGGTCCCTTCATATAATAAGGGCTCCACTCCACCCACAGAAATTGCTACCCACCCTTGACAAGCCTTATTCGCCTCTTAAACCATGGAGATGGAGATGATCACTCATAAATATAAAAACAAGACATACTTGCAGACTTTGGATCCAACCCAGTTGTTTTGTTTTTGTCAAAGAATCCTCTTAAACTTGGTTTACTTGACTTTGACAGTCCAAGGCCATTGATGAGGGGAAGGCAGTCCATACAGCCTACCCTCGACCTGCCCTGGCAAAGGCACAATACCCCACTCAGGTATCAAGTAAAACTCATCAATCAACTTGAATGTAAACCCATCACAAGATGGATGGCAAACAAACTAGGTAAGGCACACAGGGTCAGAGGTGACAGACAGCCATGTCAGACTCCAAGCAAGTGGTGTCCCACCCAAAGCCTGTCACAAGTCCGTCCCCCACCCTTGCATCTACTTTTCTACTTTACAAGCAAACAAGCAAACTTATGGGCTGACAAAGTTGGCAGATGACTGCAATGACTGCAAATGAGATGGTCGCAAAACACAGATATCACAGAGATCATCCTCACAGAGCTCACAGAAGCGGATAACTAGGGCCAGAGCCATGGCCGCCAAAAAAAGCCATAAATGCATAAAACATACCTTCGGGAAAAACATAAACCCCGAGCTAGGGATCTGGGGACCCCGGTGACAGTAGCCTTCTTTGACACACATGTTGCTAAAGTAGTAAAGAGGAAAACTCTATATATGATCATCTGATCATGAAGGGATTCAAATCTAGATCAAGGAGGTCATCTCCCCCTGTACTCATTAGACCTATGATTGAGTGAGTAGTACCATGCACCATGTCGAATGTATCGACACCTGCTGCTGCTTGAAAAGTGAAAGCCCCAAAAAGTTCCACCAAAAGGAAAAAGGAAAAAAAAATGTGTCTTATGCTGCCCACTGAAAGAACTCCAGCTCATTCAGTCTCATCCCTCAGAGGTGACCTGTGCCTGACATATAAGGCCATGTCAAACCAGATTTGATGAAATATGTTGCTCAAAATCTAGATCCAAAAGAACCAATCCCCCAGAACCAAAGAACCAAAGACAAAACCTTGACCGAGGCTATAGGAAGAGAGGATTCATCACCAAAGACTCCCCATGCTGTGGAACAAAATCTGTGGAATGGAAGCAGAGCACCTCGCTGGCCTTGTTCAAGAGGAATCTTGACCAATGGATGGGAGATCGATGATATACCCCAGGGAGCCCTCAGATTCACTGTAGAGGCAGAGGCACAGCAAAAAGACAAAAGATAGGCATAGTTTTTATAGGGGGCTAAGCCACATAACTATGCAGCCTAGTAACTAGGCTTATAAATGCTATGAACCCTTAGCTATGAATGCCTAGTACCATGTCATAAGCCCATTGTCCCTCTTCTAAGCCTTCTCTACCCTTATGTCACAAACTTCATACAAATACATGACCATTAAAATGTCATTAAAAAAAAACACTGCTAGGTGTATGTTCATCCTATCCTTTGTCATTTATAGAAAGCTGTACACACAATTAAATTTTGATTTGCAGTGAAACCTGCAAAGCAGTTAGTATTGTACCACTGTATAGATTAAACATTAATGAAAAAAATGTGTAAGGCACTTACTTTATTGTAGTCATTTATTGTTTGTCACATTTGCAGTAATGATAACATTTGCTAGATAATGAAATCCTGATACCATCTGTGAAAATAGTGAATGAGGTAGATTTGAAATCTGTGTTATCTGTGCTCTTACCATAAGCTTAGTGCTCTTAAACCTGATACCACAGAGGAAGTAGGCAGCGTCTGTATTTTTTATACTCAGTACTGTCCAGAATGCTGATGGCCACCCATCATGTGAGACACTCCTACCAACATCTTCTCCAGATACTGATGATATCATCTGATATAAAGTCTTCCCTGACAATATGAAAGTCACACATGCTGTGGTGCTACTGTTTAGTATTGTGTTCTCTAGATTGCATAACTATATAGGTAGGAGTTCAAATCTCACTGCAGTTAACTGGAGTATGTATTTGTATGTTCATTCAACTGACCTTCTGGTTGCAAGTTTAGAACAGTGTGTGAGTCTACAGCTATGTCAGTACCTCCTCCAAACATCTTATTTTAGACAAACAGTGATGATGTGATCCCCTATAAAGTACAGTCTGACAGTATTACATCCGGATATCTCTGCTGTTATGAGCATTAACTCCTTTGTTTGTTAGCTTATGTAACTAGATAGTTTTTTATTCTATCTCACAGTAAGCCACTTGTGTGTGTTCATTCAAAGATGAGTGTGGACACAATTTTACACTGAGATGTAATGTCACATTCTATGTCAGACACTCCTCTCAACATCTTCTCAGCGTTCAGTGATGCTGTCATCCTCTAGAAAGTGCACTGTGGCATTGTGAAAGTCAGGCATCTGTGGTGGTTCTAGTGTCACATTGTATGGAATCTAACTTGTATAAATACACAGGCTTAGTGTTCAAATATGACCTTAGTCAAATGCTGTATGTGGTTGGTGGTATATTATCGTCATATGTGATCTTTTAAATAACTTTTCATTTGACTCCTGCTCAGGACAACCTATAACATAGCCTCATGAATCCAACATTCCCTTTTTCTATCTACCCACATAACATCCTTTCTGCAGAATACTGGAAGAACACTGGAAGATGTCATCACCTCTAAGATGTGTACACACATTGTAAAGCACAGCCCTTCCATGAGCCTCTGTAAACCATCTCCAGACCACTGTTCATGTGACTGCTAATTCTGTCATGAGGTGGTGCACATGGCACATAGTGACAGAAGCAGTATGTAATGCAATCAAACACATATACGCATATGCATGTATCCCTACTATCTTCCATTATCTATCTATCTATCTATCTATCTATCTATCTATCTATCTATCTATCTAAAACATGGTATAATTATGGCCAGGATTTTATGTCATGTTGGCCATTAGTCTAGTAATGTCCTATGACCCAATGAAGATTGCACATGTGAATGTTGCTGTCATTCATGTGTGCTGAGTTGATGTGTGACTGCATGGTAAACCTACAATAGTGTATTCCAATCTGTGATTTGAAGTAAAGTGTTGATGGCCACTGCTGCTATTTGATTACATGTTCCTTCCATAACACCCATAGTAAGATGACTCCTGAGGACTGTTGACATGGAATGATGCTATGTATATTGTTGCCTTAGGCATGTGTTCTTGTAGTGGAGTATATTAACATTCTACACATTTCTCATTCAACCATCACAGTGACACTTTCATTAAATCACTTGTGTGCATGTGTATACCTACCATCACAAAATCCTATTTGACTTACAGCAATATTGCATCATACTGATTATATATGCATATATGTATTGTTTCATACACATGTTGTAATACTGTTATATACTCAGACATATAACCAGTTCAACTTTGGGGTTTTCATTGTAAACGTAATTGTGTTGCTATTCACAAGTATTCAGGTGTTGCCCAGCAGCATTGTGTGACTAGTCACATTAGTGTCATTAACTGTACTGCATGAATCACATCCACCTCATGTGTCCATATATGGTCTCAGAGCCCTCACACACACCTTTCCGATGATAAACATATAGGCATATGATGTGCAAGTGAAGTAATAACATCAAATAGCTAGAGATGTATGACTGTGTTATCAGTTACACTGTGTGGCATGTGATGAAAGCCTGAGGTTGTGTTTGGAGTTGTTGTCACAAATCTTTTTTTAAGTAAGTACAAAATTTTAAGGAGAATACACAGCTATGTGCACATATGGCTGTGGTTAGCAACACCCATACTCAGATGCAATACACAACCTGCTAGCTGATAGATTTGGATCAAACTTCACCACCCTGTCCCCACTGATCATCACCCAAAGTATGCATGCAAACATTACTTAGCATATTTTATAAACAGAGCAGCTCATTTGTACACTCCCTAAGTATAACAACATGGCATCAATGGGTCCTGACAACATCCCATGTTACTTTACAATAAATTAGATCATGACCTAGCAGACACAGTTGGATCCCTACGTAACCACATCCTCCAGACAGACTATTTTCTGGCAAAATGGTGGACAGCAACATTCATCTCTCTAAACAATGGAGGGACCATTGCTAGACACAGGAAATTAAAGACCCATATGCTTGACTAGCTTCATCCATAAACCAATGGTAAGAATCATCATTTACCTTATTAGCAAGAACACAGTTAATCACCCAATTGTGTAACCAACCCATTTTTGATTTGCTAATGGTAGATCATGTCTGTTAAATTTTGTTGACTTCTTCAAGAAGGTCATGGAGGCCATGGATAAGAGAAAGAATATGCAGCCTACATAATTTGACCTGACAAGGCATTTGACAAAATTCCATACTCAAGAATCACAGAGAAACTGTCTCAACTGGTCATAAACCACTACATCACCAAGTGTGTAGCCAAATGGATCACCAACCGGACACATACTGTCAAAGTGTTTGAAATCATGTGTTGCAAAAGGCCAGTGAGCAGTGCAGTAGCATAGGGTTCTATTATAGGCCCTTTCCTGCTTGGTATTTAATTTATATAAGTCAAGGCAAACTCAGACAGCCTTTGTCCAACAAACTTTGCAGACAACTGCAAATTGTGGACAATCCTTGAACTCAGTAATGGTATTGATATACTTCAGAAAATACTAACACATACCAATGATTGATGCCATAGCCATGGGGATACTCTAAATGGCCAAAAAAGCATAATTATTCCCTTGTGCAAAGCAAATACACAAGCTTATTACAATATAGGCAACACGTCCCTATGAACAGACATTGTGGTATGGAATCTGGCTACCCAAATAGATAGTAACCTGACGTTCGACCAATATGTGTCCACAGCAGTGATAAATCATATGTATGTATTACAACTTGTAACTATTGGCATGTCATCCAGATCAAAGGACATTATAATTCCATTGTATTCAACCCTCATCACAACAATAGATGAGAACAATGCACCTTTTTAAATGTAACTCAACACATGTCCAACATCTGGAGCAACACCAGAGATATTGCACAAGGAAAATACATGGTGTACTAGACAAGTCCTATGCGGAAAGATTGAAACCCATATCACTGTACACTGTCCCCTAAAGACTAATAGGGGTCAGTTTGGGTCTGGTCTACAGGGCAGTCTCCAGTCTGACCCTGATGAAAATGTCACTCATTGGTAAAGCAAACTGCATGAGGGAAACTTGTTCGAAGGATGATACCTCAGTCTCTGACATAATAAATCATGCTGTAAAGAAACAGCTGTGTCCCAGATACTGCCCATCTCTGGAACAAGCTTCCCGTTCAAGTAAAGCAAAGGCCTTTCCTGACCTTATTCAACTGAAACCTACACTAATGGATGGTTAATGCTAATTCTAATCCTTATGTTGGGCCCGTGTCCCTCATGGATAGAGACAGTTGGTGTTAGGCAACACTATAGCGCCTCATAACTGTACGAACATTGTTCACATAGATATTTAAAATTGTGAAACTCATGCTAAATATGGCTAGGCTTTTATGTCATTTTGCAACATTAGCCTAGTACTTTCCTATGAAGCCATGAACTCCAGTTCTATCCTAGGTACAGCTATAGTGTGACTATACAACATTAGAGATGTAACAGTACATTACATCAGTACCACCACTTGATAGTTTGCATGAACAAATATGCATGCATGCCAGGATGTCATGCCAGTACAACATTTCTAATGACAATGTCAGGGGGACAGTGATCTTGTGGCACATGTCTTGACATTTGTCATGTGCTTATAGAGAGTGCTCCATGCATTCTTTGAATGCGGACAAATTATCACAGTAACACCTTCCTTGCTTATTGCTGCTATACTTTTCACAGCTGTAGTTTCTGTGAACATGGGCATAGTTGATGCATTGCCATCAGTCTCACATACTGCTGTACTATTCATTATAAGACACCAGTTCTTATTTCAAACAGATATTGCAGATGTTTCAGACAAGTTATCCATTACTATTAAATGTGGCAGATGCATACAGTGCACAGCTATGTGTAGGGACTGCATGCATAATAATGTGTTGTTTGTGTGTGTTGTTATCCTTGGGTGTGATACCTATGTCATCCAGGAATTATTTAGTCAAGTGTATTACATCTTATCACCCATTCAGATCTATTCCTTTTTATAATTACCTATTAGGAGTTGAAAGTGCAGATTTCCCTTCAAGGTGTTGTACAAGATGCATGTGTGATACGTTTTTGTGTTGCACCCAGTAAATATGGGGATCATTGACAACACTGATGCCATGGGTTCCATTGTTGCATGTGTGACTTGTGGCTTATATGTCATGCCAATCTCTAACTTTCAGATGGGCAGGATTGTCCCTGAATTCAACTATAGGTCTAAAACTGTCCCACTTAACAGTCCAAAGACATTTTTTTTGGAAAAGGGGTGGTGAATTCTCCTTATAGAATACTGGCAATCATTATAGTTGTACATGTCTGTTCCTGCAGAACATGAATAATAACTTAAACTCACATATTTTGGCAATTTCATAGGTTAATGTTGTTGATATATTTTTTTTTTCTGATTGTGCCTGTTTCTGCAGCAATTGTCCATGAGTCTGTTGCTATGTATCCATGACTGGATGTGAGGAATGCTGACATTCCAGTCATATTCAAGCAATTATTTTGAAGATCTTCACAACATGTACATACACCCAATTTTATATACAATCCCTGCTAAGTGTCATCTCCACTGAGCATGTCAGTGATGTTTATATCACAGCCACTCATCTCCATTGAAATGAAACCTTGTGTGACAGTCACATATATACTATCATGTGTAGTGATAGAGAAATACTTGCAAAGGAGGTGTAAACAGCAGTATTTACTGTGCTATCTACATATGTGCTTAATGTTATGCTACTGGCTTGTCTTGGAAGTGTACATGCACTGACATATCCTATCTTAGGTATATTACCATATTGTACATGCCCGCTTCCTTTTTATTCATTCCTATCTTTCATGTCTGTGGCCATTTTAATCAGCTCACTTTCCCTGCCTATATTGCATTGTATTTGCCCTTGCCAATCACCCCCAACATCTATTATTTTAGTCTGCAAAAATGTGTGTAAGTGTACATTGCACTGATTATACTTTTCTATAATGTGTTCATACTGATGTTGTTGCAGTATTTTCACCACTGGTAATCATTGCAGCTGTCTGCACAATCTCTTAGAGCAGGTATGCCCATAGACACCTTGTATGCATCTTCTTTCTGCATTCCTGCTACAGTGCATGGTTTCCTGGTCGGCAATACTGTTACTAACCACAAAATATCGCTTTTATTCATATAAATGTAACGCTCGGTAAACATATGCAATCAGCACTGCTGCTCATCATGCAAACATGTGAACTCCATATAGGCGAGTTTACTGAATCCCCAGGTAAGTCTTTTTGAATCTGATGCATTATGCTGAACCCTTTTCCTTTGAACAAACAACACAACATAACATGACCCAGAAATTTAAGTCTGTACCCAAAAAGAGTCAACAATGAAGTCTTAGATACAGACAGGGAATTCCTCAGCCCCATATGGTCAACTGACATCTTAGTAATGATGCTACACTTATAGGAGCATAGGATCATAGGATCATAGGATCATAAGAAGTTAATAGGCTTTTGACCCTGAGGTTCTTATAAGCCTAGCCAAGAGTTTAGCCCATATTTAGACATGTCAGCACCCAATGCCGCTGCGCAGCAGGGACATGGGTGGAATCCCAGGGGTGTATTTTCTGTTTCCCATCCAGTTATCCAGCTTGCACTTAAAAAAGGATAAAGAGGTACTCTGCTTGATGTGGACAGCAAATTTATTCCACCGATGGGGAGTCTCTGGAACACAAATCTGTCCCACTAACAAGTTCTATTCATATCACAGACCAGGTTGAGGCTGCACATGAGAGTTACTTGAGTGGAGCTTGACTTTCATATATGCAGTAGTCCCATCAAGGCCAGGATATGCAGCAGTCCCATCAAGGCGGGGATATCTAGACACTCACTCTAGATGTCTAATTTAAATATGATAAACTTAACATTCATGCCACTTTTCAGTCCAGTTGTTTTTAATTTCATTTTTTTTTTAATTTCTGAGTTCAGTTCAGTAATTTTACACGTGGTCTCAACATGACATATTCATCAGTTTGGGTATTCCTAACAATGTCATTAGTATTGATATTCACTTTATTAAAATCAAATTCTTAAAAAAAATAGTTTTCATTACCTTCCTTCTATACTTTCATACTTTACAAAAATGATTAGCTTAATCACGTCTATGGCAGTCTATGTTAAAAGGTAGATATAACCTTTTGTTGTACAGATAATGCCATTTGAAGCAAGCTGTAGACTGTCAACATGTGCATCTTTCATTTCTATACAATTAGTCTCATGTCTTACCAAAGCTTTCTTTGTTGTCATTCTGTTAGTCACATGTATTTACTTGTTTATTTATTTGTCTAGTTAGTTTAATTAATTAATTTGTTTGTTTGTTAGTTAGCTGCCTTTGAAACCAGAAAACTCTGACTGGGCAAAGTTCCCTTTCAGTTAATGTCCAGAGACAAATATTCCATATTATATACATTTACACAGAAAATTAGCATGAGCTAATATTGATATATCTATAATTTAACAGATTATCACACTGTTAAGTATACTATATAGTATTTACAACATGCTAAGATCACACATATCTGTAGAACATTAAGCATTATTGCAAAGTTTATGCACAAAATTACATTAAATGTAGTATACTGACAACAGATGAGACATATGCATAATTTATCCAAAGAGTTATTCGTATGAGACCTTCAAACTGGAGAAAGCATGTAAGGATTTCATGATTCTTACTTTATGTGACTGCATAAGGAAGGGACTTAGTTATGATGTTGGTACAAGAGCAGGACTATTTTGTTGAAAGGCATGACTTCACTGGGATTCAAAAATATAGATAGCATAAGATCAAAATAAGAAGGAGGCTTAGAAATGGGGGTGTCAATAGGTTCATAGGTTCATAGGTTTATACTAGGCTATCTGCCCTAAGGCATTTATAAGCCTAGCCCAAAGTTTTGTGACTTCATACCACCCTATGAAAAAAAACTGCCCCCATTAGTTTTGTGTGCCTCTGTCCCAGCAGTGACACAGAGATGATTCAGGGGGTAAACCTGATCTCCCATCCACAGGTCAAGATTTCTCATGAACAGAGCAGCGAGCGTGCTCTGCCTCCTCCACATGGGGATTTTTATTCCACAGCACATAGGAGTCTCTGTGATCCTCATATCCTCCCAGCACTATCCCTAATATATATATATCCGTATAAGGTATTTGGTTTCTTGGTTTTTGGTTTTTTTGGGGATTGGATTTTTTGAGGTGGATTAATTCCGCATTTGGGGGCATGTGCAATGTCAGCATGTCATGTCACATGAGACTGAATAGTCACGACTGAATCTGAGTGCTGAGTCTCTTCAATCTTGGCAGCATATGACAGATTTTGGAATCCCTTCCTTTTGGTGAGGAACTTTGGGGTTGGGTCTCTCATTTTTGAGTGAGATACAGAGTGAATGGGGCATTGTACTCGATCATTGGTATGATAAGTGAAGATAGAGGGAACAATGACCTCACAATGACTGATGAGGAATCTAGATGGATCATCCCTTCAGTTGTCAATAGTGCAGGAAAGTTTCATTGACATACTTTTTCAATGGCATTTTAAAGTGAAGATGAAATATTTTCATGTATGTTGGGAGATGAGTCCACAGTTTAGCAAAGTATACAGTATAGGTCAGCATTGTTAGGATTTTTGGATTTTTAAGTAAACAATGTACCTGAGATTCATTAACAGTCGTGTAGGCTTTCCGCTAAGCCTACACGATTTAAGTATGTTAGGGCAAAGAGCAGCAGCACTAATCAAATATGCATGCGGCTCTTCGCACCTACATGTTTGCAAGCATCTTTTTGTGGCCAGCAATATCATTCATGGCCATGGAAAGGTGCTTGCAAGCACAAGTAAACAATATCCACTCTATCCCTCTTTCTCTCTCTATCCTTCATACTATTGTACATTACATACCTCTTTCTCCTCTAGTTCCACATGTTTTCTATCCTCAACCTCCAGTCTCATCTCAAATCTAATTCTACCTATATAACTTCCCTATTATGTCTAGCCCCTACCTCTAACCCCCTTTTCCCACTGCCTCTTATTTCCAACCTTGCTCCCTCTCTGCTATTCTTGATTCTTAAACCCCCCTGTATTACCTCCACTCATCTCCACAGATTACTTCTATACTATGCTCTGTAAAGCCTTACTGCTAAACTACTGTTTAATCTTGACTGTAACGTAAATATTGTAAACAGTGTTTTCCTTACTCTATTGTTAGAATATGATGTGTAATCTGTACACTAAACTGTTACTTGTTGTACTCTAATGGAGCTTTTCTCCCCAGGTCACTACTGAAAAAGGGCTTTCTGCCCAGCCAGACTAAGCCAGTCAACAAATGTAAAATAAAATAAAATAAATTAAATGAAAACAAATAAGTACAAAATGTAATCAAAATGGCTTCTCTATAGGCAAATGTAATATAGGAGCATGCGCTGCAGCCCAGAATTAATAACGGCAAGTACAGTGAAACAATTCTGAAGGCGGGGAAGTGAAATGGAGGAATTGTACACAAATAACCTTGGCTGTATTGCAGAAGTAATTAACAAGGGAAGGAAAACGGGGAATTTTTAGTCAGATACTGCAGGCAAATGTGCTGACGTGTCAAATAAATGTTTGTAACATATAAATAGTACCATAGTGATACCGTGATAATTAATCTCAATGACAATAGTTGACTTATGCACATAAATAAAAATGGATGGATGTGAGAGGGACAGAACGTTGCAGTGTAACAAAAGGGAGTTAATGTGATATACATGTTAATAAAATGCTGAGTTTAAGATCATAGTTGGCAAGAAAAGTAGCTACTTTATGAGATAAATGTAAGGACTACAGTTATTTCATGTGAGATATATACAGAGGGAATTTATGTATACTAGCTGGCACCACTGGTGTAATCCCCGTTTCAGTATGTTTACACAAGAACAAATTAACCTTACAGCTGCTGTGTTGTGCACATCAGAAAGGGTCATGTTTTTGTAAATAACTGTTACTAGTGCCCACAGGAAAGGGGTTTATCACCTAAAAGCATGTCATAGAAAAGTAAGTGTTGTGTAGTCATAGAAATGCTAAATGGCAATATAATAACACTCAACATATATAAGTGACAAATTACAACACAGATCAGATCACATTTCTTGAGTTCAAATTTTCCATTGGTAAATGGCACTCACTTCATGCATCGTTATAGTGGGCATGCTGACATGGAATAACAGGGAAAAGGAACATAAAAGCAGTTCAACAGCACCAACAGACTGGAAGGTATCATAGCAGAGGCTCAGTCACTCTTTCTGATGATCTGGCAGCATGCCGTACAGTAAGGAACATTTTATGGAAACCCTGACCTGCCAATAAGCTGTACAGTGTGAAGAAAATAATTATAGTAATAAAGAAATGTTTGGATGAAGACATGCAATATAGGGCATAATTATTTTGGAAATATGTAATGCCTGTGAGTGATGAATGACATAATAAATATTCACATCTTGTCATTTTCAAACACGTCAGGACAGATATCAGAGTTATGATTATCGATCATGGATGCCACAGAAACATGCATATCAGTTATGTCAATCAAAACACTTTTGAAGGGCTTACAGCACCTACCTAATATAAAGGGTATGAATGCCTCATGTTGTAGGACAACCCCTGAAAAGATGGCCTTCTGACTGCGCCGTACTTATTTTCTCTAGGTATAAGCAGCTGCTATTTGATGCAGTTGTCTGGCAGACAAATGTCACCAGATTCAAACTTCTGTCTATGACACTAGGCTCTTTACAGACCTCTGCATTGACTGTTTCGGCCACAGGAGATAACATTAAAGACTGTCACAAATAACTGAAATCAACGTGTGAAGTAATTAAGGAGTCAGAAATTTAAACTCAACAATCTGATTTATACAGAATAATAAAAATGAGCTACACACGTTACTGTACACACAGCAGTGAGCTGTACAATATCAATGCTTCTTTGTCAAGGACACTGTTTGCATCATGTAGTACACATGCACTGTCCCAGAATTGGACCACATTCTATCTATGTAGGTGTGCTATATAAGCCAGTACACAATTCACTTGCCACAGGAGCACTCACAGCATGGCATGTCCCAAATAATCGTTTCACAGCATGCAATCACACCTTGTGATCATACAACAATGTCCAACATAAAATTGAATATGGATAGATAGATACAATGATTTTTGTGTAACGTCAGTACATTCATAAAATATCGCCCTTTTCAAAAACTGAACAGCAAGCTATGTACATCTACCGAATAATGACATTTGGATAAAACACAAATGCCATAGTGGAAGTCTTAACACAAGTGTGACACTTCACATGTTAAGTCAGCGCATCATATGATTATATTACAAAAAAATCTCTTTGAGATAAAAGGGATGTGGGAGGCCTCTCCCACTGTAAATGGACACATTATAGCTGTGATGGATGACATTCATGCATTACAATAAAAGACCACGCAATACTAACAATCAATGGGTGAAGGTTTTGAACATATGACAATTTGACTACAGAAAAGTTACAGTGAGTTAGGCCTTCTACCCTTGCTCTGCTGTTTTGCAAAAACTGCTGTGAGACTGCAAAAGATAAATGCTTATTTATAACTGTTGTCTGCACTTCTGATTAACTAAAACAATATTTGCTGCATATCCGTTTAAACTGTGCAATTGCTTTTTAGGCTTAGTCAGTTCAATCCTTACCTCTTTTCTGATCTTTGTCTCCTTTTTGTTTCATTGTTTTGTTCATTTTACTTGCTGTTGTACTTGAAAAATACTAGCATAGAGATGAATCTAGAATTGTTTATGATCTTTGGAGCTTGCAGTACAGGTAATCTTTTGTCTAGAGAGGTCTAGCTGTTTCTACATAGGAGGGGTTTCCGTTTGGCCTGATCTGGCTAGAGTTACTGCTACAGGGCTCTGTTTTTGATTGGATAATTTGGCTGGTTTCTATTTCTCTGCCTTAAATAGCCAGTGTTTAAACCAGTTTGTGCCTGTTTGCTCAAAGCTGCAGCAAGTTAGGCTTTCTGCCCTTGCTCTGCTGTTTTACAAAAACTGCTGTGAGACTACAAAAGGTAAGTGCTTATTTTTAATGGTTTTCAGCACTTCTGATTAACTAAGTCAATATTTGTTGCATATCTGTTTAAACCGTGCAACTGTTTTTTTTTAAGCTTAGTAAATTCAATCCTTACCCCTGTTCTGATCTTGTATCCCCACCAGCCCAACTGTTGTTGTGGTCTTAAAGCATGTTGGCTTTTGGGTTGCCCACCTCTACTATAAATTTGATATTGGACACTCCTCCCAGTCCCATGACATCAGCTCATTCTACTGAGTAAAGTGAGATCAGTTGTGAAGGCCCACCCCTTTAGCTTTTTAACCTTGAATTGCCTTCTGTCTCCTCACTTTTTACTTTAAAAAATATTCTGCCTCTTCCTACTTTATTTTGCTGCTTGTGCTCAGGTGTTCAACTGCATTTAGTTTGCAACATTTGTTACTGCTTGTCAGTAGCTTGCCACATTTGTTAATGCTTGTTGGTAGCCTTATTAAATTGATAGTATTCTCCTGAATTGCTGCTTTATTTGAGCTGCTTTTTACTGCTGTGATTGTGAGCTAATTTATCACATTTGCACTGTTTTAAAGCAATTTACTAATTAACTGGATTTCATTACTGTTTAACTGTATCTCATTGCTATTTACTGCAGTTCATTACTTTTTAACTGCATTTAACTGCATTTCATTACTGTTTCGTTGTATTTTTCACACTGTGAGTTCTGTTTTTGTATGTAAGTGGTTAATCTGTGCTTTTGTGTGAGTTTTTCTGTGTTCTTAACCCTTACATTGAGTAGCCTAGTCTGGATACAGGTTTGCATCCAGAGCTGTTTTTATTTTTTATTTATTTTTTTGCCTTCTGTGTTTCTATCAGCCATTTTGTGTTTACCTTCTGTGTTTCTGGAAGCCATTTTGTGTTGGTAGGGCCCTATCTCCTCTGCTAGTGTAAATATCAGGGCTGCCTGGACCTTGTCTGGCACAAGCTGAATGGTAAAGAAAGTAGAGACTAGCAGGATTGACAAGATTTCTGTGTTACTAGAATTTTCTATTTTTGTGGTATTTAAACTCCACATTTGAGCCAGTTTGGGCTTGTTTGCCCATCATTCACTGCAGCTGTACAATTTTCAACCCATTGTGAGGTATTACAGCTACAAATTGTCCCTTAATAGCACTTGTATGATCACCCACTCTTAGACATTCCACCCTTTACCCTCTTATCTCTCTCTGGCCTCTCTTCCTCAGATTCTGACAAATATGGATGGACCATTTCCTATACTTTCTCCTGTTAGTCTGGTTGATATAGGCATCCTCAGACAGTGTACCAACTGCTTCATGTGCATGGACAACCCTCTACTATTACCACCTAGGAACACAATTTGTGAGAGATGCAATTACATTAAGAAACAGTATATCTGGCACTGAGAAGGTTGTCAGCACAAACACCATACCTCAGACACTATCCACACTTACACAACACAGTTGTGGAGTTCATCAACAAATCATACCCAAACATAACAGACCTCCAAGGCAGAAACACAAGCAAACTTCACTGCACACCACACATCACACCACACATAGGCCACACACCTGTGTCTCACAGCCACTAAGGCCTAAAGATAAACCCAACATATTAGTCATAGGAGACTCCATTGTGAGACACACAGATGTGCCCCTCACCAGGCTGGATAAGGAGAATGTCACGGTTAGTTGTTCGTCAGGTGCCAGAATCCACCATATTATCCATGCAGTCAAGTCTGTCAATAACAGGTACTGTTATGACTCTGTCATAGTCCATATAGGTGTGAATGATTTGAGACATACCTCCCTGGACTATATGAAGAGAGACATGATTATGCTCGCTGAATATGAGTCCCAGGCAGGTATGTTCCTAGCCTTAAGCAGCATTCTACAGTCACCCACAATGATGTCTCAATACAAACAGAAAATGATTGACTTTAATAATTGGCTTAATTTCAGGTGTCATTCCAAGGGGATCCAGTAGCTGACTTCCTGGCAAGACATGGTTGGCAAACCACAATGCTTTGCCAGAGATGGCCTGTATCTGTCTCCCTTGGGCTTCAGGTTTCTGGCAAAGGGTCTTGCCTCCTCATAGTGACTTTTTCAGGCAATGCCAAGAGGTCAAAACTACTAACATGAACTTTTCATCAAAATGCAAATTGAAGGTCATGCTGCAGAATGCTAGGAGTCTAAACATGAAACTGCACTCATTGCAAGCTTTCTTAACCCTGCAAGATGCTGATATTTGTGCAGTTACAGAAACCTGGTTCAAAGCTGCAAATAGCACCCCAGCCATACCAGGTTACTCATCCTATCATACACTCAGACCCCAAACCATGGGCAGCAAAGCAAAAGGAGGTGAAGTTGTAATATATATATATATATATATATATATATATATATATATATATATATATATATATATATATATATATATATATATATATATACCTCTAGGCTTGTCAAACAATATGATGCACAGGAGACACTCCAGGTGCAGTTAAACATTGATGAGACTCCTATTCAAATCATAGCTAGCGACTGGCCCTGAACTTTGACTCAGGATGCCCATTCCACCTATCTGAATCTCTTCAACTCTGTCAAGATTCAGCCCTTTACCCTGATCCTGGGCAACTTTAGCTATCCCACCATAGATTGGAAGAACCAAATACACATACGCCCAGAGATTCCTTGATTTTGTCAGTGCAAATGCCTTGGACCAGATGGTCGACACCACCACAAGAAGTGAAACTATCTTGAAGTTGGTATTAACCAACATGCATAACCACTGCAGCAACCCTACAGTGTCATCCTCCCTGGTAAGATCCGACCACAAAGCAGCCATCTCCCTGACCCCTCCCCCCTCTCCCCAGCTAGGGTCAAACAAAAATAGTTCTCCAGAGCAGATTACAACCTCTTGAGGGAAGGTATAAACAGCCTCACAGCCCCCTCTCCTCTATAAGAACTGGCACATATGTCCAAACCTACACCAAAGTAGTATATGAGCATTTATATGGTTGCATGGAATCAGAAATATCAGACAGGACAAAATCATCCACCTCATGGAAGAGTACACCTGTCTGGTGGACTTTTGCAATAAATCAATTCTATAATAAAAGTAAAAAATTACAGTCTAGGACCAAGATGCAGCAGATGTCTAATCAGAAGCAATCTCTCCTTAGCCTGAACAAGCAAATAAGAGCACTAGTGAAATCCTCCAAAGCAAACTTCAAGACCAAATTGGCTACATCTACTAAAGACAATCATAAGGCCTTCTTTACGTGTCCTCAATCTCAAAAGAAGCACTGAGAGCTGCTCAGAACTAGTGATCGAGGACACCACATGCACAAACACCATAGATATAGCAAAGCCACTGGTAGACATGTTCAGTGAAAACATCACCCCTCTGCCCCCCCATCAGTAAATCAGGACATCTCCAGCACCTGCCCCCTCCCCTTATCTCTAGGGAGCTAGTCATCACTGCCCTCTCAAAGGCAAAAAATGCAGCCTCCATGGGACCAGATAAAATCCCAGCCTGCATCCTACATGAACAAAGGCAGGAATTTGCAGCACCATTTGGCACCCTATTCACCCAAAGCCTGAGTACTGGCTTCATCCCAAATGAGTGGAGGACAACCCTGTCACTCCTTTGCACAAAGGTGGAGTGTCCACTGATCCAGGAAATTATAGACACATTAGCCTAAATAGCCTGATCTGCAAGGCCATGGAGTGGATTATCATGGACCTCATTAACAAGGACACTGGCAACCTCCAAACACTTGATCCCACACAATCTGGATTCATCAAGGGGAGGTCATGCCTGTTAAATTGTGTTGACTTCTTTTGAGACAGTTACCAAAGCCATGAATGAAGGAAAGATGGTGCACACCACCTACCTAGCCAAAGCCTTCAATACTATTGCTCCTCAGGTATAGGTTCATAAGGTGTTTACTAGGCTAATGACCACATGGGCCTTTATGAGCCTAGCCATTCATCTGAAATCCTTGACAAGTTTTGATACCCATCATAAGTGTAAGCATGGGCTTGGGAGATGAACAATTTACAGGTTATCTGTGTCCATTACAGAAATAGGTTCCAAAGCAGGGATGAATTTCCAGTTTCCCATCCAATAGCCCAAGTTGCATTTAAATTTTGTTAGGAAGGAACCCTACTTCACATGGATGGGAAGCCTCTTCCATAGGTGGGGATAGTCTCTGGGATGCATAGTACTTATCTCTCCAGCAAGTCCTATTTATATCACAGGCAAGGTTTATGTCTTTGAATGGGTACTTCTGGTGATGTTTGTTTTGTGGATATGCAGGAGGCCCATCAGAGGGGGGTCCGACAATGTCCTGCATGCCATGCATAGATGTCACCCAAAAAGCCAGTAGGAGACAGAATACATAAATAGAGCCTTGAGTTGGTCTGCATAGGGCATTTTACTTACATTCTTTTGGTAAGGAACATTGTGGATGTTTCAATTGTTGGATATGCCTAGATAGGTACATACCAAAGGGGGCATTGTACTCAATGACAGGTCTGATGAATGCTGAATACAGTGGAGCAATGATTTCCTTGGACTTACACACCATACCTTTCTTTATAAGTTGCGCAACTTAGAATGATTTCCTCACTACTGTAGACACGTGATGCTCAAAAGCTAGATTATTATCTATGTATGTCCCTCCTTAGTCATTGACTACTGGATCAGCTCTAAGTGGTGTGTTGTCAATATGACAGTTACCAGGGATGGATTACTTCCCAAACAATACTATTATGCATTTCTTGGCATTTAGTTTTAGTCCATGGCTCTGACACCAGTTGTTCATCTGTGTCAGCCCCTCCTGGAGAATATTTGTGTCAATGTGAGATTCAATGAAAGCTCCTAATTTGCAGTCATCTGCAAATTTAGTCAGACAGAGACCACTGACATTTGCCTTGACTTCTGAGAAGTAAATGTCAAAAAGGAGAGATCCACGGACTGATCTCTGAGGGACTCCACTTGTAACTATCCACTTTGTAGAGGTAAAGTCTCCAGTTTTAACTTCCTGGGTCCTGTCTATGAGCCAGTTGGCTATCCTCCGGGTGACATATGGGTTTGTACCTAATCTCTTGAGTTAGTCAACAATGCTTGATTGAGGTATTGTGTCAAATGCCTTGGACAGGTCAAGGTAGGCAGTGTGAATGATTTTGTCCTCATCCATTGCTTTGCTGACCTTCTCAAAGAAGTCCACAAGGTTGAGCAGGCATGATCTGCCCTTGATGAAACTAAACTGGGTTGGGTCCAGTGTCTGGCAGTTTGCCATATCTCTACTGATCATCTCCAGGATAATTCTTTTCATGGCTTCACATATAAGACTAGTGAGAATTATGGATCTGTAGTTTCCAGGGTCTGTAGATGGCCCATCTTTGTGCAGATGGACAACTCCTGCCTTTCTCTAGTGATAAGACACAATGCCTTTTTGGAGACTACAGTTAAATAGCAATTCCAGAGGCCCTGATAGGTCATGTTTCCTGCTATTCAGAAAGCATCCTGGGATTTTGTCTGGGCCCATTGATGCAGTGTGCTTGGAGTTAGGCAGAGCATTAAGGACCTGTTCCTAGTGGCAGTAGGGGGAGTTATATTTGATGATATTTCCTGAGGGGAGGTTGAGAGAGGAGTAAAGTTGGAGCTGAATTTATCAGCCAGGAGGTTTGCTATATCTTCTGGCTTATCACTTTTTAATTTCTCCAAATATTTTGGGTTTCTAATACTATGACAGGAATGGACCCCATTCCTAAGTCAAAGTACTATTAAAATTCATGAAATTAGTTTTTTTTTCCAATGTTTGATATCAGCCAAAAGTGCTTTTTGCAGTACCAGCAATGTGCCAAGTAATGACTGCTGCAATTTGTACAGGGTTACATGCATTGGTAACATATCTAAATATGATTGTAGATTCGTTTTTATAAGACCCATTGCTCCTACTACTATTGGAACTGTCAGGGTATTTTTCTTCCACATTGCTCTCATTTCTGCCTGCAGATCCTGATATTTTATAACTTTGTGTCTCTCTGTATGATAGACACTGTAGTCACTGGGTGTGGTGATTTCAATGTTCAATGCTTCTTTAGTCTTCTTTTCATGAACCACTTTATCTGGTTTCTTAGCATCTATCTTTTGAACTGCTCATAATAGGTGATCCCATGTGATGTAAACTTCACCATTTTTTGTGATGCTTTGTGGCTCATGTTTCCAGTGTTTTTCAGCCACTTCATTACCATAGTGTTTGAACAATCCCCAGTGCAACAGTCATGTCACATTATTATCCCTTTCAGTATACAGTCCTTCTGCCATTAGTATGTCACAGCCAGCAATGAGGTGTGTGACTGTTTCCAATCTGGTTTTATAAAACCTACATTTGTCTTTCTCCCACATGATCAATGGACTTTGAAAACCAACATTTACATAGCCCACTATCTTGGGCCACCAATATTAACCTTTTATATCTTGGTTTGAATTCACCTCTCCTTAATCATTCCTTCATTTGTTCATGATCAACATAAGGTTCTTCCAAAAGTTTTATATACTTCTAAATATATTTATGCATTTTCCACATTTCTTGCCTTCTCATCTGGTCCTTCACCTTATATTCTTTTTTTTTTTGTTTTTTGGCACATTCGGCTGTTGCCTGATTTTTATGTACTTCTGGTTTGATTTCATTTCCTGCTTGACACCAATATGCTTCTGCTAGATTAAGCAGAGAACTCAGATTTAGTCTCCACATGCTTCAAAACTTTCACTACATTTGGGTCTTGTGAGGTCAGCAGATATGTGTGCAGTCCAATTATTGCAGATTTATACATGTAATCAGTTTCAAGGAGGCCCATCCCTCCTTTGGAACGAGGAATGTATAATCTTGGTATACACTGGTTTTTATAAATCATTTGGTGAGGATGAAGCATCTTTCTTGTTTTCCTGTCTAATCTATCCAACACATTTTGGGGCCAGTCAATCACTCCAAAACTGTAAGTTAGGACAGGAAGAGCAAACTGGTTTATAGCATGGATTTTGTTCCTAAATGTCAATGCTGTTTTCAAGATTAATTTAAGTCTTCTAATGTAATTTTATTAAGTTTTACTCAAATTTGTTCATGCTTTATCATTGATTCTCTATCAATTCCCAAACATTTATACACTCCCTCTTGCTCAAGTTCTTTTATATCACATTCTTGTCTCAAACTGATATTTTCCTGGTGCTGCCGTTTTCCTACTTTAAAGGTTGCTTTTGCATATTTATCAAGACCAATTGGCATTCCTATATCATCTGAAAAAGTTTTGACAACTTGGAGGTGTGCTTTAAGTTCCTCATCTGATGAACTATATAGTTTTAAATCATCGACAAAGAGAAGATGAGAAGTCTTTACACTTTGTTGTTTTCTAGGAACCAAATTATAGACATGACCAAAGCTGTTAAGTAAACAGTTTAGTGGGTTAAGGGCAAGGCAGAATAGCAGTGGTGACAGAGAGTCACCCTGGAATATTCCCCTTTAAAATTTTATCCATAACATAGTAATTTGTCCTTTATCATGGCTTAATTGCAAAATGGTCTTCCATTGTTTCATGGTCACTGTAATGTAGTTGATCAGTGTAGGGTGTATCTTATACATTTTTAAGCACTCTTTTATCCATGAATGTGGGATACTATCAAATGCTTTTTTTGTAGTCAATCCATTTCATACGTAGATTCTTACCCTTTTTACAGTTCTCCATTATGACTTTTTTTAACCACAAATTACCCTTTGTTCCATATTACTTTCTTTTATTGCCCTTTTGTTCTATTGCCATAATTGAGTTTTCTTCTGAATGACTGATTATAAACTCTGTTGACATCAATCCCCATGTATAGTTTATACGTTTCGGAAGGCAAGTTATCAGTCTATAATTTTTAGGGTAACTTGTAGGCTGTCTCTTAAGTAGGAGCATTGTTTTTCCTGTTGTTAGCCAGGCTGGTGTCTGTTCACCTTGCACATATAAATCGTTCTTACTCATGGTTAAATCTTCATGCAAAGATATTAGTACTTTTAACCAAAAATTAGGTACTGCATGTGGGCATAGGCTTTTCCAATTAAAGGCATTTTCTTATCTTTGTTTCAATCTCTGTGGCTGTTATTTCATCCCATTCATATCCTGTACCTTTAAACTTCTTATTCTTTCTGTTACTTCTTCTATCCATTTAGCATCTTTGTTCTGTTTCACAGGATCTTCATAAATAGTTTTCTAAAATATATCTATTCTTCTTTTTTTGGTGGTCTTTCAATTCCTTTTACATTGTTTCCAAGTTCTCTTAAAACTTCTTTGGGTCATCAATAAATTGCTTATTTTGTACTTTTCCTTTATATTTATCTGTACATCTTCTAAGTTTTTCTGCCTGTGCTGAGATTTTTAGTTTATTATTTGTGGACAGGGCATGATAAATTCTGATCTGTTCTAATACTGCTCATTGCTTTTATTATATCTATCTTTCTTAGTATTTTTGTTGATCTATTCCCAACTCTACATTCTTTAAACAGTGACACTTCTTGTATTAATTGCTTTATAGTTTTCTCTAGATTTCTCCCCTTCCTTTCCCTCACTACCCTGTGTTTTTGTGGTAAAAGTTTATCAGTTATTAATTTAGCTGCACAATAATATATCCTGTTTATTTCTGTTATTTATGTTATATCACTTGGATCTCTATGGACAGTCTTAATTAGTGTATTCATTTGTTTTATTAAACTTCTGACTTTTTGGGGGTTTTATTGATGTTCTGCAGTCTATTTCATTCATTGATTTTAATGTCTATCTTTCTCTATTAAATCAAGCAACTCTTCTCTTAGCAAATTTTCTTCTAAACTGAGGGCACGTTTTTTTTTGTTTTCCACTTCCTGTGGGCATTCTATAGAAAGTTCTATAACATCTTTCTGTGGTACATTCTCTTCAATTTCATCCTGTGACATCCATTACCCTGTCATATGGGAACTTACTGGCCTATCACTCCTTAACATTGACTGAATCAGAGTTTCCAGGTTCCTGTTCCTTTCCTTACTGCCCAGCTTCAAGTGAACATTTATTCTGGCTTCCTGTGGAAGGTTCCAAAATATGTTCATATGAGACCTGACTGATTACTTCCCATTCCACTTGTTTCCCTTTAATTTGGAAATTCATTGCGTTATCCTGTTGCAGTACTTTCTGAATTAGATTTTCTACACAGAATCTTTCACTTCACAGGTACTCCATAACCTCAGTTTCTATTTCTTTAATTTATTCATTACTAATGTTCATAGGTTAGTACTACGCTAACTGCCCTTGTGAGCCATTTGAAGCTTAGCCAATTATCCATTGTGAGACTCAAACCCTGCACCTTGTGTTTGTAAGGCAAACATCTTAACCATTAGGCCATCCCCCAACCCATGCCCTTTTCTACTTTTCCTCTTTGTCTTCTTATTTTTTGTATTGTAAAGTTTTCCATGTCCAGATTCCTCTGCCTGTACTTCTCTTCAAATATCTTTGGTGTTACTTTTCTGTATTGGTTGGTTTTGTTTTTTCCTTTACATGAACATTACCCCATATGAAATCTTTCTTTTCCAGGTCCATATTTCACCGTCAGATGTTTCTTGATCTTCCGAATTCTCCTTACTTTGGGGACTCGCTCCATCATGTTGTGATGTAACCTGTATTAGACCTTCTACACCAAATCTTTCACTTCCCAGGCATTCCATAACTTCTACCTCTATTTTTTTACTTCTCCTTTACTAATCTTCTTTCCTACTTTCTCTCTTTGTGATATTATTTTTTTTGTTGGGAAATTTTCCATATCTGGATGCCTTTGCCTATATTTCTCTTTGATTATCTTTGGGGCTGCCTTCTTTATATTGATTAATTTGGCTTTCTCCTTTGTATAAATATTGCACCATCTCAAATCTCTCTTTCTTTCCTATGTCCATATTTCTTTTTTTTATACTTTTCAAACTTCTCTAGGTCTTGTTGTTTATATTTTCATACTTCCTCAGATGCTTCTTTTTCCAAACAGATCAAAGTTTCTTGACCTATATACTGTTTTTGCAACTCTGTTGTATTAATGAATACAAATGTTTATTTGAAGCTTTTGATAGTTTTTCTTGTGGAAGTATTTTTCATTCCTTTAATTTGTCTCTTAATCATTTTGTATATATTGTGTCTGGAAATTACGGGCTTTTTGCATAATAGTAACAATACATAATTTATTTTTTATCCTTGATAGTCTACTTTATCGTCTTTATGGCTCTTCTTTGGCCTATCAGTTTTTCTGATTTTTGTGGACTTCCTTCTACAACAGGGAGGCCATCCTCCCCTGGGCCTGGCCTGGCTCCATTGTAGAAACGTTTCCGTATTTTGAGGATTCTACACTGTCATCTTTTCCAGTCCGGGCACCAGTGTGACTACCAGGACTGGGCACTTTTTTATCCTGGGTCTTGTGCAATCAGCTGTCTTTGGTGAGATTGTGTGAAAACTGGGTCCATCTTGTGAAGGTACTCAACAAGACTTGATGATGAATTAAGTTTCAGCAATACTACCCCTTGCTTGTTGATTTATCATTCCTCCATTCAGACCCCATTTATCATCTCTACATTTGGACTCCACTTATCATCTCTCCATCCACATCATCTCTCAGTATAGGTGGATGCATTTACAATGACTTCTGCACACAATAGTGTATTGCTTTTGAGGTTGCAGACATAGCTAAAGAATGATTTGTGGTTGTCCTTGGCCTGGGAGGCCAAACATACCTCAAATTTGGCCTTTGGTAGACCTTGTCCTCTGAGTTGTTTGTTTAGTTTGATGAGAGTGCTTTTATCCTGCTGGGTGTTGCACCTCCTAATCTTTGCCATGATTTTCTTCCTCCTGTTATGTAGCCTATTGATTTTGTGATTCCACCAGGGTGGCTTGTTTTTTTGACTTAGTTATGTACTTCTTTCTGGTGGGTACAGCTGCCTTTATGCAGCTATCAACATGCTTGCACAGGGTTTCTGTGAACAGTTCTGCATAGGCAACAATGTTCTCAGGGTTAATGGGGGCTTGACATTTTGACAGGTTCTCACTTAATAGCAGGAGGTTAGTCTTAGAATAGCTTCTGAATATTCCAAGTTTAGTTGGGGCGGAGGGTCCTGTTTTTATTTTCACTTCAATGGAGACCATTTTGTGGTCCGACCTTACCAGTGAAGACATTATAATAGGTGGTATGCAGCAGTCTCTCATATTAGTAAGGATCAGATCCAGTAAGGTTGCACGCTGGTCGGTGTATTGGCTGTCTAGTCCAGGGAATTTGTGTTTACAATATCTAGGAATCTCTGTGCCTGTGCATTTGGTGTCACATAGGATTCCCAGTTAATAGTGGGGTAATTAAAGTTGCACATGAATATGGCATTGGGATGAATCGTTAGTGTTTCCAATAAGTTTAAAAACATAGTATGGATTTCCTGAGTCATAGAGGGGTATTGATAGCTTGCAAGGAAGTGGTACTGGATTTTACCAATGGTGATTTGAACATGGAACAGCTCAAGTGCATTGTCCTGATTGATTAGCCTTGAAGTATATTTATTTTTTATGTAAATAGAAACACCTCCACCTTTAGTCCCTGACTGTGAAGTAGCTGGCCTAAATGTGTGGAAGACATTATAATCTTGCACTGCTGGTGTGCTCTCTGTAGCTTTAAACAATGTCTCAGTGACCACACAGACATCAGCATTCTCTAGTGTAAAGAGCGGTTCTAGGGAGTGGAGTTGAGTTTTTTGTTTAGACTCCTAACATTGTGCAGTAATACCTTTAGATTTTCTTGGTTTTTGATTTGCTGTGCTGGAAGTACTTTCAGCTTGGCATTGCTTTAAAAAGGCACTATGGGGAAGACAATGTTTTAGCTACAATTTGAAGGCCTAGAGGGGAGAGGTGCAGACCATCCCTGGCAAAGCACCATACTCTGTTGACCATCTTCTTCCTTGCTGACAAATATTGCACCCCTTTAGAATGACACTAGAAGCTAATACAATTATTAAAGTCAATCACCTTTTGTTTGTATTGTGGCATCATTCTTGGAGAAGGTAAAATGCTGCTCGGTGCTAGGCTCATACCAACCTCAGACACATATTCCAAGAGCTCCATGATGTCTCTCTTCATATAGTCTAAGGAGGTACATCTCAGGTCATTTACTCTCACATGGACTACGACTAAGTGATATTGGTAATTGTGGTTCAATGACCTGAGTGCATGCATGATGTGATGGATCCTAGCCCCTGATAAGCAACTGACCATAACTTTCTCCTTACTCAGCCTGGTTCAAAGGACACAGTGTATCTCATGATGGAGTCTCCAATGACTAGAATGTTGGATTGTTTGGTGTCTTGCCTTATGGGCTTAGAGGTAGAAGCTCTGTGAGATGTAGCTCTATGTTTTGATGTGGGTGTTGTTTTGAAAGAGTGCATTTGGGGCTACTGAGGGTATTTGTTATGAGTATTTCATCTAGGAGGTCTTTGTGGCTTAGGAAGGTTATATGTAAGTGCCTCAGCATATGTGAATCAATATGTCTGCTTTGAATTGTGCATGATGGGTACAGCGTGTCTACTACTGACAACCTTATGGACATTAGGAGTATTTTTATGTGAGAGCTTTGCCTCTAGTGACATTGTGTAAATACATCTCTCACATACCATATCAGTTTGTTTGAGAATTAACTGGTTGTCAGTAAACGTGTGGCAATTTCTACATTGCTTCAGGATGCCCATATCCACCAAGCCGGTAATGGAGACAGTAGCAAAGTTTATGTCCATGGCATCAGACTCTTTTTTTTATTGATTAGACAGTTGGGAGAAAATATCAATTACTGTCAAGAGTATCTGGTTTGCAACTATGTGGACAGTGCTTGCCACTGCAAACTAGTTTTCCTGTGTGCAACTAGGCTTTGGAGAAAATTCAATTGTGCTTTTACAGGAAAAATGTCATTGAAGGTGTCTGAGTCTACAAAGAGCACTTCCAAACACTTGAGGGGAAACTAATACATAGACGCTAAAAATTTAAGGATGAAGTATTTAGGCAAATATTCTAAAGTTAGAAACAAATCAAGCAGTACTTACCGAAAACAAAGAATTAGCTTGTCAAGAATGATGAAAAAAGGGGAGTCGCATGAATGGCTACTGCCTAGCTACTACTAATGCTGGTCTCACCACAGCTTATGTTGGGATACAATACTCCTTTGCTTCTTCTCTCACCAGAAGCAAAATTTTAGCACCAATTCCAAGAAGAGAAACAGGCCAAACGCTGTTTAGTGATCCATAGCCTTGTCCCAGATGATGAAGGGTCCATAGGCTTGTAGCCTTTTTCTGGCAGATCCCTTGAATGGCAACCAGACCAATCAGGAATGTTAAGCACAGACACACTCTCCAACCAGAAACAGTCAGGAATCAATGCACTCTGCTCCTTCTCTCACCAGGACCAGAATATAAGCACAGATTCCAAGCTGTCACCTGTAAAGCAGTTATTAGGCTTTCTGGTGATCAGCAACCTCCAGGAAATAATGTCCCTGTGCTCATTCACTCACCAGGAGAAAACAGAAGCACTAATCCCAAGATGACTACTGAGAGGCAGAATGTGGGATCTCCAATAACTGATGGTCTTGCAATATATATTTAAAGGTAAGATGAAAACATGGTTTATCATAAGCACTGCAGTATGCATTAAGCAGTTAGATACAAAAGTGGGTAACAAGTTTTAGTTGTCTAAGTGGAATGCCACTATTTTTAAAAAAGTAAGATAGATTGAAAGGGGGTGGGCACTTTTGTATTATGGAATACAGTGGAATGGCCAATAAATTTATATAGTTGAAGAGGAGTGATTTCCCAAAGTAATAATTTTATGCTTACTCACACCAGCCAGTAAAAGGAGACAGGGAAGGAGATATATGGCCAAATTAACATAAGGGGCAGGCAACTAAAATGACAGTGGTGTTTAAGAACACAGCAGTAATAGGGTAGGATGGTGGCAAAAATTCTGTCTGGCTCACAATAGACAGTGATGTGGTCTATTTTCAAGTGTTAATCTTCAGTTAAGAGCAGAATGCAAGTAAAACACAGTGTAAAGAAAACAAATCACAGTATACAACATAGAAAAAGGCAATAAAGTAATACAAAGTACAAGAAATCAAAAACAAACTAACCTTTCCCTCACAGCAAGCTGTGGTGGAGTCTGGGTGAGCTTTTCCAGTAAATATAAGTATAATAGATAAACTTTCTCAAGTAGGCATCAATCCATATGTTACCAGATGGGTAGCAAGCTGGCTCACTGATAGAACCCACTTAGTCAAAATAGGGGAAATCACCTCATGTAGCAGACTTATAACGAGTGGTGTACCCCAGGGATCTGTCTTGGAACTGCTGTTGTTTGGGATATACTTTTCTGAGGTGATGGCCAAAACCAGTGTGCTATGGCTGACCATGTTTGCAGATGACTGCAAGCTGGTCGCTGTCATCAATTCTCCTAGTGAAGTGGACATCCTTCAAGAGAGTCTCACTGAAGCATATGACTGGTGTCAAAAACATGGCATCAAACTAAATGCCAAAAAATGCATCATCATCATCCCCTTTGTAGAAAGTGATGCCCTCATGAATTATCACATTAATAACAAGGTCCTAAGAATGCAATTAGTCATGAGGGATGTGGGCACCCAGGTTGATAGCAAACTGACTTTTGACCACCATATTGCCTTCATTGTATGGAAAGTTTCTACATGGCCCACCTGATTAGCAAGGTGGTCTCATCCAGGGATAAGAAGGTCATAACATCCCTGTATTCTTCCCTTATAAGACTCATTATTGAGTACAATACCCTTTTCAACATGTACCTCAGAAAGCAGATACAGCAGCTAGAGGCACCACAGAGGTTCCTCACCAGGAGAATCCAGGGCCTCAAACATCTACCCTATACAGATAGGCCAAAGGCCCTGTCCCTCTACTCAGTCTCATACAGGCTCCTCAGAGGTGACCTCTGTCTGGCATACAAAGCAATCTCAGACCCTGACTTGATGGGACTGCTGCATATTTGCAAGCCAGACAAGTAACCTGCATGCATATCCTCAACCTGGTCTGTCATATCAATAGGACTTGTTGGCAGGACAGATTTGTGTCCTAGAGACTCACCCTTCTATGGAATAAACTCCTCTCCATGTCAAGCAGAGTACCTCATTAACCTTTTTTAAGCACAACCTGGATAACCGGACAGGGAACAGAAGACACACCCCTGGGATTCCACTTGTGTCCCTGCTGGACAGGGACATTGGGTGTTGATTTGTCGGAACATGGGCTAAATTCTTGGCTAGGCTTATAAGGGCCTCAGGGCCAATAGTCTAGTAACATCCTATGATTCTATGATCCTATGAAAATACATGATTTTGTAGAGAATGAATGTGTGTCACTATAATTGTCAGCTATGTCAGAATTTTAAGGCATCATCATGTTACTGCTGCAAGGGGCATGTGTGCCTGTAATTGCTGTAGTAAAGCAATAACATACAGAATATGTTCTCATTTCCTTGTATCAGGGAATAATGCTTACTACAAATGTTATGTAAGGGAAATGTAATCACATGTCATCCTTAATCTGAATTCTAGCATTGCTATTTGAGAAAGTATCATAGCTTTTTGTAAGGAGAATCAACATCTATATGTGTGCACAGTAGATGTGTTTAACAGCAGTGTTAGGGTCATATACAGTCACAATAAGACTGGCACAGCATAGTCTGAGCAGTAATGACTGGATCTGAACTAACTACATAAGATCACAAGCTAGAGATAAGTACCTAAACTGCAAGAACCACACAACATGTTGCTGTATCACTGTGACAATACATAGATGAATGAATGACATCACCATTATTTATTAGTTCATGCTAACAAGTGAAGGGCACAGTAACACTGTACAGCTTATTATCATATATTTAATTGAAGAATAGTTTACACAATATGAGAGTAAAATATATATTCAATACTTGACTCAAACCTCCTACCTATGTCGGTACACAATCTACAAACCACAGTACCTAAGTTGCACACCACAGAAGAAGTCACACTGCAACTGTGAACTTCAATCATACTTTAACTTAGGAGTTGGGTTCCTTCCTGTCATGGTATTAGAAACCCAAATATTTGGAAAAATTATAACGGGAGCAACTGTGAGATACTGCAGTAAGTAACGATTGTGTTGACAAACATATTTTCCCTGGGGATGCTAGTTTAATGCTGTGCCAAATTATGGTGGTTGTGAGGTAGCCAACTGTACATGACAGTAATCACAGTCCCGCTATTAAAGCAGTGAGGGACTAGAACCACCTACTTTCCCATTTACACAGTATATAGAGAACAGTATCAGCAGCCAGTACTACAGGAAAATTCTGAGTTCAAGGGAGGCATAAAGCATCTATGAATGGATGAAATCAGCAGTGTATCGCCAGTGAGATGTGTGTGTTAAAATGACTTTTACAGCCATCTGGGGTCATAAATGGTACCACTAATAATGTGCATAAACCAACCCTGAATCCATTTACAGTTTCACCCACACTCTTAGAAGGTAATCACTGTTGTTTTTGAACCTTCTACATCTAGTTACACATTCTGGAGAACAATGTAAGAAATGCAAATGCCACACAAAAAGTCTGACTTTTAAAGTGTGAGAGTGCACTTTAGAAAGAATGACTTCATCAATGTGTTGCAGAGAAGATATTGTTGTGAAAGGAGAGATAAGGGGATAGTGGAGTCATTTAGCAGTTTCCCATGTTGAGCATCAAACCTTCTGCCTAACTAGTTAACATAATCTATTTGCAAGTGCCACAACAGAAATCTGAGTTTAATGATGTGGAAAAGCACAGCTTTAATTGGTAAATAAAATGCCAGTGTTTGGAACAGATGGTACTGTGCATCACAGGTTTTGGGACAAATGCAAATGTGTGCAAATGACAACGTAGCAGCAATGTGATTGCCAAATGTAATGACATACTTCTCTACTAAGATTTTATACTGTCCTTCATGTATATTGCATTACTGTAAGGGGCATGTACCTGCTTCACAGTATGGGGTGCCAAAGAAAATCACAGTTGTAAACCACCTGATTATTAATCAAACATTCTTGCTTCTTCATTCTGGGATAATTGCACATTTGTCTTGGCTCATGCTTGCACAATGTGCATTGACAAGACAAACAGGCACTTCCTACATAGTACATTGTACTTCAGAATAACAGTGATGGATAATATGTGAATAGGTTAACCAACATTGTAACACAGTAGCAAGTGTTATCCAGATGGCTGACATCCACACAGCATAACCAGGTGTGTTTGTGCTACAGAAGGCAGCCCAATTAAATTTTTCACTTTTTTCCTTTTTCCATAAAATGTATTTGCATGCCTGTCAGCAGTGTGCAAATGCAAAAGGCAAGAAAGTAACAAATTATATGAAATTCTAACGAAAGTGCCGAATTAGTATGACTACTAATTTCATTATTGACTTGCAACATCATAACTTACGTCACACCTCATGATTGGTTCATGTAAAGTTAGCATTCATCATGTTCTTAAATATTGTTCTCACACTTTAGAAAGTATTTCTGACAACATGCATAAGAAATGTTGTTATTAGTAAGAAGTATAGATGATTTTACTAATATAACACACTGGTAACAGCAAGTCACAAGGACTATAGGTAACATATTCAGCATTTGTCACACACATAGGGTGTATATGTCATCTTCCAAATGTGTGTCTATCTTTGCAGCTGACACCATTATCAAAACTATCCTTACTAAAAATTTGAACCTCACAGCAAATCTGTGTTTTCTTAAAGCAAGTTTATTTATTGCTTCTGCCAGGTGCATAGGTAGATAGGTGCATTTCATGCAGTAATTACTATGTGGAGTACTGATAACCACACAATAATGAGTCTTGTTTGTGCCGTATCATGCAGTCAAAACTAATTTTTTTTCACTTTTTCCATTGGTAGTGAAGCCTGCTTGTGTGGTCCTGAGCAATGGGCAAATTCAGATCACAAATTTAAATTAAAATGAGAATAATTGAAATATGATCTCTAAACAAAATACTAATGCTGCATCATCTGTCTTATTTCTCTCAATTCACTTCATTTACACCTTATGGCAAAGATGTTGGTCATCTGTCAGGTACATTCTCTGCAGTCATTACTATCCATGGTGCTGACAGCTATTTTAAGCTACTGAAGGCAAGCCACATTTTTCACACTTACCTTAAGCCAGAAACTTGATTGCATGTTGCCATGCAGCTCACAAATGCAGAAGACAATGTTAAATTAAAAAAATACAAAAATTGTTTTGGAAAACAATGTAAAGGAATGTGAACTGAATCAAAGTGTATATATAGCAATAAACAGAGCTATTAATGCAATACACTGACACATGTATCCTTTTCACATATCCATGCTAAAACACTATCATATGTGTCTCATAATATCAGGACATTATGTAATGCTATGGGAATGGAAAAGGGGACAGGGAACAGCAGAAACATTTTCATTTTTTACACTGTACACACAACTAATAGTAACATAATTTCAAATGGGGTTTATATTAGATGCTCGAAGTTACTGAACTTCAAATATGATATGATCAACACCATATCATCAAAGTCCAGTAACATCGAACACCTAAAAAAAATCACAAAATTCAAAAAATAGACCTACTTGCTTTAAGCTGGGGGGCACCCCCCCCCCACTACTTAAATATTCCAACTCCGAGACCGCACTACATTGAAGTAAACAGAAATCTCCCTTTATGGAGATTTCCGTTTAGCTATCAGATGTTATGCGGTTTCACTGTTTACATGTCGACAATGCCAGATTCGACATTGTGAACATTCGCGATTCTGATATAGACCCTTTCAAATTATATATTTGTCTGTCAAGTTTACTCAGTACTGACATTACTTGAATTTCCCACCTCAAGACATTCATTCACAAAATTTAAATATTAATATTTATCATGATCTCCCTCAGTAAAATGATCTCTAAATAGGTTTCAAACCCATCATCACCGGTACTGTTTCTCTAACCTCACTTCATTTATACCTTATGCCACAAAGACAGGTGTCTCACCTTGAATTTCTTCACTCAGTACCTACCAGAGTGCTGAAGAAAGTGCATCAATGGCATTCTCAATTGTACTATTGATGGTATTACAAGTTAAATTTGTAAGTTTTACCTTGGGAAGTCAGCTGTCATTCGCTGCTACTGACTGCTGCCAGTCAACAGAGCTCAATGCCAAATAGTGCATAAATTAAAAAAGTAAGAGATATTTTGAAACAAGTACTTTAAATGTACATTTCTGATATTTCTTTAATTTTGTTATCTAGCAACAGTAATCAGTTTGATCCATCAAAATCCATCAAACCAAGTTGCTAAGAACAATAATTTCAGATTATTTCCCATATTTTCCATAGACAAAGTCATATATTAACAAGGAGAAAAAGTGTTTAGATGTACTCAAAATGTGACATGGTATCGTCACACTGAGAGTGTAAAACAAAAAAGTTATGAAAGCTGTCCTTTCCCATTTCTCAGTAAATGTCTGGATGATTGAGAAATTGTCAACAGTTATGATACCCATGTGCTCACAGGATATTAAACAAAGCATGCAAGCACTGCAGCTTTATTCCTCTCTTTATTTATGGTATCTCATTCACTTATATATGCTATCTCATATTTATTGCATATGGTATCTCTGCCGATGATTAATGTAACCCCTTGAATATGTACACCATTTCTTAGTATAAAGCAGTAGCGCTGGTCATTAAAACATCATTTGAATGTTAGGAATATTACTCTCCTGACTCAGTCAATGTACTTTCAAACTTTTTGGTAGGTCTCCTCCTTGACACACCCTCAATAAGTTTACATCAAACAGGGGAGACTGTGAAACACTGACTGTACCAGCAGACAGACTAATCACTGACACCTGCAAGCCATTAGCAGGTAACACTTATTAATGCTTCTCTTTGCAGTGCTAGGGCATGTGCATGCAAGTGTGTAGCTCCTTATACAATGTTTATCTTCCCTACAATTAGTGCAGATTGCAGTAGTCAGAAATGCTAACAATTTAACACCTTATTTGCATGCTCACTGTGCTCAGAGCCGTGTGCACTAAATAAAAGTAATTGTGTATCTAATGAATGTGCATTGTAGTGGGGAGACTGTTTGGATCCAGAGTGCTTGATACTGCTAATTACACTTTGAGGAGCTTTACTTACTTTCTAAACTGCTTTCTTGGTAAGGTATGTAGCTACGTTTTACAGAATGCTTATAGTTTAGAATTAAGGATGGATTGCAATGCCCACTACAACCATTGTCAGCATATTCTTTATCATTTACTGCTGGCATAGCCCATGTATATCAGTTATTTGTTTGCATTACAATGTTTGGTAAAGAATGCTACCTTACATAATTGTGTAGGTTTTATTTTCTAGGGATTCAAACAATTATTGTAGAATGGTGTAATATAACTCTGTAGCAAAATCAGTTATTTTTAGATGTGTAGCCCAAAGAATGTGTTAAAGTTGTGATATCTACCCGGCTGCTATCCAAACCAGTGGAAATGGTACTATAATAGATTTCTCCATTTCTACTTGTCCATTGTGAATTAGTACTGTTAATGCTGCAGTGCATTACACAATTACAAAACTGTTGTGTTCATTACAGAACTGTTATGAATGTTATTTTATGAATTTATGGGGGTGGGTGGCTGTCTTAACTTCTGTGTAGAAATAGGTAGCATTGCCATTTCAAATGTTATGTCAATGATGGATGCATATATTTGTACATAATTGAGTTTTCAGCCATGCTGTGTATTATAAATTTAATTTTGTATGTGTTTTCTGTATTACGTCATACTGGGATATGGCATCCAAGACATCTCTACACTGCAAATTACCATTCACTGATGCAGAAAATGAGGTTATTTTCCAGGTCTTCTATCAGCACAGAGCCTTTTTTTCAGGGATAGCTAGAGGAGAACAATCTGACCAAGACAGGATATGGCTGTAGCTGTTAGACAACATCAGTGCTATCAGAGAGCATGGAAGAACTTACCCCCAGATACAACACAGGGCCAGTGATATAGTCACCTCTGCCTGCCATGGGGCAGCTGCAGCTGACCAGGAGCAGGTGGTTACAAGTGTTGGTTCTGCTATCAAACCACCACTGACTGAAACAAAGGAGTTCCTGTCCACTGTCAGAAATCCATATAGCTCAGCAGAGAGTTCACAAAGAATCCTTGATGTGCTGATGTGGATAACAGACCCTGAGTGTCTCAAGCAGAATTTACAGATATGCAAAAAACAATAATAATAATAATGATAATAATGTAAATGCCATTCTATTTATCTTTATATGCATATATCTTATATGTCTGATATATCTAGAGCCAAAAATAAGTGTGAGTTAAATGACACAGTACAAGAGAGACAGAGGAGGATGTTTGGGAAGTGAACTCAACTACCCAGTAGATTTTTGCATGAGATGATTCTTAATCTGCACATGTAAAGGGGATTGTTCTCAGTTTCTTGTTTCACTTGCATTGTGCTACTTATCAGTCTTCTTTCATCTCCCTTCCTTAGATTCAGGAACATCTGGATTGCAGTTTGCAAGACCACCTCCACATGATTGTTATTGTTATTAGTGTATATAAGGAAGATGTAGGTCTAAATGAGACTAATATCTGTATTGTTTAGCATCTATTAACATTTAACCTACCTTTAATAACAACATTGTTCACTATTTTCTTTCCCCATTCCTCTCTTTCTTATGTTTATTGCTTGTTATCATAGGATATCCTGACAGTGGCACTGTGGAACTTATACCATCTGATGTTAGTGCATCGGTAGCCTGTGATGATGATGGTGGCAAAAAAGAGGGTCAGTCTTAACTCAGGTTGTAGTTCCCATATCTCCTGCTCATATTTTGCACACAGTCAGTATGCCTAGGCATACTAATGACATGGACCCCTGTGATATAGGACAGGCTGAGGGTGAAACAGTTGACCAGGGTAATGTAGGTACTTCAGCTACAAAACTGATGAAGGCTCTCTGTACCCAGTATGAGGGTAATGTGCCATACAAGAGGGTTGTTAGAGGTTCTTAAAGACAGTCTGCTGTCTGCCATATTCCTAATGCTTGCTGTGTTATTAGGTGACATAAGATATATGATAAGGGCCTTAATGGAGGCACAGGCACATTCCACCAGGACTTCAGAAGAGACAGTGAAAGCACTAAACATTGTACATTCTTACGTGTGTGACTCCCTAAACCATGTGGGTGACTTCTTGGACACATTGAATGACACAATGAGTCTGACAGTGTCTATGATGGAATGTCTGCTGGAGGAGGGTGGGAATCCATGTGGCCAGAGAACCTCTTATCTTCTGGTGTTATCAGACTTGACCATGCCAGATCCTACTCTCATAGTGGCACTACTTCCAATGCTTCATTGGTGATTGTCCACACCCAGATGTGGACATAATCATGATTACAGCTCATCTAACAGGCATCATGCACATTCATTTAGCACCCCGGCTTCTAGCCAGGGCTGTTGAAGTAGCAGTGCATCTCCTGGAAGAGAGAGCTCTATTGGTTGGGAGTGATGACACTGAACTGACTTCTCTACCATGCACAGCACACATCTGTCCCAGATGCCAGGAAATAATGCTAGCACAATAATGCGCGCACACCCACACACACACACACACACACACACACACACACACACACACACACACACACACACACACACACACACACACACACACACACACACACACACACACACACACACACAAACACAGAAACACTTTGAAAAAAAGTTTCCCTATGCCACCTTACACACGTACAAACTATCAAATACTATTAAGTGCTATATATCTCATGTTACTGGCTGTAACCTCTGTATACTTTAAAAAAATGCATTTTTCTTACTTTCACACATTCACTCCTTGCCCTCCTGCAACCCCCCCCCCAATAACCCTGTGCTAATGAAGATGACCATGCCCTGCCCTTTGCACACATCTTTGTGACTTGCGGTTACATGTATGTCTGATGCACACAGTGGATACAGATGTACATTTATCTGTATGTATTGCAGAAGAAATGGTGATGATTTCTTGCTCCTACTCCTTCGGAATAATTGTTCATATAATTGTTGAGCCCCATTGTACTTTAGTTAGTATTGTAAATAAAGCAGTCAAAGCAGTGAGTATTTTGTGTCTTGCTATACTTGTGCAAATGATGTTATAATCATCCTGTCCCATCGTTTATAGAGAATGGTCAAGTAATATGTTTGATGTACAGTATTGGGCAGAATACACAGCTGTATATTGCAAACATTAGTCATATAAACTGTTACTGACATAAATGTACACTTCTGTCAAATACTCTGCTTAGGAGCATAAACACATTTCCATATGAAACTACTCAGTTATGTAACATTTTTTTCCTTACAGTTTTCACACTTACCTTTTCATTACTGCTGGTACAAATTGTGTCCTTGAGAGATGTCCTTGTCTGATGATATCAGAAATCAGCCATTGCATGGTTAAGTAAATGTTGTGGAATCTGACAGCCAACAGTTTTCATATTTGTACCTCCATGGGATCTTAGTCTTTGACCTAGGTAGTGAGTGTATGTGCTATCTTTTGCCACTTAACCAGAGCCAGGGCATACTGTGCACACCTCCATCTGCTAGCACCATCTGTAGCTTGTGTTTTCCCCACAGACACCTCATCTGTATCTACTGCTGCTGGTGGCCGTGCCTGTGGTTCATGAAATTGTGTTCCTGCCCCTTACTGTTCTTGTTGAAGTTCTTTCCTGAGAATCATATTCTGTAACATGGCACAAACCATGAGTATCTGGGCAGAGGTGCCTGGACCATGTTGCAGGCACCTTCTGATGTTTCTAGACACTGGAATATTGATTTGAGTAACCCAAACCCATGCTCTTTGATATTCCTAATTTGAGCATAGGCCTCATTCTGTCTTTGCTCAGTGGGGTTGTGTGGAGTTCTCGTGGGTGTCATGAGCCAGGGCTCCAGTGCATAACCTGCTTCCCCCGATAGTTACTCTTGTGGAACGTTACCATTAGGAAACCTTGTATACAGCTCACTGGTGTGCCATATGTGTAAGCTATGAAAGCTGCTTGGGTTAACTGCACAGACATTGCAGATGATTCCTTAGGCATTACAGGCAACCTGACAGTTTATAGAATGGTATGTGCAAAATGGGAAAAGGAGTTGTGGATGGATGGATCGATGGATGGATGGATGGATGGATACTTTTCTGTTGGTGTATCTCCTGTGTTCACTGGTTCGGACTTTTATTTCTATGTGTGTATGATCTATGGCTCCTAACATTTCAGGGAAGTGTGCTGTTGCATAAAATTCCTGCATGGTTCTTGCTGTCTCCTGTCGGGTGTGTGGGAAACAGATGTGATCCCTTGCTTGTTGTAGGACTGCATTTGTAATATTCTAGAGTCTGCTGCCTGTGACACCCCTAATATATCCCTGTGGGTCACTGGAACATACCAGTAGTAGTGTATGCAATGTTACACAAATCTTTGTTTCCACTGGGATGGACTCTTCATGATTTCCCTGGAGCCTAAGGTGGGGACAGCAGAGGTTGCATAGTTCATCTAATGTTTCCCTGCCCGCCCTGTATTGTTCTACACTTTCTGAGTCATGCCATCCAAGATAAGTCAAACAGAGTCTAAATACCCTTCTTCTTCTTGCCCAAGCTCTGGCAGCAGCAACAGCAGTACTTTGATTTAAAGCCTGTTGCTCATACACCATAATGATAGCAGCAGAAAACCACCTAACAATTTTTTCTATGTGTAATCATGCCTGTATTCCAAAGGGTTTTGGAGGTGAAAGCAAAAGGGAGCATTGAGTGTACATGATTGCTTTATACCTTCCTGAATAGCTCTGCCATGTTGGCTTGGTTAGTTAGCATGTTGTTTGGCTCTTTATGCAATTATTAGCATATCCTGATGTTTTCATTTGTTTTAAGGCTCCACATGAGGTGTAGAGCTATTTAAGGAATACCAATCAGAGTGTTAGTGTAGCTGTTAATGAATCTGGCCCTAAGTATTGGTTTAGTGAGTGCAGTTCTGTATGTGATGGTACCAGTTTAATCTGTTTGCAGTATGTTTGGTATTTTATTAGCTGTTGATAGATTTATACACCTGCATTATATTGCTCTTCACTGGCCTATGTTTTTTGTTTGATTGTTCAGTGCCAAAACACAGTGGTATGTTTCTATTACCTACCTCTTGAGAAAAATGTTTTCTGGTTTCCCACTTTCTACTGTAAGCCTCCTTCAGCGGTTCACTATATCTCCCAAAATATTTTTAAACCTTGTGGCTTTTACCTGCCTAGTATCAGGCATCTTCGCTCTGAGCAGTGATTTGCATCCTCATCATTTTGGACCTCTTACCTTGTTGCTATAGTTGTATTTTCTCATGTAAATTCCCACCTTTGCATATTAGACCATATGATATACTATTCTGCAAATGCATATCTGAATAAATCATCTTGGTGTTTTGATAATTATCCACCTAACTCTTATCTTGCTTTCATTTCAACAGGTCATAACATGCCACCCCATACAATCACTACTCTGCAAGAAGAAATATCAGATTTTTTGAAACAGTGACATGCATTTACATTCCACGTTCTCCGTGAAGAAAAAAAAAGCTCTTCAGGTTTTGTTTAAGTAACCAGAGTGTTTCTCATGTTTATCTTGAGCTGGGAGTTATCTATGAGGTATACTGGTTATTGCATAAGGAAACTATGTGGTAGTGCTACCACTAGGTTTCCTTAAAATAAATTTAGTCAGCTCCCCTCCCCTCCTTACTATACATACTCATTTAGTGCTACACCTATTCAGCACTGCTACTGCATACCTGAAAAAAGGCCATTAGGGTATAAGGTCTTCCCCTTTACTTGTGTAAGACTAAGGAATCTTAGACGCATCTATGAAACACAGTTGGTATGTCTTGTTAATGTATTGTTCTCTGTGGTGTACTTTTTATACCCTCCCACTGTGCCATCTAGTAATCCCACAATCCCACATTCCTCCATCCCTTCACAGGTGTCATAATAATTCTAAATTCTTCCTAGCTATATTACACCAAAGCACCTTTCAATATGTCACTCTATACTCGCCAAAACATTTGCCTACCTTTATTGCAGGTTTTTAGCTTCAGGAGAAAAGCTTACCCTCAGTGCCAAAAAAATTGTGTACTTTGCTGAAATAATGTTACATTTAAGGGGGGGAGCACTCAGTTCACCCTCAATCTGCTTGTGCTCACTCAGCTCCCCTACTCTACCCCCAGTTCCCACCCACACCTTCTACCACTGGATTTAAACACATTTGATGCCATCACCACAACCACAGTCAAATCACAATACGCCATATATATAAAACCTTCAACCAATAGGCGTTGACATAAAATAATTCACTTTGCCTACTGCTGCTCTACCAAGCAAAGTAACAAATCTTTATTTACACCCCAAGCATTTTAATCCATTATATCATACCAGTAGTTATACACAATACATTTAAAATGGCATTAACTAATATTGTCTTAGTCACTCTCATCTACTTTCTAGCCTGTTTCAGCAACTATCAAACTTCCCAGTACAGACATATACCTCACCCACCAATGCACATGTAACCAACAAGTCCTCAGCCCACCTTTCTCTTATATCACCTAGCCTCTACCACTCATCCAATCATAGACCTATTCAGCTAACATATATAAAACTGAACTACTACTTGTAAATGTTTCATCTTTCAAGCCCCTGCTTACACTTATCAGGGGTACCAGAACTTGTCAGATACTTGGAGTGAATGGCTATGTTTAAAAGAGCCCTAGTGGCTATTAGCCTAGTACACACCTATGATCCTATGAACCTATACCCAACCACTGGGCACCAATAAAACTAAAGAAAAAGCCTATTTAGTTATTCACTTTTCTACGCAAAAGAGGTACTGAATTAAACAGAGGAGGTATTATCCTAAACCCTGGCCCCCTCCATGAACAACTCTACACTGACCAAACCATACCCAATGTCCACGCTAGGGTCATAGGTATATATCAGGCTAATGATCACACGTGCCTTTGTAAGCTTAGCCATGCAACCCTAACCCATCTGTGTTGCTATACATTATGGGCATTTATTAGGATGGGGTATGTTAAGACGCTTTTAGAGAGCATGTGTGGTGTGATAGTTTGACTATTAAAATCTGCCTCTATCAGTAATATGAGGGCCAGACCCAGGGTGAATTGTTGATTTCCCATCCATAGGTCAAGGTTGTGGTTCAATAGGGTTAGAGATAGACTCTGCTTCACATGGATGGGATACCTGTTCAGGAGCATGGGGATCCTCTGAGACCCATCTCTCTTGCTAATATGTTTTATTTCTGTCACAAAGTTTAAATCCTTGGATCTAGTGGCTCTGATGCTGTTAATTTTGTAAATATGCAAAAGGTCCATCAGTGGTGGATCTGAGGATGCCTTGTATGCCAGGCAAAGATCACCTGTCAGTAACCTGTAGGAGACTGAATATAGAGATAAGGCATTAAGGCTATCCATATAGGACAATATATTTATACCTTGGATTCTGTCTGGTCAGATATATGCTGAAGGGGCATTATACTTAATAATGGGTCTGTTAAGGGCCAAATAAAGTGGCACTATGACTTTCTTGGACCTGGATGCAATACCCTTACTTAAAAATTAGGTGACATAGAATTATTTCCTTACTACCTCAGCCACATGTTGGTCAAAGGCTAGATTACTGTCAACATATGTTCCAGATCCCTGACTACTCGGCCAACTCTTAGGAATGTCTTATTGATAGTGTAAATAGCCTGGATAGCAGTTTTCCCAAAATACACTATATTGCATTTCTTAGCATGTAGTTTGACACTATTTATCTGTGTTAGGCCTTCTTGTAAGAGTTTTGTGGCATGTGGGAATATATGATAGCTCTTAGTTTGCAGTCATCTGGGAACTTGGTCATCCAAAGGTCCTTCACATTAAACTTTACCTCTGAGATGTAGATGACAAATGGGAGTGATCGCAGCACAGAGCCTGAGGTACTCCACTGATGACCATCTTCTTAGTGAAGGTGGTATCACCAATCCTGACTTCCTGAGGTCTCTCTGTGGAGCCAGCTGGCACTCCAGCAAATTGTGTATGGGTTTATGCCCAGATCAGTGAGTTTGTCAACTATACTTGAGTAGGGTATTGCATCTAGCACCTTAGCTAGGCCTGAGTCTGCAAGATTTTTGCCTGCAGTGAAATTTTGTATGTGAATGTCTCACATATTATGTTTATTTCTTTAAGGACTGGGTGGTTGTCTGTGAGCATGAGACAATTTCTACACTGTCTCAGGATGCCTGTATCTACCAAGCTAGCTATGAAGATATTTGGAAATTGCATATCAATGTTGTCCAAACCTGTATTTGGGTGAGATACTGCAGGTCATGGCCTGAGTTATACAGATGTATCCTTCGTTGGTCTCTGGGGTTTAGCACTTGACTAGGTTAGATTGTGCTAAAATTTGATAGTAGTGGTGTTTAATGTGCAAACTAGCTGCTCTAAACTTGTCTTGGTGCAATGGCTTTGTTTTAGCCACACTAAGCTACATATTTCAGTTCAAAGGATAGTTTTATAGATTAAATTTACTTTCTGGGCATTTTTGTCTGTACAAGGCACTGCTACCCTCTTGATGTAAAACACCAAGAAAGAGTGCTTAAGAGTATAATTATATTATAAAACAACATAAACAAACTACCTTGATAAGGCATTTTCAAGTATTAGGGACCTTTAGAAGGATTTGAAGGCAAAAGTAACAAATAAAGCAAAAATAAAGCAGTAACACTCTAACAGTTAAGTGAGAATTAACAAAATAAATATCTTATCTGCCAGGGAGCACTGGGAATATGAGCAAGAAAAAATTTGTAGTAAGGGAGGTTTAGTCAAGTCCAATACTGGTTTGGTGAATGAGCCCTTAGTATTACATATATATGGAAAATAAAGGGCAGAAAATGAGTGAAAAAAACTTAAATATGTTACATAATAGACAATAGCAATGAAAGGGGAGTGAGGAACTTTGGAAGTCAGATTACCATAAGGGTTAGAATGCAGATACACAGCCTTTTAAAACCACAAAAGGTTTTGAAAAGTGTGGGAGAAAATTTCAAACTGCAACTCTAGTCCTGCGGCTATAATTTAGAAACTTTTAGCTTAATGTCTCACTGGGGGCTGAATCAACCAACAGGGGTATACCAGTAGCAAGGTAAATAGAAAGGCACAAGAATGCAACTTTAAGCAGGTATATATACCTGTAAATAGTAATGAAGCACAAATCCTGAAGCAGAATTTACAATACTGCCACTACTGCAATCCCACCACTGACTAATGCATCAGATTACTTGAATGCAACTTTAATCAGGTATATATTGATGTAAAAGAACTCAAGCACATATCTTGAAGCAAAATTTACAGTACTGACACTATTGCAATTCGACCACAGACTGAGGTACCACACTTTGTAGACATTTACCAGTAACACTGTAATAAATGACTAACTGAGGCTCAAATCTGGCAGTAGATCACAATCCTACCACAACTGTGAATGAAGCTACAAGATTGACTGCGGTCACATACTGGGTTCAAAATATAAAAAACTACCTTTTACATGTAATTCTACTTATGGAAATATAAAAGCAGTATAATGTACAAACAATGCTAACATCCTGCAGTAATATAAAACCTACCCACAACTGCAAATGAAACTACAAGACTAAGGTCCCAGAACAAACTAAAACATACCAACAGATAACCTTTTGTGATAAAACATGGACAAAAAGCAGAGAAGCACAAATATCACCACACAGGTCATTAAAAGTGCAACTTAAAATAGTTAAGAAGAATTTAAATACAAGTTTTCTTTTTCCTTCCCTTTTGATGAAAAACTTGTCTCTCCCACTTTGGGGCTTTCTATACTTCTCAGTGTCTTGAACAAAAGACCCTGAGTAGATGTAGCTCTTTGATAAATAAAGCAGACTTACTAGAGAGGGGTCTAATCAAATAAAGCTGGTATTGGAGCTAAAGCCACGTGGTTAGAATTTCAGAATCTTTTAGCTTAGTGTTTCAGTGGGGGCTGGGGCAAACTCAAAGAACTGAAGAAAACCAGTAGCAAGATACACAGAAAGGGAATGGAATGCAACTTTAAGCAGGTATATACAGCTATTAAAAGTAGTGAAGCACAAATCCTAAAGCAGAATTCACAGTGCTGTCACTACTGTAATCTCATCACAAACTAGGACACCAGATTACTGGAATGCAACTTTAAGCCGGTATGCATAGCTATAAAACATACTGAAGCACAGATCCTGGATCAGAATTCACAAAACTAACACTATTGCAATCCCATAATAGAGTAAGCCACTAAACTATGTAGATATTTACCAGTAGCACTGCAATAAATTACTAAAAGCCGCGGTGGTGCAGCGGTAGCATTGTTGCCTCACAGCAAGAGGTTTTCCCATTCGATTCTTGGCTGGAGCGCCTTCTGTGTGGAGTCTGCATGTCCTCTCCATAGTCGAGTGGTATTTGAAAGACATGCTTAGAATGAGTGTGCCTTCATTAAAGGTTGGATGTCGAGCTGGCACCTCGGCACCCGTACAAAATCTACTGCCAATCATTAGCGGACCGGAGTTCCGCTGTGGCCACCGCTAACCGGGAAAAGCCAAAAGAAGAAGAACAACAACTGTAATAAATGACTAAATGAGGATTGAATCTAGGAATAGATCACAGACTTGCCACAAATGTGAATGAAGCTACAAGGTTGATTGAAATCCCAGAGGGAGTTCAAAATACAAAAAGCTGCACACATTTATCTTCCAAGCATAATCACCATTTGTTAAATATGAATGTGAGAAACGTGTAATAAAATCAATGACATCCATGTTAACTTTGCTGTCTACTCCCCCAGATACAGTCATTGTCATAGAAACTTGGCAAAAACTAGAAATACCTGATAATGACATCACATATCCAGTATTTAATATAATTTACATTGATAGGATAAACAAGTGTACAGGAGCTGTTGCAATTATCTATAAAAACTCCAGGAATACAATTCTGCTTAAACAAGAAATACCAACATTTAACAATGTTGAGATCATTTAAGTTACACTAAAAATGTACAGTACAAAAAAATCTGTATCTGAACTGTATACTTCCTACCAGGTAACAGCATCAAAACTACTGAAAAATCTCCTTCACTGAATAGCTATACAAAACACTGCTACAACAATAATGCCACAAAAATAAATTATTTAATGAATTTATATTTTAGCACTTTCATTCCAAAACAATTAAAGAAACTTCTTCAGACATGACTTGAAAAACCCAGAATAAATATACTTGCACCTATAGCATCATGTGACTTGAGACAATCATATTCATTATTTCAAAATACATAAATTAAAGGTATTAAAAAACAGTGTTAAAATCTGAAATATCCATATTAAAACTCATGTGAAAATAAAGTACTATTCACTTATTATTACTGTATTAACACAGTAAATTTCAGGTATATGAACAAGTATAAAACCTTACTCAATCACATGCTCATTACAACCTAGTCCCTTTCTTATTCAACAGGCAACTAAAGTCTCCCCTGGGATAGTTACTGTATTAGTATCAATATCAGGGTAAAAGAATTGCTTTCACTTTCTCTTTGTTTTCCTTGCCAGTTAAAAAAGTATGGAACTTTACTGGAACTACTATTGGATGCTTCTAAACCACATGGTATAAATGAATAGGCATTGATCAGTTACCTTGCATTTGGTTTATTAAAGGAGGTAGCAGGATTTATTTAGTATGAGTTAAGCCACAGGCTGCATTATTTTCCAAATTATGCATTGAGCTTAAAGAAACACAGTGAGTGTTTACCAACACTCTTTAATTATGATTTTGTTTTACAAACATCCAAATCTTTAGTAAGTTCATTCATTTGAGCAATGTGTAATCCTACTACTTTGAAGACATTTTTTCAGGGTTATATCTATTTTAGTATGAAGTTTACTTCTAACTGCATCTTCTGTTGCATCACTTTTGATTCTATCTCTTAGCTGTGAGTCAAGCAAACTCAGAGTCTTTGCCTCTTTTCCCAGTTCAGTCATACAAGCATCTATAGACCTTTATTAGCCATTTCTATAGCCATTTCTAAGAAAAAAAAGACAAATGACAAATATACTACTTTTTTTTCTTTAACTCATACTATTTCTAAAATGCAGAATTACAGTGCCCTTTAGTAAGGTTGAGTGTGTTAAATGCCTTAAACATGCTATCATCTGCCAACTTGAACGTTATTTTTTCAGATAGACTCAAAGAAATAGTATAAAATTACATTTTTTTCACCCACTGTTTTAGAGTTACTGCCATATTTCCTTGAAGAGCCAGTTATTACGGTTGTGGTGTGGGTTAAAGAATTTAGCTAATGATGAATCCAACTTGTTTTTAAAAAAATACTTAATTCCTTAGGGTTCACAGCGAGTACCGGAAAGTTCATCTGCAATTTTATTGAAATGAAGTAAGTTGAGGTGATTTAGACATATTTAAAAAATTAGTCCTTTAAAATGGCAGATATAGAAGTCATTAAAAATCTAAGCAGTTTCTTCCACTTTTTTTTTCTGAAAATGGCCTTTATTCGAAAACTGAACTGCTTCTTTTCTTAAGAATTTTTGAATACTTATCAAAACATACTTTTCTGATAGATTTGGATGCTCATTGTCAACTACATTGCTTAAGCATAACATTTGAATTTTGGGCTCCTCATTTCTGAAATTGTCTTAACTGTCTAAAAGTCGCTAATGCAATGAATTCTATGATCCTGCTGTCATGTTTTATCATTACATGTATAACGTAATTTTGTAGCAAAATGCCATTGCATTGGAATATTTAAATTATCTATGAGTATATTATACATTTAATCATTTTGCAATTTTCATATGAGGTTTGGCAACAAATCAATTTGTCCTGGGACATCTTCAAGAGGGGTTAAAGTGATATATTAGTGGGAGTTAGTTGGGTTAGGGAGGTGAAAGGGTTAAATGGAGGGAGGGATGATTGAGATGAAATGAGATAAGGGTGGGGATGGGGCTTAAGGGGTTTAGGCAAATGTAGTCAGGTAAGCAATCACATTTTGGCGTGAACTTTTGTACACTTCCATATTTTGCATTATGATTGTTTAACTACTTATTAACTTGATATGCTGCACTTAACATAATTGTAGATAGATATATGATATAAGGCTTCTCAAGAATAATAAAGATGACTTATAAATGTAATATATATATTGTAACTGTATTAGATTTGCCCAGTTAATAAAGTCTCTTGTCACATTGTGGTTCTCTTGCAGGGCACCAGTGGTGGTTGGTGACTTCAAATCAAAGGGGGGCTGCAGGAGGCAGCTGAATGGGTTGGGTCAATGAGAATGGGTGTGGCCAAATGGAAAGGGGGAGGAGCTATGCTCAAAATGACAAAAACTGTAACTTTACGTTGCCCTGGGTGCCAAACCATCATTATGAGAGTCCAATCAAGACAAAATGAAGTGTAGAAGAAAAAAAAATTTCAATGCATTGGCTGCATGACAGCTTACTTAATATCTAGATGGAAACAAACAGGTTGTGAGGCATGAAAAAATAAGTTACTTTTTAAATACATTACTGGAATGTCAGTCAAAATCAAGTATAAGAAAAACAAGCACCACTCAATTCAAACCATTTCTACTTGCACTGCAATTCTAATTATAATTTATATTCAGCTTTATTAAAGTACCAAGTAACATGCTGAAAGTAGCAATCTCTGTGATACCCCCACTTGTAAAAATGTTTCTTATCCAAAAAAAGACCTGCTGCCTGACAACAACTATCTACTTGTTTCAGCAATATGAATAGTTAAGGTATTCAACTGCCCATCTAATATTTGCTTACTGTATGCAGGTTTTGCATCTTGAACCATGCCTTAAACCATTAAACCATTTCTTTATTATAAATATTTTCATGCTTGTGTTGCCATAGTCTGAAGCCATGGCCAAAAGGGGCCTTGAACCAATCCGGTCAATGAATAAGCAGATAAGTTATCATACCCATGGCTAATATTCATAAAGAAGAGAAGGCTGTGCAAAACAAACAAATATGTAACACAAGATTGAGAGATGAGTCAAATGGCATAAGGGACTCAACTCAAGGCACTACAGATAGTAATTTGTAAAGCTTCCCACTCTAGTGGGAAACACTAATAGTAGGGATGGTGAATTTGTTTAGTGCTTAGTCATGGACAAAAAATGACCATAATTAACACTAAGGATGCAGTCATTCTCTGGCAATGTGTTGTTAAGAGAAGATATAAAACATGCTAGATCTATTTAAGCTCTTATTCTTTCAATGAAGGCACAAAAGTGAGGCAATGTAGCTGAATTACAAAGTTGGTAAATGAATAAAGATGAGGCAGTTCAAATAAGAAAAAGAATACTGAATTAATCTATAAACAATCAGAATGTCAGAATGTCAAAGAACAAACAATAATATGGAAGAAGGAAAGCAAAGGGGATAAATGGCAGAATTTGAAGCAAAGTTGCTTGATGCTGACCTTAAATATTGCCGTGAATATTAGACATGAATGCAGGATATTGGTGGGTTAATGATGTGATTAAGTTGCTAGATCAATGAACAGAAAGCACACTGTGTTCAGGAACACAGTCTGATAAACTCTACCTCCATTTACAAACTGTAATTTCGAGCATATTAGTTTAATCATCATGAGAATATCATTCTGCAGTGGATCAAGAAGCTTAGCAAAGGAGGGAGATATCAGCTTGTTAGCAAAAAGGCAACTTGCTGCATTGGCAATTTCAGGTTTTTTCTGCATACAGGTGGAACTAAAATACTAAAATACCAGCAAGTGGTTATTGTCTTATAACATTGGGAAAAGGAAGCAGATCATAAGAAAATACAGAAAGGCAATTGAACATGTTGTGGCAAGGCAAGGCATTACAAAAATTCCAAGTTGCACACTTTTACAAATGAGATCATAATGAGAACACGTGACTTCTGCAATGAGGTATGGTGCACATTCAGATGAAAAACAGCTTCTTTAGTTATCATGTTGCCTCACACCCCATCTACCATGGTGGCTACCTCATTTTTTAATTAAATGCTTACCTCAAACATTCAAACATGTGGGATGTACCAGCCTGTTTGTCATTTGCAGAAAGGCTGCCTAAACAGGAGCTCAGACAGACATTTACGATTCAGTGCCAGAACAGGAGATGACACTGGACTGAGTAAGCAATTCCAGACCAGGTAAGGCTGTTTCTTTGACTATTTGTATTGGAAGCCCAAGCAAGTTACAACAGATGCAAAGTGGGCCATTCGCTAATGCTTAATTTCTTAACACAGCGTTTGAATTGTTAGTTATAGTGCAGTTGTTGTTGCTGGCTGCTGCTGATTTAAACCTTAAATAGATAAAGATAGGTAGCTAAAAATAACTCTGCAATTGTTGCTATGTTTTATGTGTTCTGAACATCTCAGTCTGTACTTAGGCTGATAAAACCATTGTCAACTTTTAATGTACTGTTGAAGTTGATGCCAAGCAGCTAGACTGTCGTATCAGAATTTACTGACAAGGGTGTGTAAAAAATAATTCTAACTCAAAAGTTGGCAGGATGATCCCAGGCAACGCAGGCATCATTTGAAAGATATTATATATATATATATATATATATATATATATATATATATATATATATATATATATATATGCCTACATAAGTACTTACTGAAACATTATCTTCTTACCTGACATTCTGCCGGCAGTGCTTTTGCGCTAAGGCTGCGGGGCTTAACTGGTGAACCTGGGAATATTGAGGCAATGTTACAATTAACTCATGTTCACAGACAATCCTCTCCTTCTCTCACAAAACACAAATACATGCGAGAGATGCAACTATACGGCCAAACTGGAGGCTGAGCTCTCTCAACACAGGACTAGCAAGACCAGACAGGAGGAGAAGGAAACCACACACACTACATACCCAGTCACACATAGTACCATCACAACTTCAAATCATACACATAATCACACAAAGACATACTCGGAGGCTCTGATCAAAAATCTACCAAAACAGCAGAGGCCACCAAAGCAGACACCCAAACAACTACCACCTCAGGACCAAACACATGCAACACATAGACCACACAGTCAGAGTGTCAAACAGTCACAGCCTTTAAGGCCAAACACAATGCCAGACACACTCATCATTGGTGACTCCATAGTCAGACACACTGACGCCCCGCCACCAGACTGAGTAAGGAGAAGGTCACAGTAAGCTGCCTGTCAGGTGCTAGAATCTGCCACATAACGCAAGCACTCAGGTCTCTCAACAGCAGGCACAAGTACGACTCAGTCATTGTCCACGCTGGTGTCAACGACCTGAGACTCCTTGGACTACATGAAAAGAGACATTGAGGAGCTCTCTGATTATGTAGCCCAAGCAGGTATGACCCTGACCTTGAGCAGTATCCTACCTTCACCTAGAATGATGCCACAATACAGGGATAAGATGATCAGCTTTAATAATTGGCTTAAATTCTGGTGTCATTCAAAGGATCCAATGTCTGTCTGCCTGGGATGACATGCTGGACAAGCCACGCTGCTTCACAAGGGACGGCTTGCACCTGTCACCCCTGGGCTTCCGGATATTGGCAAAGGCTCTTGCCACCCCATAGTGCCTTTTTAGGCAAGGCTCAAATTCTAAACCTACCACCCTAGAACACAAAAAGGAAAAACTAAGGGTAATGCTGCTCAATGCCAGAAGTCTCAATCTCAAGATGCACGCACTCAAGACCCTTCTCAGTATGGAGAACATCGATGTCTGTGCTGTGACAGAAACCTGGTTCAAGGCTCCTGAGAGCACCCCAGCACTATCAGGTTTCACCTCATATCATGCGTTCCGCCCCAAAATCCAGACAACACCAAAAAGGAGGTGTCCATATTCATAAAGGACACCCACACCTCAAGGTTGGTGGCAACGCACAATGCATCGGAGACCATCCAGGTGCAATTAACCATAGGCAAGACTGCTCTGCAATTTGTAGCATGTTACAGGCCACCCTCTCAAACCCAGGAACCTCACATGGCCTTCCTGAAAACACTGGAGGGGATAAATGTATCTCCAAACACCATCATATTAGGTGACTTCAACTACCCTAATATAGACTGGGAACACTACTCAAGCCCAAACTCTCTAGCCCAAAGGTTCCTGGAGTTCATAAACTCAAATGCCATGGAACAACTAGTCACCATCCCCACAAGAGGAGAAAACATACTTGATCTCATCATCACAAACATGGGATCAAAATGTTCAACACCGGAAGTCAACCCCTCACTGGTGAGATCAGGTCATAAACTAATCTCGCTGGAGGTCCTCATCCCACCGCCACCTGAAATAAAAGAGACCACAGTGAAAAACTTCTCAAAAGCCGACTTCACACTTCTAAAAACTAGTGTGGTCTCCTTTAAGGCCCCTGAGCCAGTGGTAAACATTACTCAAACCGCTGAATCACTTACAAATGCCTTCTACAAGCACCTACAGGACTGCATGGATCAGGCAATCCCAAACAAAACTAAGACTCTTTGTACCAAAGGCAAGCATCCAGTCTGGTGGACCCCAGCCATAAACAAGCTCTACAACAAAAGGAGGAAGCTACTACAAGATAGAGCAAAATCCTTGAAAGGCAAGACACCTTTGATCATTATAAGTAAAAAACTAAGAGCTCTCATAAAATCATCCAAGGCTAACTTTGAGAGAAAAATCGCCAAGGACACAAAAGACAATCATAAGGCCTTCTTTAGCTATGTTAGAAACCTAGGAGGAAACTCCCAGATATGCTCAGAATTAGTCCAAAATGATGTGAAGATTACTGAACCTACACACATTGCCAACATACTGGCTGACAGGTTCAGTGCAAACTCCCCCCCCCCCCAAAAGGAGAGATATCTATACCAGAGGATTGTAGCCCCCAAACATCTCCAACGCCCAGGTGAGAACTGCTCTCCAAGGCAAAAAACACAGCATCCATGGGACCGGATGGTGTCCCCGGCTGTGTGCTCCATGAACTCATTGAGGAATTAAACCCGCAATTAGGACAGCTGTTTAATCTTAGCATCACCTCAGGATACGTACCCAAGGAGTGGCGCACTGCGACTGTGGTCCCACTTCACAAGGGCGGTGCCTCCACCGACCCTGGAAATTACCGTCCCATTAGCTTGACAAGCCTTATCTGCAAAGCCATGGAGAGGATCATAATGGAACTCATAAATAAAGACATAGGGAACTTGCAGACTTTGGATCCAACCCAGTTTGGCTTTGTCAAAGACAGATCGTGCCTTTTAAACTTGGTTGACTTTTTCAAAACAGTCACCAAGGCCATTGATGAGGGAAAGGCAGTCCATACAGCATACCTCGACCTGGCAAAGGCCTTCAACACAATACCCCACTCAGGTATTATCGAAAAACTCATCAGCTTGAATGTAAACCTATACATCACAAGATGGGTTGCAAACTGGCTAAGTGACAGAACCTACAGGGTCAGAGTTGCTGGAGCCATGTCAGACTCAAAGCCTGTCACAAGTGGTGTCCCACAGGGCTCAGTCCTGGGTCCACTCTTGTTCAGCATCTACTTTTCTGAAGTACAAGCTAAGACAGGAGGGTTATGGCTGACAAAGTTTGCAGATGACTGCAAACTGGGCGCCATAGTCGAAAACACTTCTGACACAGATATCCTTCAGAAGGGCCTCACAGAAATGGATAACTGGTGCCAGAGCCATGGCCTAAAGTTAAACGCCAAGAAATGCATAGTCATACCCTTCGGGAAAAACAAGGTTACCCCCAGCTACCATATAGGTGGCAATCCACTGAGCACAGAAGAAGTCATCAGGGACCTGGGGACCCAGGTTGACACTAGCCTTTCGCTTGACACTCATGTTGCTAAAGTAGTCAGGAAAACCTTCTACATTGCCCACCTGATCATGAAGGGATTCACATCTAGATCAAGGGAGGTCATCGTCCCTCTGTACTCATCACTCATTAGACCTATGATTGAGTACAATGCCCCATTCGGAATGTATCTGACCCGACACCTGCAGCAGCTGGAAAGGCCCCAAAAGTTCCTCACCAAGAGGATAAAGGGTCTCAAAAATATGTCTTATGCTGCCCGACTGAAAGAACTCCAGCTCTATTCAGTCTCATACCGCTTGCTCAGAGGTGACCTGTGCCTGACATATAAGGCCATGTCAAACCCAGATTTGATGAATATGCTTCACCTCAAAAAATCTAGATCCCTCAGAACTACAAGGACGGGAGACTTAAACCTTGACACGGTTATTAATAGGACGTGCTGGAGGGACAGATTCATCACCCAGAGACTCCCTATGCTGTGGAACAGAATCCCGGTAAATGTGAGGCAGAGCACCTCGCTGGCCTTGTTCAAGAGAAATCTTGACCAATGGATGGGAGATCGCAGATATACCCCAGGGATTACTTCAGTGTCACTGCTCGACAGAGGCACAGCAAAATAATAGGCATAGTTTTATTCAAACTAAAGGGGTGGTGAAAGCCACATATCTATGGGCTAGGCTTATAAATGCCCTTGGGCAGATAGCCTAGTATTAACCTATGAACCTATGAACCTATGAACCTAAATAACCAACTCTCTTCATTATGTTCATTGACAAAAATTCTTGTGTGTGTGTGCTGTAGGCTGATTTTGTTAAAAAAAGAATAGGAAACCGTGGTGACCCCGAATATGAAGAGCGTGGTTTTCACTTAATTCTCTTGTGCAGACTCTCCTGCCAGAGTCTAACCTCAGAAACACAACTGCGTGCCTTATTATAGCAGGGCACAAATGATCATGGGTATCTGAGAAGAATGTTCTACATGCACCTGATACGTTTATCCTATGCTCCTCTAAGTGTGAAGATATCTGAATGAGATAAAGACTGCAATAGAAGACATTGGAGATTTAAGGCAAAATAGTTAAAGAAGTAATGGAGGTAGTAAATGTAAGTGGACTGGGGCAGAAAAGGGTATGATCTAGAATTGTGATAATCTCAAAGCAATAATAATAATAATAATTAATATGCAGGAAACAGAAAAAAAAGAATGGGAAGATTGAAGACCAAAAATAGAATGAACTGGAAAAGATAAAAGAAATGCAACAAATATTAGGGCTTTTAAGCATGCAGCAGGAAAGACCTTGTGAAATTGGAAGGAAAGTGGAGGAAATAAGTAGAGGAAATGCCATTTCAAAAACAAACAGCTCTCAGAATGCATGGGCATGAAATCAGTCCTAAGAGGCAGAAAAAAAATTAGCACTGAGATTAAGGCAACAAAAGGTGGAGAGAAGAGTGATGAAAATTAGAGACTTAAAAGGGGGAAGGGTAGTTAAGGAGCCAAGTAAGATGGAAAGTGTCTTCATTGAATACTACCCGGACCTGTAGAAACATTCAGAAATGTATGGAGAATGTGAAAATAGAATGGGGAATTTTCTGGAAGTGGGTAGACTTGATAGTATTAAAAAAGGAGGAAATCACAATATTGGAGAGTCCTATAACAATCCATGAGACAGAGGAGCAAATTAAAAAAAACATGCAACAGAGGAGCCTCTAGGTGAGAATGGGTGTCCAGTGGAGCTTTGGAGGAAGTTCTACAAAGAGATTAAACTAAAATTATATGCGATATTTAACTAGATCTTATATGAAAAAAAGGTACCAGAATCAAGGCACAAGGCTATAATAACATTGATACTGAAAGAGGAAAGGGATCAAACTATTCTGGGAGACTTATTGTCCCATATCAATCGTAAACCATGATTAAAAAATATTTACATCATTTAATGGAGAGATTCGCAAAAACTCTTCCACGAATAATCAGTGGGGGCCAGTGTGGCTTTATGAAAAACAGACAAACATTCGACAACATATTAAAACCATATATGACACAAAGGGAAGTGGATAAGGAGGGAAGAAAAGGGCTTATTTTGATGGATCGCGATACAGTAGAGTGCACTGGGAATATTTATAGAAATTAACGGAGGAGTTACGAGTATTACGATAACAAGCCCGTATCCTTTGAGGCACTAAAAGCTCACAGATGCAAGTAATAATTCACCTGTTTTAAAGGACCTCCTGTAGTTACTCCTCTCCCCCACACCTCTGAATTCAAGAATGGCCTACTGGCCAACTTAACATTTTAAATCTTTACTGACACGCCAAACTGCATTGCTGGGTTTAACTGAGTTGGGGGCTGCTAGGCATACATCCACCAGGCTGTTTTGTGCAGGATAGACTTACAACTGTAACACACACACACACACACACACACACACACACACACACACACACACACACACACACACACACACACACACCTGCAGGACCCGGACTAACCAGCGACCAGTAAACTAGATCCAAACAGCGAGTGACCACCAGATGATCAGCTACCTAATCCTGCATGTGAGGTGACCCGGCCGGTACATCCACGAGCCCAAAACCATGCTGCTGCTACTAAATCCACATCCACGACTGAGCCCAAATCCAGCTGCTTCCTGCATGCTGCTGCTACTAAATCCTGCATGCTCCTTCACCAAACGACCGATCAGTACTCCCGTGCACGCATTGTCTCGCAAGTCCTGCAAGAGCAGCTCAGTCCTCTTATTGGCTCTGACTGTGGCTGAAGCAGTCCAGAGCTCCTCTATGTTGTGCGGTTGTCACCACACAGAATCATGGGTATTTCACAGCAAAGATTGCTTTGTATGTAACTATCCAGACTGCTGGTAAGGCAGTCATGAATTTTGTGTTTCACAGATATTTTTTTTGTTTTTTTTTTTATAGGTGGGAGGGCTGCAGACCGGCAGTCCGATAGGACGAGCCACCCCTGCAGGGCACACAACCTGCTGTATGATGCCCTTTTGCCCTAGCAACCATGTTTTAACTCTACAATACAAAAAGATAGTGTTTGGGGAATTGTTTTGTTTCAGTTCTTGTATTGTAAAGTCAAGATACTTATTCTGTTTTTGTTTTATTGCAGAATGGAATTTGAGTTGACATTAGTTGGTAACTGGAGGTGATGGAGCTCGAAAACTTATAGAAGCTGTTGCAATGAAGGTGTCAATCTCTTGAGTGGTGCACAATGAGATCACAGAAAAGCTGCATGGTGAGCAGTGGTCCATGCCATGTCAGAAATGGTTTTGGAATATAATGGATGTTGATTGTGGGGATGTTTTGATTGCAGGAGTGGAGCACAAGGGGTTAGCAGGTAATCATAAGTCTGTGCTAATGATGACACAGCATGGTTGGAGTCTATCGAGGTATGGTAGGGGAAGCTAAAAGAAAGGCATGTTGAGACATCATAATCCAGGAAGAGGATTGTTTAAGGTGAGATTGGGGTTTTCACGAGTGGGGTGGAGTCCAATCATCATAGGATCAGGGGTACTCTAAGGTTCCTGGTTTAGGCCTCTGGTAAGCTAGCTAAATTTTAATTTGTATATCTAAAATGGAATTGGGCCAGCATTTTCGATATGGAACTATGAGGAACATGATTTTAGGACAGGGTGAGGGGGGACCTTCCTCAAGGTGGGGTATACTTGAGAGATATTGGGAAGGTTGGTATTTAAAGGTTCAGCATCTTAGATTTCTTTGCAGTTTAAGGTCTTGCGTACAGCTATTGGCAGATCAAGGCATTAAATTGGAGGGGTTGCCAAGGTCGCATTTTTAGGCAATGATGACTTTATGTTTAAACTATTATTTGGTTTAGAGTAATTGCATGGGGATTTATTGTATTGCTTGTTTATGGAAATGTTCTTTGGATCATTGGAATAGGAGGTACTACAGAGTTTATAGGTGGTATAGAAATCACTAGTTGACTCCTGTAGAATTTTGGTAATGTTTCATGCTAGGTTAGGGTTTAGATGAGAGTACTACAAGAACCATTTCAATTATGATCGAAGGAATTTTGTAGGGATGGTTTTGGAAGCAGTGTACGTAGGAGGGTCTTGATATTCTTGGAGCAGGGAACTTTGTTATGTCAGTGATAGAAGTCTAATTACCATTTAGTAATGAGTGAATTGAGGGTGTGTAAGGTTGGGCATGTAGAGTACGTCATTGTCGGGCATAGGCAGGTTTTCTAGGGGGTTCTGGTTTCTGGCACTTAGTGTTAGGTCATTAAAGTTTGGAATTAGACTCTTCCCTACAGTAATCAGATTACTGCACATACAGAGCTGTGTAGTTTGTTGGGCCATTATGCTATGCTTTAGTTGACGGGGTCCTGGGTCGAGACTTGCTAAGGGTTTTCTTTGACTGAGTTCAGATTTGAGTTCAAGGGGTTATAGTTTCTGTGGAATTTGTTATGGCTATAGGTTGTCATTCATGAAAGTTGGAGTAATGGTTAGTGGCATGAAGGAAGTGATAGAGGTTGTCATTCATGAAAGGTGGAGCAATGGTTAGTGGCTTGAAGGAAGTGGGCTAAAAGGCAATATATTCTCTGGCAGTGGATGTTCTGGTGTGGTATAATGGGCTCACGGGTAATCCTACTTTATTTAGTGTCATATAGGTGTGTATCAGTGTTGGTATGTCAAGGCGTGGGGTTGATGACGGGGTACTAATGTACTTTACAGACAATGGGTACATGACCGAATGATGTTTGGCTTAACCATTCCCTTTATGGGAGATGGTTGATTGAACAATTTTGGGTAGAAGGGAGGGGGAACTAGCCTCATCAGGCTGGTTGGTGGAGAAAAGGGATAGGCTTTTGCCCTCTTCTGTTCCTTCTCTGGTGTCTGGGTTCATTTCAAGGATTTGACTAAAGGAAAATGAGCAGATGGAGAAAGCTTGCTGAATAGATAAGTAAGCTGTGGTAAAGATGCTGCCTATTTGGTGGAAGGTAATTCAATGAATGGTATATGAAGTGTGATGGGACGCTGCTTCATAAGTAAAGTAAGCAAGTACAGGTATGGACGCTGCTTACTAAGTAAATGGGATATGAAGTGAGTGTTGGATGCCGCTTCATAAGTAAAGTAAGTGAGTAAAGGTATGGACGCTGCTTACTGGGACAGGGTGAGTAGGTACGCTGCCCTGATTTACATTATAAGGATGTTTATGCTGTGTTTAAAACCAACTATATTGTGTCTAGCTGTAATTAATAAGATTGGTGCTCAAAGCTATGTTATGGAAGTTTTAATAAAGGTTGTCAAATGTCATTCGGTGTGATGTGTTTATTGAAGGGGACTGGGATAATTATACATTTTGCCTGTATCATGGCTGAAAACTGTAATTTTATCCATCTCATCCTTCTGATTAACAAACATTGAAATAAAATAAATGCAAATTCAGCCAAGCATACTTTGTTTGTTTAAGGTTACAGAAATGATGGTAGCAGGATATAAATTTTAGCCTACAAGTTGAATGAGCTGGAGGCTACATGCAGAGACATGCTGCACAGCTCTATCCTTCTTAACTTTCTACAGTGCCTAATTTTATCATGTATGGTCTTTGTTCTAATGTTTCTGTAGATTTGGTATTTATAAATACTAAAACAAGCCTTGCTCAAGGACATTGAGTGCTATGACCCAATGATAAAGAGCTATAAATAACACAACTTAATAAAATTCTATAAATAACAGCACAAAGGAAACAATTTACATAGCAACTTTCTGTTCCCATCTCAAGAGTATTAACTTTCATGATACACTCAGATTTCATTCTCGTGATTCATATGGTATAAACCTCCTTTCCTAGTCAGGCAAGTGCTATGACTATTTTTCATCCATTTCTTACAGATGATTTTCTTTGGGCAGTTGTGGTCTCAAGACCACAGCAACTTATTCCTCTATGCACAGTTGCATACCATACTTTACATTGAGTACCTACATCTGAGTGGGACCAACGTAAATACTTTTATTTGCTGTTGTTTGTGCTCCCACTTTTCCATGTTTATTGTTCTTGGTTTCTGTCCTGGGCTCTGGCCTTAATGGGATCTCTTGGGCCATTCATTTTTAAACAGTTAACAAATCAACAGTTATGTGGAATAAGACCAGATTAGGTCAGCTATCAGTATCATACATGAAAACCTGCATGGTAATTGTTCCAGTAATGGCTGATGAGCCAGTCCTGTCAGTGATAGTAGAAAGAGAGTGGTGGTATTGACTGATAATACTCCTAATACTCTGATGCCTAGACTGGCACATGTAGCCAGCATATCAGTGGCCCCCTTTCTGATTGGGATCAACTTTCAGTATTTATTTGGCCACTCACTAAAAAAAAAAATGAAAATACTGGGAGAAGGAATCATTATGGGAAAAGCTGTTAGCTATTGGTTCTTACTGGGCCTTGTGGTTCACTTGCTCCATACTTATTTAAAGGAGGGAAGTTAACATAGCATATATTTGTATAATGCAATGTTTTATGAATCAAGAAGCAGTCTTCATTTCTGAGTCTTTGAACAAGTGAAGCATTTATAAAAGGCAGGTCAAAGACAGAGACCAAGGAGCTAAGCTGACCCAATGACTGGAAATGATTTATAGCCATCTCTTTCAAGTAACTGACACAATGAGTAGCAAGTATGTCTACTTTTAGTTAATAATAAGCTAACAAAGAACAGATGAGGAAATGATGGGGAAGTGGTCAAAAGCCACAAATGATAAAAGTTTTATTGAAAAATGGCTGACAGCCTAGTCATCGCTACTTGCACAACCCACAAGAATTATCAATACTGGTAGAAGATAGCATTAATAAAAATGACTACAAGATTTCATTGTTTACATTTAATGACCTGGTCAGTCTCACTAGGCATTGCCTGCTTTTATAGAGATGTCATGTGGTATTCATATTGAATAGTGGAAATGTAATCAGGACACTGATGACATTCTTCTACTCTTTCACTAAGTGCTATAGAATATTTTTCATCTACCTGAATTACTACCAGGTCAAGCAGGTGAGACCTTAGTTTAGGATCTCATCACTATTGCTGCAAATTTTTATCAGTATTGGCAATATAAATCAAAAAACACCCTGTATGGGAATAGAACCCCAGACAACTGATTTTCCTACTAATAAAGTGAAATGTACTTGCTGTTGAGCCATTGATATTATTTTAATTGGGATTAAGAAAATCTGCAGTGCCATATTCAAAGCTATACCATGCAATGTTCCTAGTTTAATGAACAAATATTCATGCACACCGTTCATTCTTTGGAATCATAGTAGAAAAAAATAAGTCATTTTAGACTATTTTTTGTATTTAGTACTATTTCCTGCAGCAGTATAAATAAACAAAAGAAAACTTAATTTCTCAGACTAGAATCATCATTGCACATACTTCCATAAGAAGTACTAAAACATAGAAAGTGATTAAGTTTAATTAAAAATAAAACTTAAAACAGACTGAAATAAAAACAAAATCAGCAGCCATTTATGTCATTGCTATTTGTCAATGGAAAACTTAAAGGTCAGAATAAATCTAAAGTGAAATGAATTATGCAGTTTGCACATAGTGTTAAAAGTGACAGTCACAGTGTATAGGCAGCAGTCTGCAGTTTCCCAGATTTGAACTTTTAACTACAGATTCACATTACTCACTTTTAGCCATGCAACTCAATGTAGTGTCTATATTTGTAACGGATGGTCATTATTGACATATTTCAGCTGATTTACTGTCCACATACACCATTGTATGTTACGGTAAGAGTATTAAAAGCTTTGACCTATCCAGTTCATTTGGTTTTACCTAACATGACTTGTTAATTTCCCACATTGCACAAGAACATATTGCTGAATGAGGCTAGTGAACCTAGGGTACAGTAATGTAAACACTGCAGGCAATGTTCATAAACACAAGATAAATGTGTTCTAATGCTGTTCCCATTTCCAGCACACCTGTTTAGAAAACAAATTCTTGGCCCCACCAAGGTCAACAGACATTGTTCAAATTCGTCATGCATAGTTCATGAAAGAAATCAGAAAGATTTAGAAGAGTCTTTCTGGAACCTGTTAAACAAAACAGCTCAGGATAGACAGAAACATACATTTCTAACATAGATAGCATATACAGAGAGAGAAAAACGACAAAGACAGAGAAAGGGAGTGGGGAAGAGAAAATTTGATTTATTCCTAACGTAGATAGCTAACGATAGATAATTGTTTGGTAGATATATATATAGAGACAGACAGAAAGATAGCCTGATCCTTCATAACTGCAACATAATTATAATTATTCATGCTTGCGACTTCAACAGTTCCCTGTAGCACTAGTTACTGCAGACATTTGCATTGTAAAGGCTAAGGATATGGGCTCAGAAACCAGAATAACATATGACAGGATTTCTGAGAAAAGTGTCAAAGGGTATTTGAGGTACAGGTTCTGTTCCTTTAAGATGAGTTAGCAGCTGACAGCTTACTTTGTTACTCTATTGCTTCTTGGAGTACATATCATCTGCAGAATCAGTGAGTGGAGGCTACAGAAAACTTTAAGGGCAAATTGTCTTTAACTGCACTTGATACCAAGCCTTTTAGAACAAGTGAATGCTGTGTTGTAGGGACAAAACTGCAGGACAGAGACAGTTGAGACATTCCAGAATAACCGCACTAATGCTGTTGCACCAAGGCAAGGTCAGTGCCAAGCATATGCCAAGTGCTTTTTATGTTAGAGTGTAATTTGTTTTCCACCAGCAGGGTGGACAGTTCAAAAAAATTAGCAGTACTGAAAAGGCACGATACCCAGAAGCAACCAATGTCCAGGCCAGTGGACTCACTATATGTGCTTGGTAGAACTTATCTGTGGTGGAGGTGTACTTTGGTATACAAATTTGCATACAATTCCAAAAAGCTTGTCTACACTCCATATCACAGGCAATGCCAAGCTATCTAGCTGATCTACAGAAGGGTGTGTTCAGAACAAATATCAACAAATGAGTACAGCCAGTGAAAACTGAAGACAATAAAATGAGAACATGAAAAGGACATTCTCATACAAGAATTCTGAATAATTTACATGAATTTTAAAGCCTATTGGAAACTTGCTAACTAAGGTCAGTTAATGTAAATTACATTAAACAGCATATGGTATTAAATATTTTGCGTTAATTTGTACAAAAAATGTGCCTGGCATTTAGAGATTGAACTAAGACCTTAAAATGCTGTAAGGTTCACAGGTGTGGACAACTCTAGAAATACAGAAGCACAAGAAGTTATAGCCAGGAACATTATCTGCTGTAGCCATGCCAATTGATGCAGCTTTGCTTAAGCTGGTTTGTTCCCACATTGTTCAGTGATGCAAAAATGAGAGAGGTTAGTTAAGGCAAGCTACTGTAATGTAAATACCAAAAGTAGCACTCGTGTAAATGTACCTCCAACTTGTAACTCTTATCCTGATTTAAATATACCAGCTTATAAGAAAAATGTCTAAGTAGGTTACATGGTTTCCTCACCTAAGGTCTATGGACAGGAATCTTAGTATGTATCACGTGTGCTCTGAGCAGCCTGAAGTTCAAGACTGAGTTCGGCACACCAGCAATTGAATGTTGGCAGACTGATCATTTTTCACCTAATGGGCAGTTTTCCTCTCCTTCACTAGGAGTTTGAAGCTGACATTACCAGTTCAGGAAACATGTAAGAGAGAAACATTGTTTCTTTAGTATTTGTGTGTTGAAATGTAAAAACCTGTTTTCTATCGTCCAAACTACACGGCTTGATTCCTTGTGCCTCCATTTGCCTACTGTGTGGCTTTGAGCAAATCACTTAAGCAGTTAGTGCATAGTGTCAGCATATAAAGCCATGTGGGTAATGATGTTTTCTCTTTACCCCCAAGGCTGAATGATCTCAGAGTTAATATAACTTAGAGATGCAGGAATGCATATCAGGGGAGCGATTTTGTACTTTTTGTTATAGTCAGTCAAATGTGATGTCATTTTTCTAGAACTAGTTTCTATGGGTGTAGTTTTTATGATTATTCAAGTATCCAGCCATACATACTTACAGCAAAATATTCATAGACAAAATCTACTCTTCTATGAAATAAGTATTATTGTTCATTATAAGTGTACCAGGAGTAACCAGCTGCTGGTTGATTTAAGGAAAAAGTGTTCAAAATTAGGTAAAAATTATTTTCACAATAGCAGATAGGGGAATAAACTGGTTACCTTTTGAAATGGGGAAAACTGAAAGTTTAGAAGTTTAAAATTACAATTGTTGTATGGTTTGGGGAAAAAGTCTTATTGCCCATTTGCTAAATGTAGACTGGCCTATAATGATCTCTGTTAAGGTCTAAGGTCATAATTGTAACATTGTTACATTGTCAAATAGCTGGTTAGCTGCAGATATATTCATATACTTGAAAAGAGCCTTTCAGAACATGGACAATGGCACTCTACTTCTTCAGGTTCAATAACTAGATTTCATCCAAAACTTCTTAACATGGTTTAAAGATTATCTCACTCACAGAGCTGTTATTGTCTCAAACTCTGGTCTTATTAATGAACTAGGCACCTTCTCTCCAAGAATCCAATAAGGGACTATGCTAGTTCCCATGCTACTTTTATCATTCAAAAATACATAACTTCAGTAATATCTTCATCATCAGTTACACTTCATACACGTGGCAGGATCATACTGTACCACTCCAGTCCTATCTCCTTAGCTATTCAGAAATGTTTTAAAGAGGACTTCAATCTACTCTTTAACTGGCTATATACAATCCACCTCAACCTAGGCATCTCCAAATCTGCTATGGTACTCTTTGGAATAAATTAAATAATTAAGTTTCCTTCAGTGAAACAAAGTTCTAAGTGCTCACTGCATTGGAGATCAAATGGTTTTAGTCCTAAAATTTGATTTTGAGGTACGTTTCACCACAGTGTGCTGTATTGTGCAAGCTAATAGAGTATTTTTCAGGGATTTTCCCTTTTCTCCACTGTGGTGTGACCATAGAGTTGGCATACATTATTTAGTACGGTAGGGGCATGGCCTCCCAAATGGGGGTTTCAGGAAGACTTTCCCCACTCTAACAGAGACTTTTTAAGTGTGTTTTTCCATGTCTTTTTGTTCATTTTTTGATAGTAAATCCATTTGTGATCCACACAAAAACAAAGTATAGCAAATTCAATAGCATAAATACCTAGGCCTATTCATGGACCTCAGTCTCTTTTATATGTTCCATATTCAGTTTACTAATGACAAAAATCATCAAGCAGTTCTAAGCTTATGTCTTAGTATCCCACACCATAAGCCAAAATGCTGACTTTGCAGTGTTTGAAAATGTCTTTATCACAGGAACTGAGTATGCTTTGCCATTAGCGTCTCTGAACTCCTCCCCAAATGCCTACATTATTCAAACAACAATGAATGGAATTTGTTGGTTTATAAATCATTCACCCTGATTACAACACAGTTGCACTAAACTCTAAAACACTGAATCCCAGTTGCCACCTCAGCCAATAAACTGCAAATGTCAAGTGAAATGAGAGAGTCCGCTCAAATGTCTACATATACAACACTACACTCCCCAACATTCTAAATCCCTGTAAGAGTTTAAAATGTAAAGCTTTCTTTCTTTTTTTTTTTTTTTTTTTAATTATTCCCGATATAGCTGCCCGTATTTGTGCGTGTATGCATGGGTTTGCCCATTGCTTAGCTACAGTTAGCAGTGTAGACATCGAAGAGGATAATAAACTACTTATATGCAAATTAAGCCAAATAGCAATAGCGTAGTGGTAGAGCCCTCGCCCAAAGAGGAGGCATTCCTGGTTCAGGTCCCGCCACTCCCCTTCCTATTTTCTGTAGGAAATGTGTGCATAAAAAGAATTCTTGACATTTACCTTTTAAATTATAGTAAAATGCATTGAAATGGCCTATGTAGTAGTGAATTATATTTATATATATATATATATATATATATATATATATATATATATATATAAGAAGGTGGAATGGTCATGCATACTGATAAATGCATAAGTAACGTATCTTAAGCAATGTAAAGCACTGCTAAGCAAAGTTTACTAGTATTAAGCACAGTTAAGTATAATTGCTCATAGCTTAGCAATGATTTAAGTAGCGCAATGGCTTTGCACGGAGCTGCACATCGCGCCAACTAGCGCAAACAAAACATGTTTGCATGGAGCTGCGCACTGCGCTAACTAGTGCAATGTTGGGCAACGTCGGGTAATGTTGGGCAACGTAGAGCAACATCGGGCAACGTCAAGCAACGTTGGGCAAAGTTGAGCAAAGTCGGCTAAACATAGCCACACCTTCTAGCCAGTCTGGCCAGTAGTAAAATAAAAAGTAATGACAAGCCTCGAACCCGGGATACTGTGCCCCATAATCACAGTACTAAACCACTAAGCCATGACAGCTTTACATATGGATGCATTTCCAACACACTCATATATATCAATGGAAGTTTACCCATTGCTAAGCAGGTTTGCTTTTAGCTGAGATTTTTCAAAACCGGCCAATCACAAATAATTGCGGGAAATGAGGCATATTTAAGCACCATAGGTGGGAATAATTGCCATAACTGGTTGTAGCTCCCATCTGCAGACAGTATGGCTGGTGTTGGAGAGGGCTCTCACTTTTGAGCGCAATGGTGGGGCATTGAGGAGTCAAAAGTAATGGTTTGGCTCCTCGTCCATCATCATGGTGCAAGAATCCTGCAGGGCCAGTTTCAGGGCACTGAGTACAAAGCAGAAGCCTGGAACGGTCTAGCACATGATCTCACCAGTGCCAAAGGCGTCCCTCGAACTGGTGAGCATGTCAGACACCACTACTCTGATCTGAAGAGATGCAAGGAGGACCAACTGAACTAGTGGATACAGGAGACCCGTGAAATGGAAAATGCCCCACTAATGAGTATGTAGCCATAGAATGAAGTATGTAAAAATTGCGATTGTAGTCTATATTATGGATAGGTATGTCTCAATATCCCTTCATTTACTTCACAGCTGCAGGTGTCCGTGCTGTGAATCAGCAAGCCTATGCAGATTGTCTGCTAAGGCTGTGCTACCAGGCAGGTTAGTAATTATTCTGCATGTGTTGTCATATAAAAGAAGTAAGAGAGCCTGAAAAAGAGTGTTGTAACCTATTAATAAAAGTATAATAAATGTTGAATAACTTCTCTGCATGTACTGTTATATAAAATAAGTGAGACAGCATGAAAAGGTGGTGTAACCCATAAATAAAGGTATAATATATCTTGAATAAAAGACCTCTGCATGCACCGATATATCAACTAAATGAGAGAGCCACTAGAAAAGTGTGTAATGTAATTAATAAAGGTATAATTCCTGGAGTGTGTCTGTGTCACTTTCTTCGATATGTTGTTATACCCTTGCATTATAGAAATAGTACTGTTGTATTAAGCTCAGTCAACCCACACATGGGTAGGCCCATATAAAGTGGATGAAGGGAGTGCCAGTAGCTGTTAAGCATATATATAGTCCCCTACTGTCGGTTCATGGCCGGCATGTACAGGTTAATCTGGCACATGAGTAGCTTGTTATTGTGTTCCCCAGAAATGTCAGTGTGCTGCTAGAAATGTAGGGGGCTGTTAATATATACCTGATAATGTCATCTGAACACATCCAGATATGTAGATATATAAATATAAATGAAATATATAAATATGTAGCAGTAACATCTGCATCCAGGACAGTTTGCATGTCAGACACAGGTCACGTATATCAAGAAATAGCAAAACCCATTTCACAATTTAACGGACATTGCCTAGTGTAATAATACATGTAGGGGATTTATAACTGCAGTCAATAGGCATGTAGTGTAAACTATAAGTATATATAAGTTGTTAATGGAGGTATCTTTTTACACCCTACTGTATGTGCATAAACAATGCAATTCCACACCTCAATGGGTATGTCTAATCTCATAACATTTGTTGGGACACATTTCATATTGGTTTATAAATATCTGCATTTACTTTGACGCATGTGCCCTGTTCAAATACCACAATCTTGGTGGCCTGTTGCCACCATTCAATCCTGCATGCTGTTGGAATGTCCATTGTTGTTCTATATATTCATGTGTTATGCTTGCTGTTCAACTGTTGGAACTCTGGTGTGTTGGGTTAATGGGAATACTAATGTATGCTGTTACAACTAAATTGGAATGCTGTTGCCTATTAATAACCCATATTGTCATTAAATCCTCCTAAACATAGAATGTATGGGAAGGCCGGTTCCAGCGGACCCACCTGTCCCACCTCAGCTGGCAATGTCACCTGGCACCAGCCGGTCCGATGCCCAGCCCAGAGCCTCCTCCTCCATTGGTCCTATGCCACCTTTGGGTGGAAGTGCTGCAGGGGATGGGCTCATCCGCCCCGTGCAAGCATGGCCGGAGGAGGGCCACCTATCACCCTCCGAATGGTCCGGGCTGTGGTGTGTAGGGAGATAGAGCATTCAGTCGCTGATCATCTACGCCAGCTCGAGGCAAGAGTGGCGTGACTCACGGGTGATCTTGCCCCTCCTACGCAGCCCCCAGCACAGTCACCCTCCGGGCTGTGAAGGTGCAGTGGTGACTGCCCATGGGTGGAGATCTTAGTTCCACTGTTGCCATCTGTGGGCTCATGGGCTTGCGATTTCCAAACATCCTTCCCCGTCAATGGTGTTCACCCACTCCATGTGTCATATTCTGCCCCTGTATGCATCTTGTTTGTCTAGTCTGTTTACCTCCCCAACCTACCTCCCAAAATATACCTACTTCCTCTACCCCACATTCCACTCTCAACTGAAAAAAAAATGGGCAATCTGCTCCCACAAAAAAATTACGCCCCATACATAGCTGCCCATTTTGCACACGTCCACTGGACACATAAACTGAAATTTAATTGGCAGTATAACATACTTCATTGTCCTCACCCCTCTCTCAGGGGTGGAAGGTTTCAAATTTCCCACCAAATTACTAGTATATGCACAGCTGTTGCTGTTAAAGAAATGGGCAGCTATGGACCTTCCCTACACCCATACTGCACATCACAAGCTGTTTTCCCTACTGTCTTTCCCTCTTTGAGCCCCTTTTTCACCACTTTCCTATCTCCCCATTTTCTTTTCTTTCAAAGAAATGAGCACAGGGTTAGCGGGAGTAAGCACTTTTAAGCAGTAGTTAGCGGGTTTGCGCGAGTGTGTGCTTGTGTGTTTTTAGCTAAGTATTGCTAAACTTCACGCAAACCCACGCAAACCTGCTTACAACTGCTTAAAAGTGCCTTAGTCACCCTGCATATGAGGGGCCTTGTTCTGCTCAGCAGCAAAATAAAACACCACTGTCAGTCTCAACCCGTGGACCTTGGACACAATAGACTGCATGAAGTACCACTAAGCCACAGTAGATATATACAGCAGGTTGTTGCTGAAATATATATATCATGCATCAGAATGAGTGAATGTAAAGGAAAGATAGGAATGCCATAACACAAAACCTATTCTGTGGAACTTTACCAGCAATTGTTGTGGAATTGCATTACATGACCGTGATAACAGAACCAGACATTCTAGCAGTAAATAATGTTAAAGCAGCACTTTACAACTCCCACACAGTACCACTGCAGGACAATCCCCACCCAAATGTCCAAAATACCTGTGTGTTCAAGGTCCAGCAAGGATGTAAGTAGACATACTCAGTACTGGAATTGTCCAGTTTTCATGAGCATCCTGTGATAATGTCAACAAAAGAAAAAGCACAAACTGAGCAGAAATGAGTACATTAATATCCACAGTACAGCAGTTCCCAAACAGTTCATGTGTCAAATGAAAACATCTCAGTAACTATGCATTTATGGCAGCTAATTGTATAAGTAGAAAATAAACTACATACTCCCCTGTATCTTGTGTTAGCATTTGTAGGGGTGAACACAATTCTACACTGTCAACTGTGTACTGGAAGTGGCAACATTCAGGTCTGAGTACAACATTCAAATCACTGGCTACACCCCTAGCTTCAATTATGAGAAGTATACCAACCTTCTGAGTTACACAATGGTGTCCACAGCAAACAGGCATGTTCCCCACTTTGGAAAGCTGAAAGGGCTATGCCTACCTGACTTAGCAATTTATAACATTGGGTTGCTATGACAGTGGGTACTGCAAGTACCATACAGCAGGCTGCATGCAATTGCCAAATGGTGGCCAACAATTGGTGCAGAGGCCATCGCATGCACATGTGCAGATACCTATAAAAGCAGGCTGTACTTGCTGTCCACACATGCAATCATTTCATTGCAAGTACGGAGGGAGAGAGAGAGAGTGAGAGAGAGAGACGGACGCAGACAACAGCAGCAGAAAAAAGAAAAAAGATCAACAAAAAATATATTGAAAGAAAAAGTAATATATTGAAAAAAGGACAAACTAAAAGAATATATTGAAAAATAAATAATATATT
>NC_056728.1:742680510-742820510 GCF_019279795.1 Protopterus annectens
GAAAAAGCAGTATACCATACGGTCTGACATAGTCCCTTGTTGTCGACTGGGGTGTCCCATTGTAGGCTAAAGCAGTACATGTATGCTTATTGAGTGTTACTGCTGGTGAATCCAACTCCTGTATGAACTGTAGTACTACCTGAGGCTATATGCCTAAATAGCACAGTATGGTGTATGTCCAAATTTATTGGAACCACTGTTTTGTGTGTTCCCTGTAGTCCTCACAGAGTACATACCTCAGGCATAAGGTTTTATAACTACTGACACACAGTACTGTATGGTACACAGGTAAATGTCATCTGGGTTGCCATACCTTTGTGTCTGGTATGTATGTGTGATGTGTGTGTGGGTATGCCTGTACCATGGCCTTGGTCATATGTGTGTTACAGGATATAAGTGCATATCTAGCAACATGTATTGTCCAGTACAGCAGTATGCCACCTATATTAACGAATGTGCCCATATGTTAGGCAGGGGTTTGCCATCAACAACTAGTGTGGTATACTGGTAATACTGTAACTGGACTTTACAATCATTGCAATGGATTACACATTTCTTGATGCATTAGTTTGATATATATACCTCCTGTGGCTCGGTGGTACATTGTGTCACATACAGTGTGCCATGTACTGTCGTACAGTCTTACATACTGGTTTATCTTTGTTGCTGTGCAAAACATGGTTTGATATATGGAGTGTGCCAGGCACTGTCAGGCAGTTGTGGGCTGAGCACTGATATGTGGTATTGAAAGTGTGTATTCTCTGACAGCCAATAGGTTGCTATATATGGCAGTTAATTGATATCTGTACTTTAGAATGTTAAGTGTGCCACATAACTTGCTCACAAATATTGTTTCATTGTCTTCTAGGGTAATGGCCCACCATTGTAATCCCACCTACAGACAAGCAGAGGAGGAACAGATAACGATAAGTCTGGTACAGCACTATGCCCTGCTGTTCTCCAGAACCAGCCAGGACCAGCATGAGCGGACTGCACTGTGGCAAGATCTTGTCTGTATGGTAAATGACATAGGAATGTATAACTGGACATATGAGCAGGTACGCCATCACTGCAGTGATTTAATTAGACATGTCCGGCAGTGTGCATCTGATATCCGTAGACAACTGCTTGCCACAGGTGGTGGGGTACCCATCCATCCCCCCTCACCAGAGTGGAGGAACTGCTCCTGAGCCAGGTGGCTCCTGGCCAACAACAATAAAAAGTAACATGTATCATCATGGAGGCCGGAGCCACCCAGCAAGTTGACGCGGAGCGTGCAGGTAACATGGCATAGCTGTAGACTACTGCTAGCTCTATTGGTAGAGCATGCTTATGTGAGATGTGTACTGCGTAGTTAGGGGATGTGGTGCCTAGTGTTGTGCAATACTGATAATTAGGAATGTAATCTGTAGGCCTATGACTGTCAACCGTTTTCCTACTGTAAGATTGCAAACACACAGTAGCAATGCCACAGTTGTTGCCACTGACAAACTGTCTCATATCCTTGTAGGTCCCTCTGGTCTGTCAGCAAGGCAGCAGACCCATGCTGGTGAGTGTGTTTAATTGCTAATTAAATGTGCATGTCATAGGTGAGGTGTAGGCCATGTACACGTAACACAACTATGCATAATGCATGCTGTGCATGTTTCATGTGAGAGTATGCACATCCCAGTAATGTGGGTAGCTGCCTAAAACACATAGAATACACAGAGCATCCCACACAATTGTGGCAACACTGTAGTGGACATTGGATAGGCAGAGTCGATACACATGCACACAACATACACAACTTTGTCATACGCAGTACATGTTAACATTCTACACATTGCATATTCAGACAACCACTGTAAGGTCACACTGCAGTATCCCAAATGTCATCCACACAGCACACATAATGCACCTGAGTGGTAGATGCCTCTCATGTGGCTGTGTGACACTCTTTTTTACATAACACATTCATGTTAGGCAATGCCCCCTATTGGGCACCATACAAACCCATGTAACAACTGGCTGTGAAATGGTGAATGTAGCCATGGTACTGCAGTTCCAGTACAGCATGGTATGTGCCAGTCTGGCACACATTAGTAGCCTTGAGTGATCACATGATGCTGCATGATGATGGCACATGGTACTACACCCCATCCAGTTACAGTGACACAGTACTACACATAGCATTAACTGCTATACACCTCAATGTTGTGTGTGTATGTGCAAACATATGCACCGATACACAATATGCACAGCAGTAACCATTTGTACAAAGTGACACATATATGTCTTGTAATGCTATTGAGTGTATAGGTCACATGACACACATTGTGTATGTGTGATGTTTAATGTTGCAGTTGTGTTGTAGCATGCCATATCATGGCTGGCACTGGCATGCCCACAATATGTCCTACATTCAACATAGCCACTGCACAATGGCTATGTTGAGCAATGGTATTCCAGCAGGTATACATGCACCACTCATCCTGTGTGTATACATAGCATGCATGTGCTAAGCCTGTGTCCACATTTATCTGCTAAAGACACAGATGCTCTAACCAGTAATGGATATATATGTGACACACAGATACACATCCAGCCATGGTATGTATACCTGTGAGTGATGGTGCACAGGACATTGCAGAGCTTTTAATACTTGCACAGCAATGTTGTGTCCATGTACACATTGCATTCCAGGGTGAGGCCAATCACTGAACAACTCACATGCATCAAAGCCATGTATACTGTTAATAGCAAGGGATGTCTACACCTGCACTGCATGCTGTTGAGCAACACACGTCCTACATGCTGACACATGTGATATAACTGTTTGCCTTTTGATACTGTACCCCACCATCACCCGCTATTGAGTATGTTCTGGATTGCTGGTGGTGTGTGTGTGTGTGTGTGTGTGTGTGTGTGTGTGTGTGTGTGTGTGTGTGTGTGTTTTAGTGAGGAGTGCATTTGTGTTCATGTGTGCATGTGTTCATGTGTGCATGTGTGCATGTGTTTATGTGTGCATGTGTGCATGTGTGAATGTGTTCATCTGTGCCGACATCATGTACAGGTCATAAAGTGTGTTTCCTGTCTTCCTCTCACAGGTTCTGACTTTGGGCTGGTTCAATGCAGCAAGGAAACTGATGTCACTGAGCACAATAGTGATAATGATGATAGGTTTGTTGAGGCACAGGTATGTTTACCAGGGTCTGTCGTTGGGCCACCAATCGACAGTACACAAATGTCCACCCCATCCATGCACACAGTAATACTGCCAATACACCCATCATCAATGCCATTAGCTGAGGGACAGCGTACAGACGGCATTGGCCAGGACAGTGTGGTATCCATGGCACATGCATCTCGACACAGCAGCCATACCCAGATGTCTGGAAGCGTACCACATAGGCAGATGTACAGGGGTTCTCATCGGAGCACTGCTGCTCATCATGCCACTGGCAGACATGCCACAGGTCTTACAACCTCAAGCATGTTCCAGGCTGTCATGGATGTACAGGCACGTATGGAATGGTACACCAGACAGGGACTAAGGTCACAGAGGGCACATAACACCACCATAATTAACAGTATCTGTGACCTAGCAGGTGCCATCTGTAATAATACTGAGGTCACTGATAGACATTGGGGAGAGACATTAGATGTCCTCCGCAATGTCATGTCCATGTGTCAGGACAGTGCGGGATGCTTGAGTCATCAACATGGACATATGCCAGCAACATCAGCAGCTGGCAGTTGCCGTGGACATCCCTCAAGCCACAGCCGCTCCCGTAGTGCCAGTACCAGCCCCAGCAATGTTGGGGGTGGGCTGTCCATAGAACATCCTAGAAGACCATGTGCACGTGGCTCTGGACAGTCCCAGCAGAGACCTGGGTCCAGTGTACATCCATCTACCTCTGGGGATAGTATCCAGTCTGGCTTAGTACCTGATAGTGTCAGTAGCACCCCTGCCAGGCACAGGTACCATATCCATGGCCAGAGACGGTGATCTGTAAAGCCTGGAAGGTACAGTCTGTGGCTGTCCCACAAATACTCATATATGGCAGCCACATGGTGGAACTTTGTGCATGCAGACACACACACACACATAAACCAGACACCTAGGGCTAACACATACCCGCACACATTACATCAACATTGGCCCATAGCGGTACTCTTGCCCCACACACACACACACACACACACACACACACACACACACACACACACACACACACACGTCAATTGGATGGCTCACTGTAGGCCTCTGGCAAACCAACAACACCTTTGAGTAGGCAATATGCAAGGGTGTACGGATGGAGCATTTTGAGATGGTCTGTGTATGGCATGTATTCAGTCCACTAATGCTCTTTGTGAGCTATTGCTGCAGGCTTTCCAGTTGTTGTAGTTGTCTTGTGAGGTACATAGCAAAAGTGGTGTTGTACTCTATTATAGTTCTTGTGAGTGATGAGTAGGGGGGAATAATGTCCTCTTCTATTCTGAAGGAGACACATTTTGTGATGTGGTGTGCCACATAGGAGGGTTTCCTGACTACTGTGAGAATGTGAATATCACAGTTGTGTCCACTGTACAGCTGTGACCCAAGGTCTCTTGTCACACTTTCAGTGTGAAGTATACTACCACCTATGTTGTAGTTCTTGGCTACAGAGTTTTTAATAAATGGGATGACAATGCACCTTTTGGCATTGAGCTAGAGCCCATGGCTTTGACAACAGCCATCTGTCTCAGTGAGGCCCTTTTGTAGGATGTCCACATCTTTAGTGTTTACAATTATGGCTCCTAGTTTGCAGTCCTCTGGAAACTTCAGTAGCCACAGACCTTCCATGCTAAAGTTTACTTCAGGGAGGTAGATACTACACAGCCTGGGAAGTTATCTGGTCTCATGGCTGCTGTGATACTGGCTTTGGAGAGTGTTATTTACCTGTGCAGCCATGATGACAGCAACTTTGCAGTCTTCCATTATAGAGATGTGCTCTTTCATGGGTGAGAGGGGGTTAAAGTTAACACTAATCCTATCTGCCAGGATGTTGGCAATATCAGTTGGGTCTGTATATTTAGTGCCATTGAGCTGTAACTCAGAACAGATCTGAGTGTAGCCATGACATGGACCTGTCTGTTGGGCAGAGATCTCCTGAGTAGATAGTATGCAACAGAGTACAGATTGGGTTACATTCAGTCTTGTTGCATGGGGAAACTATTTGAGGCCAGTAATCCTCTTGTTAAGGTACTTCAGTGGTATTTCTGGCTGCTGAACGTGCCTAGTCAGATTAATCGCAAGTGTGTTGTGGTACTCTCTGATGGGGCTGATGACTGCTGAGTAGTGGGAACCTCCTTTGACCTACATGCACAGACCTTGGCAGTTTGTGTAAAGACATAGCATGATTTTCTGACCACTTTGTGAATGAGTTTCTGGAAGTAGAGATGACTATCCACATTTGTCCATAGATCCCTTATTATCACATCCGTATTTAGCATGTGTGTGAGCATGCCCAGTATGACCTTTCAGTGTGTTGCTGCCTGACATTTGCTTTGTTTCTTTAAGTGTGTGAGCATGCCCAGTATGACCTTTCAGTAAGTTGTTGCCTGACATTTGCTTCGTTTATTAAAGTGTGTGGGCATGCCCAGTATGACCTTTCAGTGTGATGCTGCATGAAATCCACTACATTTGTTGGAGTGTGTGAGCACGCCCAGTATAGACATTTATACTTTATGTGTATGGAAAATCAAGTTGTATTTTGACAGCAGGGCTCACCTTTGTGCCATAGATCAACAGGGATCATGATGTGCCTGCAAGGCTTACATGAGACACTTTGCATAGACTTATCAGCATTTCTTCTTACAGGGGGGACAGCTAATTTTTGTACATTTCTACCTGGGGGGACACCTGATTGTTATTCTGGGTGTACATAGGATGAGGGTTTCACCTGACACTTATACACATTTGCTATGCCTGCACTGCTATGTACGGTACACCATTTCAATCTGTACTGTTGCCTATCGTACTGGCTTGAAGCATACTACTGTTCTACAGATCCTAGCATCCAATGTCACGTATATCAGATTGTGACTTCATAGCCTACATAACCCACATCACACGGCCTGGCCTGATGTTCTCTGTCTGCATAGGCCTGTGGGGGAGGTTACCCATATGCCTCTTTAGTGGCATGATACAGCATTTGTTTGTGTTTGCATTAGTGTACAATTGTCCTGCTGTATCTGTGCCACTGAAATGCTATCATGGCTTAGTGTTTCAGTACTGTGACTATAGTGCACAGTATCCTTGGTTCGAGCCCTGTCACTGCTTTTTATTTTCATGCTGGGCAGATCAGACTGCTTAAGGAACAGTAAAGCAAATATGAGCATGTTTACCTGACTTTGCTCAATTTTGCCCAACATTGCTCAACGTTGCCCAACATTGCGCTAGTTAACACGAGTAATTTTGTTTACATATACTAAATATTGGTAAATGCTGCTTAGCACTGCTTTATATTGCTTAAAACATGGCAATCATGCCTCGGGTGGTGCTGCAGGGCTGCCTATGTTGGATGCAAATACTACACTCCATATACATGTTTGGAAACAGGTAGTGTCACGGTAGACATCCCTTTTATTTTATGTGTGAGTCAGAGAGAGGTATCATTTCCAGGGTTCCTACTGAGCCAGTGTATGTGCTATGCATTGCTTCTTTTGCCAAGGCCAAGGCATACTGGGCACTCCTCCTTCTGCCTACTGGGACAGGCTCAGGTTGTTCCTCCTCTGAGTCACTCTGTGCCTGTGCAGGCCTTGGCAATGGTGGGGGGCTGTTTGGCCCTGCCCCATCCTGTTCCTGCTGCAGCTGTTTTTGCAGGATCATATTGTGTAGCATGGCACATATTATGACAATTTGGGTACATGTAGTTTGTGAGTACTGCAAGGCTCCACCAGATGTGTCCAAGCACCGGAACCATGACTTGAGTATCCCAAACACATGCTCGATTACATTTTGTGTATGGGCGTGTGCCTCATTATGGAGTTCTTGTTCAGCTGTGTGTGCATTTCTGATGGGTGTCATCAGCCACGGCTCCAGTGCATATCCAGCATCCCCCACTAGGTGACCATCAGGGATGTCCCCATTGGCAAATGTCTGGTACAGCTGCGTCAGATGCCAGATATGGGAATCGTGGTAGCTTCCAGGGCAGCCAGCACACACATTCAGTATTATGCCCTGGGCATCGCACACAACCTGGCAGTTGATGGAGTGGAAGCCCTTGCGGTTGATGTAGGCCCTACCCCACTCACCAGCTGGTGCTTTGATGTGTATGTGCATGCAGTCAATTGCACCCACTACCTCAGGGTATTCCGCTATTTGCTGGAAGAGATGCATATTGCTGGCCAATACCTCACAGGAATTGGGGAAATATACAAAATCACCGGCATGTGCTGACATGGCATCCAGGAACTGGTGCAGTACCCTGGATGCTGATGCCTGTGAAATCCCCATCATATCACCAGTTGGTCTCTGGAAGGTACCTGTTGCTAGTATTCTTAGGCCAACACATACCTTGGTTTCCACTGGGATGGGTTCCCCTCTGTTTGTTCTGTGTGTGAGGCATGGCCTGCACAGCTCAACAATTTGCTCTGTCCACTCTATAGCGCTCCACTATCTCCAGCTCATGTAGCCCCTGGTAGATTACCCTGAGTCTGTACACTCTTCTCCGTCTCCTCACTGTGGGTTGCTCAGCAGCATTTGCAATGGCACCACCATCAGCATCTTGCACATGTTGCCTTATAATAGCAATGGCAGCCCCTAACATTTTTTTTGTCTCAATTAAGCTTTTTAAGTTTTTACTTCTCTTTGTAAACTGCAGTGTTGCAGTGTTTCTGAGAAAAACATGGGGGGATGTTGTTTGCAGAGTTTTAAGTGCTGGGCTGGGCTGGGCTAGTGTACTGCCTGTGTAATTGGCTGATTCTGATTGATTTCACCTGGCAGCTCTGCTAGTTCTCCTTGGTTAACTTCCTACTACTTTTTTTCCTTCATTTTCCCTTTCTGTTTCCACAGGGGCCAGCAACGTGCAAACAAGCGCAAACACGCGCACACGAGCGCACATGAGTGCACACTGCATTATACAGGCTTACACAGGCTTAGGAGGGTGCACAGTCATGCACACAGGCTTAGACAGCCTTACACAGGCTTACACGGGTGCACACATGCATACACAGGCTTAGACGGGTTTACAGGCGTGCTCACACGCACACACAGTGTAAGCATCTTTGCAAGAAACTTAGTGATAGCCACGGCATACACCTTTGATTTCTGGGTTTCAGTTCAGACAACTGTAGACACGCCTCTTCCAGTCCTGAGTAACTCACAGCAAACACATGCCACTCTGCTCCAATAAGCTTACAGTCTTTGATACATACCACCTCATGATGTCACCTATCTTTTACTCTGTTACTCCCTTAATCCTACTCTTACACTCTAGGGGCATGGTTCACATGGCAGGGAAAATTGGGATTCACTATCCTTATACTCATTTGCAGAAGATTGCCCACTAAAGCTTGGTAACATCTCTCAGACTGAGCTTCCCCCCTTAGCAACCACTACTCAGTAGCCATGTTGTCTTCAGCCTGCCATTCACCTGCATGGCAGATGAATATTTTTAATAAAATGCCTATTTTTGGCTTTTATTTTTTTTCTGGTTTTTAGAGCGCTGCACGTTTGCGTGGCACTGCGCTATGCTTAAACATCGGAGATCGAGGAGAAAAAATTATTTTTTATTATTTTGCAACACATACAAATGCCAATGACCTTATATTTGGCCACTGGCATGCTTCTTTAACTGGATGCATCCTTTATTTGGAGCTGTCATAGCTCCATTTTGCTATGTGCAGAATGGTACTCAGTTACCAACGGAGTACATTTCTGCAAATAACACTACTCTTACTCGGACAGGTTAGTGTTTCCTGGATCGCAAATTTACCTCATTTGCATAGCTTTCAGCAGCAAGTGAGATCATTTCTATAACCTAACACTGTCCGTGCAAGAGTCGTTTTAGGAGCTCTCATGCACGCCCCTGCCGGCTGTTCCTGGATCACTTGGCAGACATATTGGCTGTCTGGAGTCTCACTCTACTCTTAGACTCCATGCAAGCCTTCGTGAATCCGGCCCAATGAGTAATATAAACACCTACTCCTGTACTTATGTAATAGACAATGAGCAACATAAACACCTACTCCTGTACTTACGTAATAGACAATGAGTAACATAAACTCCTACTCCTGTAGTTATGTAATAGACAAGGAGTAACACATATGCCTACTCCTGTTTTAATGTAAGAGACATCTGGGCAGATTCAATAAACCCTACACAGTCACACACACACAGTAGCACACTGTTTTGCATTCAGTAAAGGGTTTACATGGTGTTTTGAGCTGTGCAACCATGGTAAACACTGTGACATACTAATTACAGCACAAGCAGCTGTAATTGCACGCTAATCAACCAATCCAATATGGAGGAGCTGTTCAACAAGCTATAAAGCAAGCATGTAGATTCAGTGGTTGTTTTCCCTGCAAATTCCAAAACCTACTGGAATACAGCCACAGAAATGAGTTTACACAGAAAGAATGTTAGGGGCTGCTTTTGCTTTAATTCATGTGTATGTGCAACAGCCTGAAGTCTTTGTTGCTGCTGCTGCTAATAGACCATGGCCAAGAAAGAAAAGTGTTTCAGACCCTGGTTAACTTATCAAAATCTGCATGAGGTGAAAATTGTAGAGTGCTACCATGTAGATAGAGACACACTACCGGAACTCTGCAATCTCTGTTGTTCTCAACTCAGACCCAGGGCAAACCAAAGGGAACCAATACCAGTGGAGGCAAAGGTATATATAGTACTTAGAATTTTAGCTACAGGAACCTTTCAGAGACCAATAGGGAACATAGTGGGAGTGTCATAGGCATCAGCATCCAACATTCTCCATCAATTCCTGAATGTCATGCTCCAACATGCCAGTGACCAAATATATTTTCCCCATACTCCTGAAGATAGGGCCACAAATATGGAAGAGTTGAAGATAGGGCCACAGATATGTAGCACACTACCCTGAAGTACTGGGTGCCATAGATTGTACACATATAGAAACCATGGCCCCAACCAGAGAATAGGGAAGGGTCTACATAAATAGAAAGGGCTTCCACTCTATTAACAGCCAAGTTGCGTGTAATGCTAAGGGAATCATCATGAATGTGTGTGCTTACAACCCAGGCAGTTACCACTGCTCACATATCTGGCACACCTCCCAACTGTATCAGATGTTCACTAGGTGTGATATCTCACAGGGTCATTTACTGAGGGATGCAGGTTATGCAGTGGAAACGTGGCTGATGATGACCATCAGAAATGTACACACACCTGATGAAGAATGCCTTAATGAGGCCCATGGTCAAACCAGAAATATCATAGAGCATGTGTTTCGGCTGATGAAGTTGTGGTTCCACTGTCTAGATACATCCAAGGGAGCCCTGCAGTACAATTCATGGACATGTACTGAAATATTTACTGTATGTGCCATGCTTCACAACATCATCCTGAGGAAATAGCTTCAGTAGGATCAACAAAGGGAAGGGCCACACATCTCCCCACCAATGGCAAGGTTACCACAGCTACACACAGGTGATGAGTCAGAGGGGAACCAGCAGTTGCTGTGGGTGTAGGCAGATCTAGGTGTTCTCAATATGCCCTTGCATTGGCTAAGAGACAACTCATAGCACACTCACTTAACACCTAATGGGTTAAAACCTTCATCCTATGCACACACATATAGTAATATTGATGCCAGGCAATGTTAGCAACCTTTACCTACCCATTTAATGGATATTTACTGCTAGCATCAGAGTCATTCCCTGAACTAAAACTGTAGTAACTGCTAGGTTTACATGGTAAGTGTTGAACCTGGAGTGTTAAAACAGAATTGTGTAATAATACAAATGAATGGCATATTCTTGCATGTTGTTACTTGGTAATGTAAGTAAGTAAAAGGTGGATGATTTGTACAGCAATGACTTTAACATGTGACAGCTCAGTCTTATGTGAGTACATATGTCCTCTATCAAGTAATAGGCGTCAGGAACCAAAAATTCACACATTCATACCTCTCAGAAGTACCGAATGTCCTCAGTTTGACCTCATACTTTCATACTGGAAAATCATAAAGATAGACGTTAGAAACTAATGCAACATGTTTCAGTTTCAGACTTCTTAACCGTCAGAAGATTCTTAAAAATACTGATGCAAAAAACTGTTTTGATTGTATCAACTGTCTAACTTTGTAAGACCAAAATATGTCAAAAGTACAAATAGCAAAACAACTTCACAAACACAGATATACTAAACAATAGGTCAGCTATGCATCCTGAGTATCAGACACAAAGCTTATGTATCTCTGACTCCAAGAGAGAAAACAAGGATATGGCACAGTTATCATCACTTGCACAGGGTGTTGTATGGAGGGAGGGCAGGAAGCCTAGGATGATGCAAAAGGTAAGTGAGTGTGTGTGAGTAAGAAAGAGAGACAGACATTTAGATAAAGAAACAAATAACTACTAAGAGAGAATACGTTTTAAGCCTCATGGCTGAACCATGCAAATGTTGTATGTGTGTCTGTATAGGATCTCCAGATGAAATTGGTGTGTGAGTGTCTGTAAGAACACAGCCAAGCTCTGTGTTAGCTTTACATCTTGATATGTTGGACAGGTGTGAGACAGGCATGGTAGAGATGGCTGTTCATCATTGTTGTACCTGAGCAAGAGAACTGGCTCTGTCAGGAATTGCACTGGCAAATCCATGCACATGGTCCAATGCACTGCTGCCCTGTGAATGTGACTCATGTCTGCTGGATAAGCTCTCCTCACAAGGATGTGCAGGACTACAACACTATGGCCTTCTATGTCTGGGTGTGGACACCTCAATCACTGAGGCAGCAGTGGAAATAGTGCTACTATGGGAGCGTGATCAGTCATGGCCACATTGGCTAACATCAGATGATGTTGCTAACCTATGCCCATGTGGATGTCATCCTCCACTTCCAAAACATTACGGAAATGACACATTTTGTTAACAAAACATCAATGAACTGCTAAAAGTGCTATCAAATAAACTATCCCAAAACATGTGTACAGATTTACCACAGACCATTTAATTTTATGCAATCTCCATTCATGTCTACACATGGCCAGCACTCCCCTAGACATGTCTATGGGTCATCCTAGAAGGCTAACATCCTTCTGTCATTGACAATATAGGACATTTATATTTATGGAAATAACAATGGAAAAGTGTCAAGAGAAAAACAACTGTAAGATTAGCACTTGTGATGACAGTTCATAAGGCTGTGCATCTGAGAAAGTAAAATGCCCTAAAAAGATGCACATGCCATCAGTACACTTCTAAGAAATGCATGCAGATAAAAGTGTCATTTGCTAATGCATATATATATGTAACAGATTGTTCTTAGTGAAATTTCGGTATATCCATTATATAGCTGAAAAATGCAAGCATACCAAATCAAGATCAGTAGTCTTCTGTGCAAATAAATCCCAAAGTAATATCTTCCTCAGTGTTATTCACATAAAGAAGTCTCTTCACCTTCAAGTTCCCTAGCTCCCTGGTTCCTTTTCTATAGTATAGATTCAGGGCTCTGAGCATGTAAAGATGCAAATGAAGTGTGAACTCATTAGAATTGCTGAATCCCAAATACATAGCTCCATGTAGCAAATGTAAACATTGTGCAGGCACTCCTTTAGTGCTTGTTGCTAATGGATATCAGCTGTGAATGGTTAGTTGTAGGGAAAAGGAAAGCACAACAGTTCAGACTCCCTTACCTCTAGTGGGTGTATCAGCCAGATTAGACTTCTAAAGTGTAAAACTAATTGGGTCAAGGTTTTAAATGTAAAAAAGCAGCACACATTTCACAGTTTCTGTTCAGAAATATCAAGCCTCCCCTTCATTTCTTAACATCTGTATATTATTGTCATTTAATATCTCACATATTTTGAGGGCAATGATACAGAATGCTTTGTAAACTGCATGCCTCAGATTGCTGGTCAGATAAGACAAGAATGAGCAACAGACACTAAGAAATAAGACAGAGCAGCATTTATACAAATAATAGTCATGAACTGTTGTTTATTACTCCGTGCACTACATCTGAAATTAATACATGTAGAAACAACTGTCATATATTTTGTTAATACTGTGTACGATGTTGCAGTTGCTTGTATGCACAATGATTTTCATTCTGTGCTGCAAAGCTGTTTCTGTGGCAAAGAGGGATAAGGCACCCTTACTATGTTTTGAAGGTTCATTAGAGTGAGAGTTCATATCCAGACCTGTGTGAAAAAAAATATTTCATGTCTACCAACATATAAACATATATTTTTGTAGTGTTGTTTATTTAATACATGTCTTTTCTTCATTTCTTGTTATTTCACTTTTTATATTTTTTTAATGTCAGTATTTGCACAGTGTGTGGCTTAGGGCAAACAATGAAATGGAGAAACACAATAACTGTCATGTTTGGCTGTGCATTTCTTGGTTGCACAACTCTTAGCAGTGTGCAAACTTGGACTAGTGGCCCACACAGTAAGCAGAAAGAACACCTGCAGACAGGGTGTAGACATTATAAATGTAAAAAAGGATACATTGTTGCAGTTTTTGCTTTACATGGTGCAACACAGCTAAGTGACATTGCCCAGTGGTTAGCAAGCTTCCCCAGCACCTGCAGCCATACAACACCCGCAGATAGGAAGCAGACAGTCATCGATTTCAAAATGGATGCATTCTATTAATTCTGTTGGGGACTGCACAAACACATAAAGTGGTGTTGCATGGTGGTTAACACACAAAAATTAAGAATGAATAGGGAAATATGCAACTGTTATTTAACTATTCCTGCACCATCAGGTCTAAGTGTCGGACTGTAATACAGATGGTCCTGTGTTCTTTCAGTATTCCTTTGGCAATAGGTTTAAGTCTATGGTTGCCATGTCCATGGTCCTCGGTTCTAGTACAGGAAATTCCAGACAGTCTTACTGTTTTGCCATCTCATATTATATTAAATATCACTTACAACACTTTATATATAATTATAAATAGTGGGGTTGATATAAATTATATTTAAGAGTTATAAGACACCCTTTCTGTGTTTTGAAGGGTCAGATGTATGGCTGAGGGTTTAATGTCTACTATGTTTCTGTAAGTATAATTCTGCTATCTGAACTTTATGTGATGATGTCCATGTTCATCTCCTCAATGCAATCGAGTATTATTACACAGTATGACTTTATTAGTTTTAAGAGACTTATAGGAAAGTGTGTGGATGAAAGCATTAATTGGTAAGTAACAGTAGCATAGTGAAAACTGTTTTGCTTTTATGGAGAGAGAGAGAGATAGAGACAGACAGACAGAGATACAGATAAAGATATAGACATAGATAATGATATAGATAATAGATATAGATGTAAACTTAAATATTTATGTAAGTAGCTGTATCTCTCTCTCTCTTTCTCTCCCTCTATATCTATATATATATATATATATATATATATATATATATATATATATATATATATCTATATATGGATCTATGTTGATTCATCAAAATTATGTTTCATCGAAACGTAAACCCTCAAACTCACTTTTGTGAAACACAAAATAACGAAAAAAAAACAAATAGAAAAAAATTAAAAAAAACAAAACACTAAATCACATTTATTCATGGGGGCAAACCCCCCCTGCCACTCCCACAACCCCCCTACTTAAATATACTAACTACAACATCGCACTACAGTGGGGAAAAAGATATATTCCCTAATCCCCACTGTAGCGCAATTCAGTGAATCTGCTTTCACGAAAGTGCACCTTTGATGTAGTGCACCTTCGTGGGAGAGGGCTTATCCTTCTGTTTGTTGATGAAGTGTACTTTTGACAAACAGGAGACCTATATATATATATATATATATATATATATATATATATATATATATATATATATATATATATGTTCATAGGTTCATAGGTGGGTACTAGGCTATCTGCCCAAAGGCATTTATAAGCTTAGCCAGAATGTGTTGGCTTTCACCACCCCCTTAGATTAGTTCCCTGTGCCTCTGATCAGCAAAGCCACTGAAGTGATCACCAAAGTAAACTTTCTGTTTCCCACCCACTCATCAAGGTTTCTTTTGAAGAGTGTTAGCGAGGAGCTCTGCCTAATGCACATTGGGATTTTGTTCCAAAGCATGAAAAGTCTCTAGGACAGGAATCTATCACTCCAGCATGTCCTATTTATTGTTGTGGTGAGGTTTAGATCTCTAGAGTGTGTGGCTTGAAGGGATAAGGTTTTCTTTAGGTGGAGCATGTCCATCAATTCCGGGTTGGACATGGCCTTGTATGTCAGGCAGAGATCACCTCTGAGTAGGTGATATGCAACAGAGTACAACTGGAGTTTCTTCAGTTGAGCTGCATAGGGCATCTGTTTGAGGCCATTGAGCCTCTTGGTGAGGTTCTTTCCAGCTGTTGCAGGTGTCTTGCAAGGTACATCCCAAATAGGGCATTGTACTCTAAGATGGGTCTGATGAGTGATGAGTAGAGAGGCACAATGACCTCTTTTGAGCTGGATGCAAACCTTTTTGTGATTAGGTGGGCCACATAGAAGGATTTGCTAACTACTTTGGCAATGTGATTATCAAAGGTGAGATTACTATCTACTTGGGTCCCCAGATCCCTTAATTAGTCTTCCATATTTAAGGGACTACCGCCTATGTGGTAGTTTGTGGGTACTTTGTTTTTTTCAAAGGGGGATGACTATGCACCTTTTGGCCTTTAGCTTGAGGCCATGATTTTGACACCAGGCATCCATCTCAGTGAAACCCTTTTGGAGGATGTCTGTGTCAGTCAGAGAGTCAATTATAGCCCCTATTTTGCAGTTGTCTGTGAACTTGGTCATCCATAGTCCTCCTGTGCTTGCCTGTACCTCTGAGAAGTATATGCTGAACAGGAGGGGTCCTAGGAGTGAGCCCTGGGGAACGTCACTTGTAACCAGTTTACAGTTGGACCTAGCTCCCACAACTCACACCATGTGGATTCTGTCCATGAGCCAGTTGGCAATCCATCTTGTGACATAGGGGTTTATGTTCAGACTGGTGAGCTTGTCTATAATACCAGAATGGGGAATGGTGCCAAAAGCCTTAGCGAGGTCGAGGTAGGCTGTGTGTACCTCCTTTCCCTCATCTATAGCCTTAGTAACTGTCTCCAAGATGTCCACCAGGTTTAGGAGGCATGATCTGCCCTTAACAAAGCCCAACTGGGTAGGGGCCAGTGTTTGGATGTTCCCAATGTCTCTGTTAATGAGTTCCATGATGATGCACTCCTTAGCCGTGTAGATCAAGCTAGTCAGGCTTATAGGGTGATAGTTCCCAGGGTCTGTTGTGGCTCCACCTTTGTGGAGCAGAATAATCATTGCTGTGCACCACTCTATGGGTATGTAGCATGTGGAGAGGCTGAGTTTGAACATTGTGTTTAGGTGAGTCTTTGAGCTCATGTAGGACGCAGCCTGGGACACTGTCCGGTCCCATTTATGTTGTGTTTTTGGCTTTGGAGAGGGCTGTTTTAACCTGAGTGTCTGTGATCTCAGGGACTCTACATTCTTCTGGTATGGTTATGGGCCCTTTTGGGGGTGAGAGGGGGGAGAAGTTTGCAATGAACCTGTCTGCCAGGATGTTGGCGATATTGATCAGTTCAGTGTATTTTGTGCCATTCTGCACTAACTCCGAGCGGATCTGAGCATTGCCACTTAGATTCTTTACATAGCTAAAGAATGTCTTGTGGTTATCTTTGGAGTCCTTGGCAATTATTCTTTCAAAGCTCGCCTTGGATGATTTTATGAGGGATTGTAATTTCTTGCTGATGCTGATCAGGGATGTCTTCCCTTTTTGGGATTTTACTCTTTTCTCTACTAGTTTACTGCTTCTATTTTATAGCTTCTCTATGCAGGAGTCCACCAGATTGGTTTCCTTTTCTTGGAGGAGTGATTCTTGGTTTTGCTTGGGATGGCATGATCCATGCATTCTTGTAGCTGCCCGTAGAATGCAATAGTAAAGGATTTTGCAGCTTGGACAGTGTTATCCTTCAGCATGGGGGCTTTGAAACATTCCACCTCGGTCTTAAGTAACGGGAAGTTTGCTTTTGAAAAGTTTTTCATGGTGGATTTCTTGTCCAGGGTTGGGGCAGAATATGGATATCCAAAGTGATTTGTTTTTGGTAAGATCTAACCAGCGAGGGGTTGACCTCTGGTGTGGAACACCAGTCGCCCATGTTAGTGATGACCAGGTCCAATATGTTGTCACCTCTGGTGGGAGTGTTGACCAGTTGCACCAGGGCATTTGAGTTTATAAATTCTAGGAAAAGTTGAGCAAGGGAGTTACTACTTGAGCAGTTCTCCCAGTTAATGTTTGGGTAATTGAAATCACCCAATATTAGGGTGTTTGGTAGGACCTTTATGTTTCCCAGTGTTTCCAGAAACATGGAATGGGGGTCCTGGGACATGGTGGGTGATCTGTAGCAAGCTACAATTTGAATTGCAGTTTTTCCCATTGTTACTGACACGTTGATGATCTCTGAAGCATCGTGCTGTGCCACTAACCTGGAGGTGTGGGTATCCTTAATGAATATGGATACGCCCCGTCTTTTGTATTTCGGCTTGGGTTCTGTGGCCGAAGTGTATGGTATGAGTTGTAGCCTGGTAGTGCTGGGGTGCTCTCTGTAGCCTTAAACCAGGTATCTGTTACTGCACATATATTGATTTTCTCATTACTGAGGAGTACCTCGAGTGCATGCATTTTGAGGTTTAGACTTCTCGCACTGAATAGCATTACCCTCCGTTTTTTGTTACTTGTGCTGTTTATGGTGGTAGGTTTGTCTTTTGAGCCTTGCCAAAAGGGGCACTATATATAGTTTTACTTTCAAATCTTGAAATTCTGAAGTATTGAATTTCATTCTCTTCAGAAAATAATCACAAAAATTCAGTTGTCCGTAAGTGCAAAATAACAAATCTGAGAATGTCGACAATGTAGTAATTGTGGTGCAGCTTTTTGTAAATTTTATGCTTTCCCTTTAAGGTATAATGGTTTCTGGGATGTAGATATGCTGGTGGATGTATGGTTATGTGCGGAAGCTTCAGGAAGGTGTGCAGTGTTTGAGGGTTTTGCATAGAAATGTTTTATATTTTCATTTGTTGGGTAATGTTACGAGTAGCTTGAGGTAGGTAGGTGAAAGTTTGTGTGTGTTAGTTTAAAAAGTGGTGATTATTGTAGATGTGTAGTATGTGTGCTTCTGGCAGGTATGAGTTTGAATGTTTGCAATGGAAGTTTAGGGGTCATTATGGTATTTTTATTTTTTTGTAGTAGAACGACCTCAGAGTCGATATATATAATTAGTGGGGGGGCTGTGTACCCCACATGGAGGGGGTGCAGAGATTTTAGGGTTTTGTTGGTGTCTGTGTTGTTTTGGTTTTTGATGGTATAGGGAGGATGGTTGTGTTTGTATTTTATTTCTGTGTTGGAGGATACAAGTGAAAATAGAATGTGTCATACTGACATTTCGTTATAATGAACTTTCAGTATAGTGACTTTCTAGTGTTTTATAGTAGTGGATTTCTGTAATTGCCATCTCGAGATACTGAAATTCAGTTTTTCACTATTTCAAGATTTGAAAGTAGAACCATTTACATATAGATCTATATATATATATATATATATATATATATATATATATATATATATATATATACATATCGTTTCACTTCATAATCTCAAAATGCTGAAATCTCAAATTTCAACATTCCGAGACCTTCTTCTTCTTTCGGCTTTTCCCAGTTAGGGGACACCACAGCAGATCACCTGTCCACTCATGATTGGCAGTGGAGTTTTACTGTGTCGAGTTGCCAGGCCGGCACCCAACCTTCCACAGAAGGCACACACACGCACTCACACCTAGGGCCAGTTTAGAGTGTCCATTCCACCTACAGTATGTCTTGGAGATGTGGGAGGAAACCGGAGCACCCGGAGGAAACCCATGTGACCACAGGGAGGACATGAAGACTCCACACAGAAGGTACCCCAGCCGAGGATTGAACCGGAAAACCTCTTGCAGTGAGGCAGCAACGCTAACTGCTGCACCACCGTGGCCACCTAGACCATGAAGCTGAAAATGCAGAATACCAAAAGTGCATAAGAATGAATTTGAATATCTCGAATCCGCAATTAGGCATTTCCATTATGTTGCGTGAAGTGTTTGGCTGGTATGGTATCTGAAATTGAAGGTGACTGAGTGTTTTTGTGTGTTTTTGTATGTTGTATGTGTGGGTAAGGGTATGGATGTCTAAGTATGAGTGTGAGAGTTTGATTTGTTGGTGTTTGTGTATGTGTGATGTGTATTTGCATGCGAGCCAGTGTGGAATGCCGTGGTGTGAGGTTTTTTTTTCTTATGTATGATCTCGGAGTTGATATATATAAGTAGGGGGGGTGCAGGGGGGATTGCCCACCTGCTTATATGTAGTGTAGGGTTGTGTGGTTTGTGTGCTGTGGGTGGAATGGTGTGTGTGTTATGAGGTGTATAGTTTATGTATGTTTGGGACTGTGTATGTGATTCGTGATAGTGGGTTTTAGGATTGTGAATGATTCGGCTTCATAATTTCAAAATGCTGAAATTCGAGATTTTAGCATTTTGAGATTATGAAGTGAAACTCTATCTCTTGATATATACATATATATATATACATATATATATATAAGCACCTATTAAATGAACAAAAGTTACAAATTCCGAATGCTCACATGAGCAGAAATGCCGCAACTCGAGAAGGTTACTGTGGGGGGCTGAGCCCCCCACGCCTACCGCTAAGTATATATTCCAACTCCGAGCTCACAATACAATGAAGAGAGGGAAAATATCCCAATCATCACTGTACTGCAATGAAAAAAAGGCAACTTCGAGTTGCGGCATTTTCACTCATGTGAGCATTCGGGATTTGTAACTTTTATTCATTGAATAGGGACCTGATACATATACATATATATATATATATATATATATATATATATATATATATATATATATATATATATATATATATATATATATATATATATATATATATATATATATATATATATATATATATATGTGTGTATATATATATATATATATATATATATATATATATATATATATATATATATGTATATATATATATATATATATATATATATATATATATATATATATATAGATATATAGATATATAGATATATATATATATATATATATATATATATATATATATATATATATATATATATATGGGTCTACTTCATATGGTCGACAGTTCATATGATCGAAACACATTTTGTCGGCAATCAGTATTCCAGGCACTTTACAGGGATTTGCCCCTCTCCCCAAAGTTGTAGACCCTGGAGTAGGGGGGGTGTGGAGGGTACAGCCCCCCACATTGGAGGGTGTGGGGGGCAAAGCCCCCCATCTATATTCATTTAAAATGTTTAGTTTTTGTTGTATTTTCTTGTTTTAAATGAATATTAGTCGGGGGCTTTGCCCCCACACACCCCCCTACCTATATATATCAACTCCAGGGATGTACAACTTTCGGGAGGGGGGCATATCCCTGTTAAGTGCCTGGATTACTGGTTGTTGACCAAATGAGGTGTCGACCAAATGAGTTTCGATCATATAAACTGTCGACCATATGAAGTAGACCCATATATATATATATATATATATATATATATATATATATATATATATATATATATATATATATATATATATATATATATATATATATTTATATGGAACTACTACTTTTGGTGAAATTACATTTAGTTGAAAATGATTTCAGGCAGCCCACTTCACTGAAAGCTCATTTGATGGAAAGCTCATTTGGTTGAATCCCATTTGGTGGAAAATGGAATATAGCCCATGCCCCACTGCAGTGTGACCCTGGAGTGAGAATATAAAGTTAGCGGGTAGCGTGGGGCACACTTTACAACTAGGTTTTACTGACGTTATATGTTTCAATGTATTTTTAATGGATACAAATTATATCATAGTGAATACACTGCAATTATGTGGGAGGCATACGCCCTCCACATTTTGCGACTAGTTGTACTGACGTTATATGTTTCAATGTATTTTTAATGGCAGTGCATATATATCATAGTGAATACACCCCCCTAACTTTATATTCTCACTCCAGGGTCGCGCTGCAGTGGGGCTGGAGCTATATTCCATTTTCGGCCAAATGCGATTTGACCAAATGGGTTTTCAGTGAAATGCATTTTCGGTGAAGTGGGCTGCCTGAAATCATTTTTAGCCAAATGTAATTCGACCAAAAGTACCCTTCACATAATTCCTCTTTCTTATAGCTCGAAGTGCCACAAATCAATAAAAACATGATCTTCCTCATGGAAGAAGTTTTTAAATTTTTGAATACAGGTTTTTAGCTATGGATTCAGTTATGGAGTCCCCACCTACCACTAGCAAAATTCTTCAATATTAAAATTATTCGGAATTGCAACCCCACCCCCATATCAGGTTCCATAATTCTTATATTTGTTTTTGTACACAAGGTCTTAAGTAATGCACTCTCTTCCTTTGAAAAATTGTAAGTTGGTGTTTTACAATGCAATTTATACCATGCTTTTATATTGTTTTCACACATTTTAAACAGTTCAATTGAAGAATTTAAAAGAGGGTAAAAAGAAATATTTCTACAATATATTAAAATTAATATTTTTCATAAATAGTTTGAGTTTTACCAAATGTCCACCAGTGCCAGTCTTTGTGTCAGTATATATGTAAAACATTTTAAAAAGATGTCACAGTGTATAGGTGTGACCTGCAGGTCACTGCAATAACACATCTTAAACCCTTTAAAATTGAGAATATCTACAGTACCTGTTTCTGAATCAAGTTGTGAAAACATTGGGCCAGATTCATGAAAGCTTGCACGGAGTCTAAGAGTAGTGCAAGCCGGCAGACAGCCAATATGTCTGCTGAGCGATCCAACAACAGCCGGCAGGGGCGTGCATGAGAGCTCCTAAAACTTCTCTTGCATGGACATTGTTATGTTATGCAAATTACCTCATTTGCTGCTGAAAGCTATACAATTGAGGTAAATTTGCGATCCAGGAAACACTAACCTGTCCGTGGAAGAGTAAAGTTATTTGCAGAAATGTACTCCATTGGTAACGGAGTACCATTCTGCAAATAGCAAAACAGAGCTATGACAGCTCCAAATAAAGGATGCATCCAGTTGAGGAAGCCTGCCAATGGTCAAATATAAGGCCAGTCGCATTTTGATCTTTTGAAAATTAATAAAAATCAATTTTATTTTTTTCCCCGATCTCCGATGTTTAAGCGTAGCGCAGCACCACGCAAACGTGCAGCGCTGTAAAAACCAGAAAATAAAAAAAAGCCAAAAATAGGCATTCTTATTAAAAATATTCTTCTGCCATGCAGGTGAATGGCAGGCTGAAGACAACATGGCTACTGAGTAGTGGCTGCTAAGGGGGGAAGCTCAGTTTGAGAGATGTAACCAAGCATTAGTAGGCAATCCTTTACAAATGAGGATAAGGATAGTGAATCCCAATTTTCCCTGGCATGTGAGCCATGTCCCTAGACTGTAAGCGTAGGAGTAGGGGAGTAGTAGAGTAGAAGATAGGTGACATCATGAGGGGGTATGTAAGAAAGATTGTAAGCTCATTGGAGCAGAGTGGCTTGTGTTTGCTGTGAGTTACTCACGATTGGAAGAGGTGTGTCTTAACTGAAACCCAGAAACCGAAGGTGTACGCCGTGGATATCACTGAATTTTCTTGCAAACGTGCTTACACCGTGTGAGCACCTGTAAACCTGTCTAAGCCTTTGTGCACGGATGTGCACCCACCTAAGCCTGTGTAAGCCTGTGTGCGCGCGTGTGCACTCATGTGTGCGTGTTTGTGCTTGTTTGCGCGGTGCTGCCCCCTGTGGAAACAGAAAGGGAAAAGGAAGGAAAAGAAGTAGTAGGAAGTTAACCAAGGGGAACTAGCAGAGCTGCCAGGTGAAATAAATCAGAATCAGCCAATTACATAGGCAGTAAACTAGCCCAGCCCAGCACTTAGAACTCTGCAAACAACATTCCCCCGTGTTTTTCTCAGAAACACTGCAGTATACAAAGAGAGTGAAAACTTAAAAAGCTTAACTCAGACAAAAATTGTTAGGGGCTGCCATTGCTATTATAAGGCAACATGTGCAAGATGCTGAGGGTGGTGCCACTGCGAATGCTGCTGAGCAACTCACAGTGAGGAGACAGAGAAGAGTGTGGAGACCCAGGGTAACCTACCAGGGGCTACATGAGCTGGAGATAGTGGAGCACTATAGAGTGGACAGAGAGCTCCTGCAGCAAATTGTTGAGCTGTGCAGGCCACGCCTGACACACAGAACCAACAGAGGGGAACCCATCCCAGTGGACACCAAGGTACATGTTGGCCTAAGAATACTAGCAACAGGTACCTTCCGGAGACCAACTGGTGATATGATGTGGATTTCACAGGCATCAACATCCAGGGTACTGCACCAGTTCCTGAATGCCATGTCAGCACATGTCGGTGATCATGTATATTTCCTCAATTCCCGTGAGGCATTGGCCAGCAATATGTGTCTCTTCCAGCAAATAGCGGAATACCCTGAGGTAGTGGGTGCAATTAACTGCACGTACATACACAACAAAGCACCAGCTGGTGAGCAGGGTAGGGCCTACATCAACTGCAAGGGCTTCCCCTCCATCAACTGCCAGGTCGTGTGCAATGCCCAGGGCATAATACTGAATGTGTGTGCTGGATGCCCTGGAAGCTATCACGATTCCCATATCTGGCATCTGACGCAGCTGTACCAGACATTTACCAAAGGGGACATCGCTGACGGTCACCTAGTGGGGGATGCTGGATATGCAATGGACCCGTGGCTGATGACACCCATCAGAAATGCACACACACCTGAACAAGAACTCCATAATGAGGTACACGCACAAACACGAAATGTAATCGAGCGTGTGTTTGGGATGCTCAAGTCATGGTTCCGGTGCTTGGACACATCTGGTGGAGCCTTGCAGTACTCACCAACTACATATACCCAAATTGTCATGGTATGTGCCATGCTACACAATATGATCCTGTGAAAACCACTGCAGCAGGAACAGCATGGGGTAGGGCCAAACTGCCCCCCACCATTGCCAAGGCCATCACAGGCACAGTGTGACTCAGAGGAGGAACAACCTGAGCCTGCCCCAGTAGGCAGTAGGAGGCATGCCCAGTATGCCTTGGCCTTGGCAAAGAGGCAACGCATAGCACATACACTAGCTCAGTAGGAACCCTGGAAATTATACCTCTCTCTGACTCGCACATAAAATAAAAGGGATGCCTAACTTGACACTACCTGTTTTCAAACATGTATAGGGAGTGTAGTATGTGCATCCAACATAGGCAGCCCTGCAGCACCACCTGAGGCATGATTGCTATGTTTTAAGCAATATAAAGCAGTGCTAAGCAGCTTTTACCACTATTTTGTATATGTAAACAAAATTGCCTGCGCTAACTAGCGCAACGTTGAGCAATGTTGGGCAAGGTCAGGCAAAGTTGAGCAAAGTCAGGTAAACATGCTCATATTTGCTCTACTGTTCCATAAGCAGTCTGGTCTGCCCAGCATGAAAATAAAAAGCAGTGACAGGGCTCAAACCCAGGATACTGTGCACTATAGTCACAGTACTGAACCACTAAGCCATGACAACATTACACTGGCATAGACACAGCAGAACAATTGTACACTAATGCAAACACAAAGAAATGCTGTATCATGACCCTAAAGAGGCATATGGGTAACCTCCCCCACAGGCCTATGCAGACAGAGAACAGCAGGCCAGGTGGTGTGATGTGGGTTGGGTAGGCTATGAAGTCGCAATCTAATATACGTGACATTGGATGCTAAGACCCGTAGTACAGTAGCATGCCTCAAGCCAGTATGATAGGCAACAGTACAGACTGAAATGGTGTTCCTTACATAGCAGTGCAGGCCTAGCAAATGTGTATAAGTGTCAGGTGAACCCCTCATCCTATGTATACCCACAGTAACAATCAGGTGTGCCCCCGGGTAGAAATGTACAAAGAATAGCTGCCCCCCTGTATGTAGAAATGTTGATAAGTCTATGCAAAGTGTCTCATGGAATCCCTGCAGGTACAGCATGAGCCTTGTTGAGTTATGACACAAAGGTGAGCCCTGCAGTAAAAATACAGCTTAATTTTCCACACACATATAGTATAAATGTGTATACCGGGAGTGCTCACACACTTCAACAAATGTAGTGGATTTCATTCAGCAACACACTGAAAGGTCATACTAGGCATGCTCACACACTTAGGCCATGTCTGAGTACAGCAGTGGGCCACACATATCTGGCAGTTGCATGTTTTACCCCAGGAACCTGTCACTATTCACCAATCCTGCCTTGTGCACACAGTTATATGAAAACAGACACATATAATATATTAGAACCCTGCCATAATCAAACTATGTACCACAAGTACTTAAGTTGTTCACAGAAAGTGAAAAAGCAAAGAAGATCAATAAACCTGCAATCAGTATCATCAACAAACAATGTGCACTCCAAATATTATCCAATCCATGTTCTGGCAAAAGAATCTGTGAAGGAGTCCATAGAGAGCCATGATGCTTCCTTCCGCTATGTCATAAATAGAAATGTACACTCATATATGTCCTGAATCAGTGCAAACTGTAAATGACTGACATTGCCAACATCCTGTGAGACAGGCCCATACATACATACCACCTTCTCACTGATAAAAGGCCCTATCATTATAGCTGGAGACTGTTAAAGCATAGATATCACATATAGAATGGGTAAACAGCTCCTTCCAAACCTGAAAACACTTTCTATGGGATTACATTGTTTCCCTAGCTGAGTCATAAGTGAACTCCAGAACAAACAGAGCCTGCACCTGAACAGTCTGTTGAAACTCACCCTCTGTACAGGATATGAAACTGTTGAATTTGTTACAGCAACGTTTGACACACTCCACAAGTGTTGGTACACAACAGAACATGGGAACTATTGTCTTATAGGCCTATTAAGCCTGATCTGCAAGGCCATGGAGTCCATCATGATGGAACTCATAAACAGAGCTATTGGGAGCCTACAAACACCCAACCCTACCAATTACGGTCTGGTCATGGGCAGATCTTGGTTCCCAAACCTGCTAGACTGTTTACAAGGCACTCACCCAGGACATACATCAATGAAATCAGCTACACACATCCCACATAGACCTTGAAAAGCCCTTTGCCAACATCCCAGACACATGTCGTATCCACAAAATCAACAACCTGTGCATAAATATGTCTGTCATCTGATGGATTGCCAACTTGGGCACAGATAGATCACACAAGGTAAGAATTGTGGTCTCCTGCTCAAGCTGGTAACAACTGCTGTCCCCAATGGCTCAGTCCTGGTACCCCTCCTGTCTGGTGTATACTTTTCAGAAATACAGTCAAACACACGAGGGCTATGTTTAGCAAAGTTTGTGGATGACTGCCAAAAAGTTGTCATAATCGATGTTTTGGACAACAGAGAAATCCTTAAAAAGGGTCTCAGCCAGACAGATGTGGTGTCAAAAGTATGTCCTCGAGCTACAGTCATACAAATACCACATAGGTGCCAACACCCTAAATATGGAGTTGATAATAAGGAATCTATGGACAACTGTGGATTTTTATCTGTACTTGCAGAAACACATTCACAAAGTGGTCAGAAAATCATGCTATATGTTCCCACAAACTGCCAAGGTCTTTGCATGTAGGTCAAAGGAGGTTCCCTCTACTCATCAGTCATCAGACCCGTCAGAGGGTGCCACAACACACCTGCAATGAATCTGACTAGGCACCTTCAGCAGCTGGAAAGACCAATGAAGTACCTCAACAGGAGGATTACTGGCCTCAAACAGTTGCCCCATGCAACAAGACTGAATTTAATTCAATCTGTACTCTGGTGCATACTGTCTACTCAGGAGATCTCTGCCCAACAGAGAGGTCCATGTCATGGCAACACTCAGAGTTCCAGCTCAATGGCACTAAATATACAAACCCATCTGATATTGCCAACATCCTGACAGATAGGATCAGTGTTAACCTTGCCCCCTTCTCACCCATGAAAGAGCACATCTCTATAATGGAAGACTGGAAAGTTGCTGTCATCATGGCTGCACAGGTAAAAAACACTCTCCAAAGCCAGTATCACTGCATCCATGGGACCAGATAACTTCCCAGGCTGTGTTCTACACAAACTACAGAATGAACAGGCACCACACTGACGTACCATGTTCAGTCATAGCCTCACCTCAGGCTTTGTGCATGCTGAATGGTGCACAGCGAAGGTTATCCCACTACACAAGGGTGGTGACACCACGGACCTGAGGAACTAGCGCCCCATTAGCCTGCTGAGCCTGCTCTGCAAGGCCATGGAATGTATCATCATACAACTTATAAAAAAAGACATTGGTAATCTCCAAACTCTGGACCACAACCATGTTGGGTTTGTAAAATGCTGATCATGTCTCCTAAACCTGATAGATGAAACTGAAGCAGTCACCAGAACTGTAGACAAGGGTAAGGTGTTTTGCACAGCCTATGTAGATATTGCCACGGCTTTCAACACCATCCCACACTCTGGAATTATAGATAAACCCACTAAACTAGGTATAAACTGCTATGTCACAAGATGGGTTGCCAACTGGCTTACTGACAGAACACACACTGTGAAAGTAGCAGACTCCAAGTATGACTTTGAACCAGTGATAAGAGCAGTACCACAGGGCCCAGTCCTGGGTCCTGTCCTGTTTTGTATCTACTTCCCTGAAGTAAACTTTAACATGGAAGGTCTGTGGCTAATGAAGTTTCCAGATGACTGCAAACTAGGAGCCATAATTGTAAATACTAAAGATGTGGACATCCTACAAAAGGGCCTCACTGAGACCGATGGATGACGTCAAAGCCATGGGCTCAAGCTCAGTGCCAAAAAGTGCATTGTCATCCTCTTTGGTAAAAACTCTGTAGCCATGAACTATAGCATAGGCGGTAGTATACTTAACACTGAAAGTGTATAAGAGATCTTGGGTCACAGGTGGACAGTGGACACACCTGTGATAATCACATCCCCACAGTAGTCAGGAAATCCTTCTATGTGGCACACCTCATCACAAAAGGTGTCTCATGCAGAATAGAAGAGGACATTGTTCCCCTCTACTCATCACTCACTAGATCCACAATGGAGTACAATGCCCCTTTTGCTATGTACCTCACAAGATATGTACAACAACTGGAAAGCCTGCAGCAATACTTCACACAGAGCATTAGCAGCCTGAAATACATGCCATACACAGACCATCTCAAAATGCTCCAGCTGTACTCTCTCACATATCGCCTACTCAGAAGTGATCTCTGCCTAACATACAAAGCTATGTCAAACACAGAACTGTTGCACATGCTCCATGTAAAACACTCACAATTCCTCTGATCTTTGGCCCCAAAACCACGAGTGAAATACAAAAGGAAGGGGTGTATCCATTTACCTTATGGATACCCACACCTTCAGGTTAGTGGCACAGCATGAGGCCTTGGGGACCATGTAAGTGCAACTAACATTGGTCAAAGCTGCTTATAAGATTGTAGCCTGCTACAGATTACCTACCTTGTCTCAGGAACCTCACTCAGTATTCCTGAGAACAGTGGAAAATATAAAGGTCCTATCAAACACCATTATATGAGGAGATTACAACTACCCAAACATTGAGTGGGATAATTACTTGTGTACAATGTCCTTTGTCCAATGTTTCCTAGAGTTTAAAAACTCAAATGCCCTGGAACAGCTGGTCACCATGCCCACTAGAGGTGACAACATACTGGACCTGATCATCACCAACATGGGGTACCAGTGTTCCACGACAGAGATAAACCCCTCGCTGGTAATATCAGATCATAAAGTAATCACACTGGACATCCACATCCCACCCCTCCTAGTCACGGAAACCACTGTGAAGACATTTCGAAAAGCAAGACCAAAGTGGAAATTTTCAAAGCCCCCTTGCTATAGGATAATGCTATATAATCTGCCGAATCATTTACATGTGCATTCTATGAGCATCTACATTGATGCAGGGATTGAAACATGCCAAATAAATCCAAGATGCACTCCTCCAAAAATAAGAAACCAATCTGGTGGTCGTCACACATAAAAAAGCTATACAACTGAAAGAGGAAATGAACACATGATAGAGCAAACTTCACAAAAGGAAAGGCATCACTGATCATTATTAGGAAGACACAATGATCGATCATAAAATAATCCAAGGCCAGTTTCTAAAGACAAATTGCCAAGGAATGTAAGAATAATGACCACAAAGGCTTTGTTAGCTATACCAAACATTTAGGTGGAAACTTCCAAATATGCTGTCAGCTACTGACAAATGGCAAGAAATACACTGAACCAACTTACATTGCCCACATCCTGAGGGACAGGTTCAGTGCAAACTCCACTGTCATCACCCCCAAAAGGGCCTGTGTCCATCCCAGAAGAATGCAGAGCCCCAGACTTCATGGACGTGCAGGTAAAGACAACCCTCTCCAAAGCTAAGAACACAGCATCAATGGGACAGGATGGTGTTCCAGGCTGCGTCTTACACCAGCCCCAAAAGGGTCTACAACCTCACCTACATTCACTGTCCAGACTCAACCTTACCACAGGCTGTGTACACAAAGACTTGGATACACCAACAGTCATCCATCTCCACAACGGGGGTGCCACAACAGAACCTGGAAACCATTGCCCTATAGGTCTACTCAGCCTGGTCTGCAAAGCTATGGAGCAAATTATCATGGAACCCATAAACAGAGACATTGGGGAACTCCAGACACTGGACTCTACCCAACTTGGCTTTGTTAAAGGCAGATCCTGCCTCCTAAACCTAGTTGACTCATTTGAAACAGTTACCAAGGACATAGATGGAGGTGAAAGTAGTCCACACAGCCCACCTGGACCTCACTAAGGACTTTCAACACCATTCCCCACTCTGTCATCATGGACAAGCTTACCAGCTTGAACATTAACAGCTATGTCACAGGATGGGTGGGCAACTGGCTCACAGATCAAACACACAAGTTCAGAGTTGTGGGTGCCATGTCCGACTATAAACCAGTCACAAATGGCATCCCACAGGTCTTGGTCCTGGGACACCACCTGTTCAGTAGATACTGCTCAGAGGTACAGGCAAGAATGGGAGGAGTATGGCTGAACAGGTTCGCAGATGACTGCTAACTGTGGTCCATAATTGACTCTATGGCTAACACAGACATCCACCAGAAGGGTCTTACAGAGACAGATACCTGGTGTCAAAACAATGCCCTCAAGCAGAATGCCAAAGAATGCATAGTCATCCCTTTTGGATAAAACAAAGTGCACACAAATTACCACATAGGTGGTAATCCAGTATGTACGGAGAAAGTAATTATGGCCCTGGGGACCCAGGGAGATAGTAAACTCTCCTTTGATGATCACATGGCCAAAGTGTTTAGAAATTCCTTCTATGTAGCCCACCAAATCTCACCTAATGTAAACCACTTTGTGTAGTCTGATGATGTCACCATCCTACAAATATACCTGTAGAAAAAAGAACTCACAGTAATGTGTATAGCACGTTGTGTAAGTGCATACTCCTGTTGTGTTATAAAGCAGTTAGATAGGGGTTTGAATCCTGCACTTGACAACTGTGTGTTTATGTGTGATTTCCTTTGAGAGACACAGCCATTTTGGAGACTACTAAAACACCTTAAAAGTGGTATACTTATCTTTGTCAAGTCTGATGATGTCGCCATCCTACAAATACACCTGTGGAAAGAAAAACTTGCAGTAATGTGTATAGCGCATCGTGTTAATGCGTCCTTCTTTAGTATCATAAAGTAGTTAGGTAGGGTTTGAATCTAGCACTTGGCAAGTGGGTGTGTGGTCTCCTTGGAGAGGTGCAACCTTTTTGGAGAGTACTAAAACACCTCAAAAGTGGTATACTTATGTTTGTCAAGTCTGGTGATGTTACCATCCTACAAATATACCTGTGGAAAAAAGAACTCCCAGTAATGTGTATAGCATGTTGTGTTAATGCGTACACCTCTAGTGTCATAAAGTAGTTTGTTAGGTTTGGAATCCTGCACTTAACAACTGTGTGTGTGTTTGTGTGTGATCTCTTTGGAGAGACGCAAACTTTTTGGAAAGTAGTAAAATACCTTTAAAGTGGTATACTTATCTTTGTCAATTCTGATGATGTCACCATCCTACAAATATACCTGTGGAAAAGAGGACTCCCACTAATGTGTATAGTGTGTTGTGTTAATGCATACTCCTCTAGTATCAAAAAGTAGTTTGATAGGTGTTTGAATCCTGTACTTGTGTTTGTTTGTGATCTCCTTGGAGAAAAGCAACCTTTCTGGAGAGTAGTAAAAGACCTTAAAGGTGGTATACTTATCTTTGTCAAAGTCTGATGATGTCACCATCCTACCAATATACCTGTGGAAAAGAAAATCCCCAGTAATGTGTATAGCAAGTCATGTTAGTATGTACTCCTCTAGTATCGTAAAGTGATTAGGGAGGGGTTTGAATCCTGCACTTGACAACTGTTTGCATGTTATCTTCTTGGAGAGGAGCAATCTTTTTGGAGAGTAGTAAAACACCTTCAAAGTGGTATACTTATCTTTGTCAAGTCTGATGATGTCACCATCCTACAAATATACCTGTGGAAAGTAAAACTTCCAGTAACGTGTATAGCATGCTGTGTTAATGTATCACTGCTCTATTTTCATACAGTAGTTAGATAGGGGATTGAATCCTGCACTTGGTGAGTGTATGTGTGTGACACTGCTGGTCAATATGTTGTGGACTTTGCCTTTACTACTGTATGACAACAGTATGTGCATTGCATGTCAGGTAGCTGTGTGGCAAATACATATACGTACATGTGACCTCAATTATTTCATAGGTGGGAACCCTGCTTTCAGCATGAACACATATGTCATCTTTTCCAGAGTGTGCTGCCGCTTTCCAGACCTTAGATCACATCTGTATGCTTGTGACAAGCCCAGCCACTGCAATGTTCCCTGGCCTAGGTCATCCGTGTCACACACACTCATTACAGTTTCTATTGAATAGTGTGAGTGAGAGTTTATGGCTGAGATATATTTCAGACTTGTTCAAACGCAGCAAAGTCTGTCAATGATGGCTATTCATTATAGGTTACAACAACCTTTGTGGATATGCATACAGGCCCCTTATTGCTTATGTGATCCACCGATGGGATTTCAAAATACTTTTGGAAATGTGATTACCAAAGGAGAGATGATGTAACACTTGGCTGCATGTACACATTGTACCTGTTCAACATGTTGTTGGCTACTAGCTATGTGGTACTGTGGGGATACTATGTTTTGTAAAGGTGGATGACTATGCTTTAGTTGGCTTATAGCTTTACAGCATGGGTTTGACAACAGGTATCTGTCTGTATGATACCCTTGTGGAGGATGTGTGTGTCATCTGGAGAATGCATTATAGGCCACAGTATGCATTTCCTGATGTGGACGGATATCCCTACTGTGATTGCTTGTACCTAAGAGAGCTATATGCCAAACAGGAGTGGTTTCAGGAATGGGTGCAGGTGAATACCACTGGTTACTGGTATAGTATAGTACCTAAAGGATACAAATGTTACAGTGTGTCTTACATCTGTCTGTCAGTTGTCAAGGCATTATCTAATGATTGTTTATGGTCAGGCTGTTGAGGTTATGTATACTACCAGAATGCAAAACAATGACAGAAAGTAACAATATCACCCACAGCACAGTGTCAAACCATGTCATACACACATGTGTACTCAAGTTCCACAATGTGTGTAGTACAATGCATATTGGCCACCAATAGAAACTATGGAGTGTTACTGTGTAATACAGGGCATGTCACCCTGCCCATGTGTCCACTATGCAAGCACATGCAGACAGTGCACCTCCACCATGTTCATAAATGTACACCTGAAAATCTGTGCTACACACATCTCACACGTACTGTCCACTCTCCAACACATGCTGCCAATACTACACACATCAGCCAAGTGGCACATGGGTAGACAATACACTATTGGAACTAACACTGGTGTAAACAATACTGCATTGACAATCATAGCTTTAATGCATCATGTCTGCTCAGCTACACCTTCAAGGATATCATTACACTTTACTGCTGACAACATGCTAACATTGCTATACTGCTACAAAGTCACCCTGTGCATCAGCATTATGGTAGCCTGTTCCTGCATCAATGTTACAGATGACAGGAGGTGGCACAGGTTTCATCATATGCACAGGGTGTGTTGTTGGTTTGCCAGAGGCCTACATTGAGCCATACAATCAACGTGTGTGTGTGTGTGTGTGTGTGTGTGTGTGTGTGTGTGTGTGTGTGTGTGTGTGTGTGTGTGTGTGTGTGTGTGCGAGGGCCAAGACTACTGCTATAGGCCAATGTTGATGTAATGTGTGCGGGTATGTGTTAGCCCTAGGTGTCTGATTTATGTGTGTGTGTGTGTGTGTGTCTGCATGCACACAGTTCCACCATATGGCTGTCATATACGGGGATTTGTGGGACAGCCACATACTGTACCTGCCAGGCTTTACAGATCACCGTCTCTGGCCACAGATACAGTACCTGTGCCTGGCAGGTGTGCTACTGACAGTATCAGGTCCTAAGCCAGACTGGGGACTATCCCCAGAGGTGGACAGATGTACACCAAACCCAGGTCCCTGCTGGAACTGTCCAGAGCCATGTACACATGGTCTTCTAGGATGGTCTATGGACAGCCCACCCCCAACATTACTGGGGCTGGTACTGGCACTATGAGAGCGGCTGTGACTTCAGTGATGTCTGCGATGACTGCCAGCTGCTGATGTTGCTGGCATACGTCCACGTCAACATTTCAACCGTCCTGCACTGTCCTGACACATGGACATGACATTGCAGAGAACATCTAATGTCTCACCCCAATGTCTATCAGTGACCTCAGTGTAATTATGGATGGAACCTGCTAGGTCACGGATACTGTCAATTACAGTGGTGTTATGTGCTCTCTGTGCCCTTAGTCCCTGTCTGGGGTACCGTTCCATATGTGCCTGTGCCTCCTGGAACATACATGAGGTTGTAAAACTTGTGGAATGTCTGCCAGGGGCATGATGAGCAGCAGTGCTCCGATGAGAACACCTGGACATCTGCCTATGTGGCACCGTTCCAGACATCTGGATATGGCTGCTGTATCGGGATGCATGTGCCATAGATACCACACTGTCCTGGCCAATGCCGACTGTACACTGTTCCTCAGCTAAGGGCATTTGTGATGGATGTATAGGCAATATGACTGTGTGCATGGATGGGGTGGACACTTGTGTACTGTTGATTGGTGGCCCAACAACAGGCCCTAGCAAACATGCCTGTGCCTCAACACACCTATCCTCATTATCACTATTTGGCTCAGTGAAATCAGGTTCCCTGCTGCAGTGAACCAGCCCAACCTCAGCACCTGTGAGATGAAGACAGGAAACACACTTTACAACCTGTACATGATGTTGGAACACACGCACACATGCACACATGAACACATGCACACATGCACACATGCACACAAATACACTCCTCACTAAAGCGCACACACACACACACACACACACACACACACACACACACACACACACACACACACACACACATAAACACAACACCAGCAATCCAGAACATACTCAATAGCGGTTGATGGTGGGGTACAGTATCACAAGCTAAACAGTTATATCACACGTGTCAGCATGCAGGACGTCTGTTGCTCAACAGCATGCAGTGCAAGTGTAGACAGCCCTTGCTAATAACAGTATACATGGCGTTGATGCATATGCATTGTTGTTCAATGATTGGCCTCACCCTGGAACGGAATGTGTACATGGACACAACATTGCTGTGCAAGTATTAAAAGCTCTGCAATGTCCTGTGCACCATCACTCACAGGTATACATACCAGGGCTGGGTGTGTATATGTGTGTCACATAGATATCCATTTCTGATTAGAGCATCTGTGTCTTTAGCAGATAACTGTGGATACAGGTTTAGCACATGCATGCTATGTATACACACAGGATGAGTGGTGCATGTATACCTGATGGAATACCATTGCTCAACATAGGCATTGTACAGTGGTTATTGTGAGTGCAGGACATATTCTGGACATGACAGTGCCAGCCATGACATGGCATGCTACAACAAAACTGCAACATTAAACATCACACATACCCAATGTGTCTCATGTGACCTATACACTCAATAGCATTAAAGACATATATGTGTCACTTTGTACAAATGGTGATTGCTATGCATATTGTGTATAGGTGCATATGTTTGCACACACACAACATTGAGGTGGATAGCAATGAATGCTATGTGTAGTACTGTGGTTACTGTAACTGGATGGGGTGTAGTACCATGAGTCATCATCGTGCAGCATCATGTGGTCATTCAAAGCTACTAATGTGTGCCAGACCGGCACCTAGCATGCTGTACCTGAACTGCAGTGCCATGGCTACCTTCACCATTTTACAGCCAATTGTTACATGGATTTGTAAGGTGCCCAATACGGAGCATTGCCTAACATGAATATGTTATGTGTTGAAGAGTGTCGCACAGCCCCAAGATAGGCCTCTACCCCTCAGGTATATTATGTGTGCTGTGTGGATGACATTTGGGATACTGGAGTGTGACATTACAGTGGGTGCCTGAATACGCCATGTGTAGCATATTAACGTGTACTGCGTATGACAAAGTTGGGTATGTTGTGTGCATGTGTATCGACTCTGCCTAGCCAATGTCCACTACAGTGTTGCCACAACTGTGTGAGATGCTCTGTGTATTGCATGTGTTTGAGGCAGCTACTCACATTACGGAGATGTGCATAGTCTCTCAGCAAACATGCAGAGCATGCATTATGCGTAGGTGTGTTATGTGTACATGGCCTACACCTCACCTATGACATGCACATTTCATTTGCAATATTAAATGTAGAACACACTCACCAGCATGGGTCTGCTGCCTTGCTGTCACACCAGAGGGAGCTACAAGGATATGAGACAGTTTATCAGTGGCAACAACTGTGGCATTGCTACTGTGGGTTTGCAATCTTACAGTAGTACAATGTTTGACAGTCAGAGACCTACAGATTATGTTCCAAATGATCAGTATTGCACAACACCAGTCTCCACATCTTCTAACTACACAGTACACATCTCACATATGCATGATCTACCGATAGAGGTAACAGTAGTCTACAGATATGCCATGTTACCTGCACGCTCTGTGTCAACTCGCTGGGTGGCTCTGGCCTCCATGATGATACATGTTTGCTGTTGTTGTTGTTGGCCAGGAACCACCAGGCTCAGGAGCAGCTCCTCCACTCTGGTGAGGGGGAGATTGATGGCTACCCCGCCACCTGTGGCAAGCTGTTGTCTATGGACATCAGACACACGCTGCCCGACATGTCTAAGTAAATCACTGCAGTGATGGCGTACCTGCTCATAGGTCCGGTTATGCATGCCAATGTCATTTACCCTATGAACAACATCTTGCCACAGTGCAGTCCATTCATGCTGGTCCTGGCTGGCTCTTGAGAACAGCAGGGTGTAGTGCTGAACCAGGCTAGTTGTTATTTGTTCATCCTCTGCTAGGCTATAGGTAGGGTTGTGATGGTGAGCCATGACCCTGGAAGACAATGAAACAATATGTGTGAGCAAGTCATGTGGCACACTTAACATTCTAAAGTACAGATATCACTGAATTGACATATATAGCAAGCTATTGGCTGTCAGAGGATACACATTTTCAATACCACATATCAGTGCTCAACCCACAACTGCCTGACAGTGCCTGGTACGCTCTATATATCAAACCATGTTCTGCACAGCAACAAAGAGAAACCAGTATGTAAGACTATACAACAGTACATGGCACACTGTATGCGACACAATGCACCACCTAGCCACAGGAGGTATATATTAAGCTAATGCATAAAGAAATATGTCATCCATTGCAATGATTGTAAAGTCCAGTTACAGTATTACCAGTATACCACACTAGTTGTTGATGGCAAACCCCTGCCTAACATATGTGCACATTCATTAATATAGGTGGCATACTGCTGTACTAGACTATACATGTTGCTAGATATGCACTTATATCCTGTAACACACATATTACTGAGGGCATGTTACAGGCATACCCACACATACATCAGACATACATACAAGACACAAAGGTATGGCAACCCAGATGAGCTTTACCTGTGTAGCATACAATACTGTCTGTCAGTACTTACAAAACCTTATGCCTGAGGTATGTAATTTATGAGGACTACAGGGAACACACAAAACAGTGGTTCAAAGCAATGTGGACATACACCATACTGTGCTGTTTAGGCCTACAGCTTCAGGTAGTACTACAGTTCATACGGGATTTGGATTCACCAGCAGTAGCAATCAATAAGCATACATGTACTGCTTTAGCCCACAATGGCACACCCCAGTCAGCACCAAGGGACTACGTTAGACCATATCCATACTGCTTTTTCTGCCTAGCAATAGCATACACATCTTTTGCTGGGATCAGAGCTAGGACACAAAATACAATGACAGAAACAGTTTCCCACTAAGCTATCACACATATACAGAACTTTGACACATTCACCAACACATTCACCATCACACTCAGTCAACCTCACATAGCAATTATTGCAACAAGTACATGTGGGTGTGTACCGGTTCATAGGTAGGTAACAGACTATTGGCCCTAGGGCCTATAGAAGCCTAGCCATACGCTACCCTGGCCTTTGACACACATGTAATTTAATTTCATGTGCCCCTGTCAAGCAGAGCCACAGAGGTGATTCCCAGCATGTATTTCCTATCTCCCATCCAATCATCAGGATTATTCATGACGGCTGCTAATGAGGAGCTTGTTTGCTCTTGATACGTGGTTTGTTCCAGAGTATGGGATGTCTCTGAGATAGGAATCTATCCCTCCAGCATGTTGTGTTTATTGAGGTGACAATGCTTAGGTTCCTAGAGCATGTAGCTTGTAGGGGTTGTGATCTGTTTACGTGGAGCATGTCCAACAGCTCTGGGTTTGACATAGCTTTGTATGTTAGGCAAAGGTCACCTCTGGGTAGGCGGTATGCGACACAGTCTAGCTGTGGTTTTATGGAATGGTCTGCATAGGGCATCTGTTTGAGGCCGATATTACTCTTTGTGTGGTATGTCTGTGGCCTTTCCAGTTGCTGTAGATGTCTTGTGAGGTACATACCAAATGGGGCATTGTACTCTATAATGGGTTTTATGAGTGATGAGTAGACGGGAACACTGACCTATATTTCCCTGGATGACACACTTTATCTGATGAGGTGTGCCACGAAGACAGATTACATGACTAGTGTGGCACTGTGATTATCACAGGGGAAACTACTGTCCACCTGTGTCCCATGGTCTCTTATCACACTTTTGGTGTTAAGTAGACTGCCACCTATGTGGTAGTTCATGGATACAGAGTTTTTGCCAGAAGGGATGTCAATGCAGTTTCAACATTGAGCTTGAATCCATGGCTTTGTCACAAGGCATCTGTCACAGTAACTACGACCGTGTCTCTCTCTCTCTCTCTCTCTCTCTATATATATATATATATATATATATATATATACACATGAATATAAACATCCATTGGTGTACATATAGATATACATATAGGCACATATACAGTCTACCTTTCATGGTTGGAATATCAATTATGCGAAGGTTGTGAGGTATACAGTTATGTAATAATATTGCTCAGTCTTGTACGGAAGGCATTGAAGGTGTTCTCAGCCCATGTAGCTTTAGCAAGCTTCACTGGCTGCAACACTGCAAACCTGACAAATCATATCCACAGCGTTTAACCACCACATGTCATATACCAGCACTGTATGCTGTCTTGTTTGCCACACACTACAACCTACATAGAAATATGCACATAACAACCTTCACCAACATATATATGTCCACCCTTCACAAACAGTTGCAGTATGTCCCTTGCTCTATCCACATGTGCAGATGCTAATATATCTGACACAGAAAGATCTCTGTATGTGTGTGCCATACACACACAAGGTCCACACTGTTGTAAGTCCGTGGACCTCACTGCTGACCTGTTGGGCCTTGCTGCAACATGAACAGGTGTCACATGTGAGCACAAAGTAATATTAGAGGGTGTATATATAGCTGCAAATGCTAGATTAGCATACTAGCCTGGTACAGCAGTTGCCAATGCTAAGCTACACGTTAATATGACTATCTTGCATATGTTACTCTGTCACATCCATGTTTATATAGCTGTATGCGCTACTCCCCCAAACAGCCATTGTACACACTACTGTACAGAACACAGATAACATGGATCAGATGTTTGACATTTAATGCTGAGCTACATATGTCACAGTTATATCCCACTGCACACAGCTACACTCTGATTTGTCCATGGCAGTAGTTATGCAGGGCATCTGTGCATAGATGCGTACTGCTGCCACATATGGATGATGGATATGTGATGGTCTCTGCACCAATTGGTGGCCACCATTTGGTAATTGCATGCAGCCTGCTGTGTGGTGATTGCAGTACTCACTGTCATAGCAACCCAATTCTTTAAATTGCTAAGTCAGGTAGGCATAGCTCTTTCAGCTTTCCAAAGTGGGGCCCATGCTTGTTTGCTGTGGACACCACTGTGTAAGTCAGAAGGTTGGTATACTTCTTATATCTGAAGCTAGGGGTGTAGCCAGTGATCTGAATGTTGTACTCAGACCTGAATGTTGCCACTTCCAGTGCACAGTTGTCAGTGTAGAATTGTACTCACCCCTACAAATGCTAACACAAGATACATGGGAGTATGTAGTTTATTTTTTACTTATACAATTAGCTGCCATACATAAGTAGTTATTGAGATGTATTAATTTGCCACATGAACTGTTTGTGAACTGCTATACTGTGAATATTAAAGTACTTACTTCTGCACAGTTTCTGCTTTTTTATTGTTGACATTAGCACAGGATGCTCAAGAAAACTGGACATTTCCAGTACTGAGTATGCCTACCTACATCCTTAGTGGACCCTGAACGCACAGGTATTTTGTACATTTGGGTGGGGATTGTCCTGCTATGATACTGTGTGGGGGTTGTAAAGTGCTGCTGTAACATTATTTACTGCTAGAATGGCTGGTTCTGTTATCACAGTCATGTAATGCAGTTCCACAACAACTGCTGGTAAAGTTCCACAGAACGGGTTTTGTGTTATGACATTCCTATCTTTCCTTTCATTCTGATGCATGATATATCTATTTCAGCAGCAACCTGCTGTATATCTACTGTGGCTTAGTGGTACTTCATGCAGTCTAATGTGTCCGGGGTTCGAGACTGACAGAGATGTTTTATTTTGCTGCTGAGCAGAACAAGGGCCCTCACATGCAGGGTGACTAAGGACCTTTTAAGCAGTTGTAAGCAGGTTTGTGTGGGGTTTGCGTGAAGCTTAGCAATACTTAGCTAAGCACTCAAAAGTGCACACTCGCGCAAACCCGCTAACTACTGCTTAAAAGTGCTTACTCCCGCTAACCCTCGCGCTCATTTCTTTGAAAGAAAAGAAAATGGTGAGATAGGAAAGTGGTGAAAAAAGGGCACAGAGAGGGAAAGACATTGGGGAAAACAGCTTGGGATGTGCAGGATGGGTGTAGGGAAGGTCCATAGCTTCCCATTTCTTTAACAGCAACAGCTGTGCATATGCTAGAAATTTGGAGTGAAATATGAAACCTTCCACCCCTGAGAGAGGGGTGAAGTACAACAAAGTATGTTGTACTGACAATTAAATATCAGTTTATGTGTCCAGCAGACATGTGTGCAAAATGGGCAGCTATGTTTGGGGTGTAATTTTATTTTGGGAGAAGACTGCACTTTTTTTTCAGGTGAGAGTGGAATGTGGGAGAGGGGAAGTGGGTATATTTGGAGAGGTAGGTTGGGAAGGTAAATAGACAAGACAAACAAGATGCATACAGGTGCGAAATATGACACATGTGGTGGGTGAACACCATTGACGGAGAAGGATGTTTGGAAATCGCAAGCCCATGAGCCCACAGATGGCAAAAGTGGAAATGAGATCACCACCCATGGGCAGTCACTACTGCACCTTCACAGCCCAGATGGTGGCTGTGCTGGGGGCTATGTAGGAGGGGCAGGCTCACCCGTGAGTTGCGCCACACATGCCTCAAGCTGGCGTAGAGGATCAGCGACTGGAGGAGGTCCCAGGCTGGGCACCGAACCTGCTGATGCCAGGTGCCATCGCCAGCTCAGGTGGGACAGGTGGGTCCGCTGGGACCGGCCTTCCCATACATTCTATGTTTAGGAGGATTTAATGACAATATTGGTTGTTAACAGCCAACAGCATTTCAAATTAGTTGTAACCGCATGCAGTATTATTCCCATTAACCCAACACACCAGAGTTCAAACAGTTGAACAGCAAGCATAACACATGCATATATAGAACAACAGTGGACATTCCAAAAGCATGCAGGATTGATTGGTGGCAACAGGCCACTGTTGCCACCAAAATTGTGGTATTTGAACAGGGCACATGCATCAAAGTAAATGCAGATATTTATAAACTAGTAGGACATATGTCCCAACAAATGTTTTGAGATTAGACATACCCATTGACGTGTGGAATTGCATTGCTTATGCACATACAGTAGGGTGTAAAAAGATACCTCCATTAACGAGTTATATGTACTTATAGTTTACACTACACTCCTATTGACTGCAGGTATATATCCCCTACATGTCTTATTACACTAGGCAATGTCCGTTAAATTGTGAAATGGGTTTTGCTAGTTCCTTACATACCTGACCTGTATCTAACATATAGACTGTCCAGGATGCAGATGTTACTGCTACGTATTTATATATTTTATTTATATTTATATATCTACATATCTGGATGTGTTCAGGTGACATTATCAATTATATTTTAACAGCCCCCTACATTTCTAGCATCACACTGACATTTCTAGGGAACACAATAACAAGCTACTCATGTGCCAGATTAATCTATACATGCCAGCCATTAACCAACAGTTGAGGACTGTATATATGCTTAACAGCTACTGGCACTCCCTTCATCCACTTTATATGGGCCTACCCAAGTGTGGGTTGACAGCGCTTAATACAACAGTACTATTTCTATAATGCAAGAGTACAACAACATATCGAAGAAAGTGACACAGACACACACCGGGAATTATGCCTTTATTAATTACATTACACACTTTTCTAGAGGCTCTCTCATTTATTTGATATTACAGTGCATGCAGAAGACTTATTCAAGACATATTATACCTTTACTAATGGGTTAAAACACTGTTTTTCATGATCTCTCACTTATTTTATATAACAATACATGCAGAATAATTACTAGCTTGCCTGGTGGCACAGCCTTAGCAGCCTATCTGCATAGGCTTGCTGATTCGCAGCACAGACACCAGAAGCTGTGAAGTAAATGAAGTGATATTGAGATATATACCTATAGATAATATAGACTACAATAGCAATTCTTACATACTTCATGCCATGGCTAACTACTCTGTAGTGGGGCATTTTCCATCCCACAAACCTCCTGTATCCACTGATTCAGTCGGTCCTCCTTGCGTCTCTTCAGGTCTGAGTAGTGATATCTGACCTGCTCACCAGTCCGAGGGATGCCTGTGGCACTGGTGAGGTCATGTGCTAGAAGGTTCCAGGCTTCTGCTTTGTATTCAGTGCCCTGGAACTGGCCCTGCAGGAGTCTGTCATCATGATTATGGACAAGGAGCCAAACCATCACTTTTGACTCCTCAATGTCCCACCGTTGCACTCGAAAGCTAGAGCCCTCTCCAACATGAGCCATGCTGCCTGCAGATGAGAGCTACAACCAGTTATGGCAAGTATTCCCACCTATGGGGCTTAAATATGCCTCATTTCCCACACTTATTTGTGATTGGCTGGTTTTGAAAATCTCAGCTGAAAGCACACCTGCTTAGCACTGGGTAAACTTTCATTAATATGTATGTGTGTGTTAAAAGTGCATGCATATCAAAAGCTGTCATGACTTAGTGGTTCAGTATTGTGATTATGGTGCACAGTATCCCGGGTTAGAGGCCTGTCATTGCTTTTTATTTTACTACTGGCCAGACTGGCTAGGAGGTATGGCTGTGTTTAGCTGACTTTGCTCAATTTTGCCCAACATTGCTCTACGTTGCTCTACGGTGCTCTACATTGCCCAACGTTGCCTGATGTTTCCCGACATTGCCCGACGTTGCGCTAGTTAGAGCGGTGTACAGCTACGTGCAAACATGTTTTGTTTGCACTAGTTGGCATGATGCACAGCTCCGCACAAAACCATTGTGCTAGTTAAAGCAGTGCTAAGCTATGAGCAATTATACTTAAATGTGCTTAATACTGGTAAACTTTGCTTAGCAGTGCTTCACATTGCTTAAGATACATTACTTATACATTCATCAGTATGCATAACCATTTCACCTTCTTATCTATATATATATATATATATATATATATATATATATATATATATATATATATATAAAATATTGTTCACTACTACATAGGCCATTTCAATGCTTTCTACTAAAATTTAAAAGATAAATGTCAGGAATTATTTTTCTATAGAGATTTCCTACAGAAAATAGAAAGGGGAGTGGTGGGACTCGAACCGGGAATGCCTCCTCTTTGTGTGAAGGCTCTACCACTACGCTATTACTATTTGGCTTAATTTGCATATACGTTTCTTATTATCTTCTTCGATCTCTAAACTGCTAACTGTAGCTAATCAATGGGCAAACATGCGCAAACACACACAAATACGGGCAGCTATTTTGGGAATAATAAAAAAAAATAAAAGTTTTACATTTTATAATTGTACAGGGGTTTAGAATGTGGGGGAGTGTAGTGTTGGGTATGTACACATTTGAGTGGACTCACTCATGTCAGCTGACATTTGCCAATTGAGGGACTTGCAGGGGAGGGGATTTTTGGACTGCTCGGCAGTCCGACACGCCCCCTGCACTCGTGCATGCTCCGTGTTAGCCTTAGAGTTGAGTCAGCGTGTCCTCATGAATATGCATGGCGCGCTGACGTCTTCCTCTTAGGTTGCAGTTTACGTGTAAGACTTATTTAGTCTTACACAGAGGATTAGTGAATCCCGGCCATTATCTCTTCCATTTCCCCTTCCATTTGAATTAAGAAACCTGTTAAGGGTGAGGGGGCTTGTAATTATTAATAGTTTTCATTATTCACAAAAATGTTGGAATATCTGCATGGCAGTAACTATTTTTGCACAACATCTAAAAATTTTGTTAACATAGCATGTTCTAAAATTAATTCTGAGTTAGTTTATATATAATTGGATTATAAGTTACCAAGTAAAATTGAGGATTTTTTTCAAGGTAAAAAAAAATGATTATCCCCTCTACACTTAGTAGTCCAAAAGTACATAAAGGGATTCTTAATCCACCATTAACAATGATTGTGGCAGCTTGGGGCTCCATGACTGAATCCATCAGCTGGGTGTTCCATGACTGAATCCATTGCTAAATACTTGGATTTAAAATAAAAAAAAAAAAAACTTCTTCATTGGGGATGATCATGTTTTACTTGATTCTTGGCATTTTTTAACATATATTAGAAAGGAAATTATGTTGGTAGATATATATATATATATATATATATATATATATATATATATATATATATATATATATATATATATGGTTCCACTTCATATCATCGAATTACCATTTCATCGAATTGCAAATCATTGAGACCAAATATTGAAAACTCATTTCATGAAAACTCATTTCATCGAATCTCAAATCATTGAAAACTATGAGCAACTACAAATAACATCCCAGACACTTTGTACTATGTTTATGCAGGGGCAAGCCCTCCTGCACCCCCATGGGCTCCACCCCACACCACCATATTAAATATACCAACTCCAAGGTTGCACTACAGTGGGGTTAGAAATTACCCCCAGTGTAGTGCAACATTGAGTTGGTATATTTAATTACAGGGGTGGGGGTCAGAGCCACATGGTGGGTGCATGGGGTTTGCCCTGCAAAATAGTAAAAACATTGTGGAATGTTATTTGTAGTTGCTTCATAGTTTTCAATGATTTGAGATTCGAAGGAATGAGTTTACGATGAAATGAGTTTTCGATGATTTGGTCTCGATGATTTGCAATTCGATGAAATGGTAATTCGATGATATGAAGTGGAACCATATATATATATATATATATATATATATATATATATATTAATGATTAAATAATCAAGACATAATCTGATGAAACATCAGATCAAAACAATGCAGAATAACTATGTTTGTCACAAAGGTTTTTAAAGAACATCAAGATATCCAAGTGCTTAGCAATTAAATATGTTATCATTTAATTATAGCATAATAGTATACTGATACAGAAATCATTAATTTAAAATTAAATATGGCATTTGTAGATAAGCAAATAAAACATAAATTCAATAGGAGATTCCTTAGAAGAATGTCCTAATTGTCTTAAATTTAAATGCATTTCTTTTCTTGGTAAAGCATATGTTCTTGAACAGATGTTTTTTGGGGTCTCAGAATCATTCAGCCTGATGTGAGAAAGCAGGGAATTCCATGGAACTGATGCTAATGGTAGTTGAATATTTGCCTTTCAGATGTTTCAAAGTACCTCCTTGCAATCTCAACAGTCTCATGCAACATCTGCTGCATAGGCCTGCTGCTTTCCTGCTCATTCACCTGATATCAAGTTGATTTGGTCTAGGCCCTAGGAATTTAGCAAATTCTCATCTTATCTCTACCCTACTCTATATCTCTCCAATATTTACTAACCTTAGACAATGCGATCTAAATAAGCTCAAAACCTGCTACAACAAAATCGCCACATTCGCCACAGGGGCTTCCTACCATACTCACCACTGTCTCTCACTAGCAGAACTGGGCTGGCTAGAGCTCCCCCACCTCCTTCAATGGTACCAACTCACACTCACTCACAATCTAATAAACCAACCACTAAAAGTCCCATCCCTCCAGAATCTACTCCAACCCTACATAACCATGAGACCACTAAGATCCCTCCACAAAAACCTCCTACAGGTCACAAGAGCCATTAACTTTGCTGGAAAAGCATTATTCTCTTGCACTATTGCCAAACTCTGGAACTCCCTCACATCCTCAATTACCTCTGTAACTTACTGGACCCACTTTAAATCCTTAATAAAATCACACTTCAAAACTTGCCAGATATGCCCTTGCAACCCTCCCCCCAATACCATCCACCCCCACACCCACTACCTCTCTCAGCCCCCTATCAACAACCTACTCTTAGCAAGCTTGGCTACTCATGTTCCCAGCTACTTACCACATAATACTAACTTCTTGTAGCAGCAACTGCTAATGGCTGTTATGTACCTCAAAAACAGTTTGTATCAATTGTTCACTGATGAATCTCAACTACATTTTAACCATGTTTAGCATATGTCACCATATTTTAAAATTGTACTATGCTCTACAGCTGTTTTACATCTGTTTTCTTCTTGTCTTGCGTCCTTAACTGGACTAATGTCTATATTTAACTGCTATGTTTTTTTAACTGTATAATGCAAATAATACTTAATGTGGAGCTTTTCTCCCCGGGCCTCCACTGAAAATGGACCTATGTCTAGTCGGACTCTCCCAGTCAAAAAATGTAAACAAAATAAAATAAATAAATAATGTAAAACAAGATGACCCTCTGCTCTTACTGGATCAGCTTTGTATGAGGGTGATGAAGAAGTTGGTCTGAAATAACTTTTAATAGCTTATAAACAGATCATCAATTATACACTATAATAAAGTATATCAATTTGTGTTTACCCTTGGCTTGTCATTTCTAATGAATTCTTGGATATTAGATAATGGTCAAAATGTACATTGATATCTTACTGAATAATTTATATTCTCCAAAAGGGGTAGTAATTGCCTGGAAAAACAAATTTCACTGCTCCATGGATTCATGTTAAGCTGCCACAAAGTACAGACTGAAACAGACAAACAAAAAAGCATAAGGTTGCCTTTCTATTTACATTTGTCAAATGTGGCTTCAGTGTTTAGTGAATTAAAATTTAAAAACGTAAATAAAAAAGAAATAAATTAAAAATCAATAAAAAGAAAAACTCAACTACTGAAAGTAGGTGCAACAGCAGTTACAATAACTTGCCATTTTACTTTTTCTCATTAAGTGTAGCATAGAAAACCATGTTTAGTGAGGTAGAAAGAATAATAAAAAAGTACTGCAATTGTATGTGTGTGTGTTTGTGTGTCTGAATGTGTGTGTGCATGTGTGCTTGAATATATGTGTGTGTGTGTGTGTGTGTGTGTGTGTGTGTGTGTGTGTGTGTGTGTGTGTATGTGTGTGAGTGCGTGTGGGCTTGAATGAGTGTGTGTGTGTGTGCATGTGTGCGTGTGTGTGTCTGTGTACTTGAATGTGCATGTGTGTGTGTGTGTGTGTGTGTGTGTGTGTGTGTGTGTGTGTGTGTCTGTGTGAGGGAGAGAGAGAGAGAGAGCACATACCTCTCAAGTTCTTTGCTCCAAAATTTTGGACAAAGTTAAAAATAATAAAGGAGAAAGGCCAACATTCAGGGACATTTTTTAAACATCACCATAACTCATTTAAAAGGGAATGAAAGCAAGAAGCATTCCCTCAAAACACATTGTCTTGGCATTAAGAAGGAGATAACTAAATTCCTGGCTTTATTGAATCACTGTAATACTCAGTGATTTATCAGAATATCAAGCATTCTTGATGGACACAGCAAAAATATATGGAAATAATGGACTTTTTCTGGAAGTTGGGCCTCATAATGTCAGTGGGTTACACATTATTTCCACAATAATGTCAACCTTGTTAGGCATCACTGCCTGCACAAAGATCTTTTTGAGTTTTAAAGTCAGGAACACAAGACTGAGAAGAACTAGAGGACGCATTTTCTCAAGGACAAACTTGTTTTACAGTACTAGCCTTATATGCAATGGTACCCTATGCAAAGAGCTCAAGACCACCCCCTCAGTTGCATCCCTACCCATCATACCTCTTAACCTCTTAGTGTAAGAAATCTGGACAAAGCCTGATAAAATGGTGGAAAAAAGGCCCAAAAATAGGGACAGATTTTAAATATTGATCTTCAAAACATAGAAAGTTGCTAGAGTAACAGGATTTGTTTTAACATACATTTTCTGAAGGATTTGAACTTTGAAACTCAAATGTATGTCATTGTTTAGTGACTTTAATCCTCAGATAATTTCTATGATTTGCAAGAAAACCACAAAGTTTATGAGGAATAGGCCAAAAATACAAGGGAAACATCTGGACATTCTGCAAAATCTGTACAGTTGAGAGGTATGCTACCCCTACCTACATCATGCAGTGCTTCCCCGGTTTCCATCTACCTTGGTCTTCTCAAACTGTCAAGAATACGTGTTCTCTTTCTCCCAGTTTGCTTTATTCTTCATTTTTTTCTGAATTCATTAATTCATTCAACAAATCCTAACTAGACAGGGCTCCACTGTGGAGTAAATAAATATATTAGGCAGAAGGGAATGCCAGGCCCATTGAAATCTTGGGGTGCATGATGTCCTGAGGTGCATTTTAGAGGTTTTATTTTTTTAAAGACTCTGTTTATGTAATGATGACCTGAACAAAAGTAATGGACGTTGCTTTTTCTTGTATTGTTTCAATATACCTTAACTGATCAAGACTACACTTTAATAACCGTGGAGGAAAGAATGAATGAAGTCAGTAGTCTGAGGGCTAGTTGGAACCCTGAATAAATAATAAATATTTTTTCCAAGCTTTTAATACAATGGTGGCCTGAATGAGAATCATGAGTCAGTCTTATTTTCTCATTTCACTGAATACATGGTATTCAAGAGTTAATGCTGACAACACAGCAGTTTGCAACAAGTGAGAAGACAAAGGCATGTGACAAAATATACATAATGTATGAGAACCTTACATACTATCCTACCCCCTCCCTCCAATATAGATAGACAGAAGTATTCATTTATTTTATTTAACCATTGCTATTTATTTAACTTTTGTTAGCCAAGAAAGTCTGACTTGGAACAAACAAATTTTTAGCAGAGGCCCTGAGGGAAGCACTCTAAACACGTCTTTGTAACATGGGAGGAAACTGGAGTTCCCAAAGGAAGCCCACCTGAACACAGGAAGACATACAGACTCTGCACAGAGGGCACCCCAGCCAAACATTGAACCAGAAAACCTATTGCTACGAGGCAACAATGCAAACCACTGTACCGCTGTGCCATTCCCTAGATATAGCTATACCTCTATTATGTGGGATCAAATAATCCCATTGATGAAGCCATGTGGTTGACATCAACAGATGGTCAACATATGCATGAGAGATCGACAATTCCTAAATAGGGGAATATTCACTTTCCTTGGGGATTGTGAGATTTCAAAGTTAATATATTTAAATAGCAGGGGATGTGGGAGTGCAGGGAGGCTTGCTCCCTCAAAAACACTTGTTTTTGGTTTAGCCCACTCTGTGATAACCCCCTGAGCATGCACAGAATGTGGTGCCATTTTGTGATTCCACATTTGTCTGTCAATCTGCCATATGTCAACTCTGTGATTGTTCAACTATGTGTATGTGTGAATATATATATATATATATATATATATATATATATATATATATATATATATATATATATATATATATATATATATTATATATATGTGTGTGTGTGTGTGTGTGTGTAATACACACACATGCAAAGGGAGAGATGAACAGCTACTTTCTCTATATTTCTGTGGTGTGATTGGAATGAAAGTTACTGAACAAGTGTCCAGAGTCATATTTCAAGTTGCTGCTGTCATTTGTATATATTGCATGCTTGTTCACCCTAGCCCACAAAAGCAGCTACCCCTCAAACATCAGACTGGGATGAAAATGGAAAAACATAACATGTCAACCTGTTGCTGTCAGACATATATATTCAGCATATTTCACTGTCCTTCCCCAAATGATAGTCAGCTGTACACATGCCTGAAATGTGTGAGGAATGTGAAAAACTATTATAACCACAGTAATGTTTCAGACTTGTTACTCACATATAGCAGATTATTTCTAAACAAGCTACTATGATTTTCTTTACATATCTCTGATGTTTGTGAGGAAAATTAAAGAAATAATGACTACATCAACACCAGCCCCACTTATACAAACCATGGTGACTTCGGCCCACATTTTTAAGCAGGGCCAGTTTTATAGTATGCAATGCTCAGTTCAGAGGGCACTGCATTTCCTGTGTCAAAATCCATTTATACAGCTTACATTGTGGGGGTGGGGTCACCAGTTACATAGAAGATCTAAGAGTCTGGATGTTCATGATACTTTTTATACCTTGACATCTACCTTTTTTTTAATGCTTCTAAGAAGAGTTATGTAAGTTATATATGTGTCTGAAAATATTGAGTGTGTCCTCAGATAAATGTCAGTGGTATCATTTTACACACAAACACACTCGTGGGCAATTACACACACACACACACACACACACACACACACACACACACACACACACGCACGCACATGCACACACGCACACACACTATTTACCCAGCTTGTTGGGGCAATGTTTTTTTCACAAACATACTGACAATGCCCCTGGCAAGTAAGGCATATCTATCACAAGATGCACATACATGAATACATTTGCTGCAAAACCAGCCACCTACATCAAATTTGGTTTTGGGGTCGACAGAGGAAATCAGAGCACATAGATACAGCCACAGAAAAACACAGACAGGATATGCAGATTCCACTGACAAGAAGCCAGAGCCAAGCAATGCCATATGGCAAAGCTACATACTGCTGTGCCAATGAGTGGTAATTTCACACATGTCCAGCTTATTTCAGACAATCAAAGACAGACACTTATAATGTACATTGCTGATGTTTGTGATGGAAAGTAAAGCAAATTATGGCAAATGTGTTACTGTTAAATACATGGCAGCCTCCCATCCCCTCCACACTGACCAGCATAAGCCATAACAATATAGTTTAACACTGATTTCAGCACATATTATACAATGTATGGTACTGCTCCTGCTGTGCCAAATCAGTAACTGATGTTTAGCAGTGATCATACAACAGCAGAGGAAAGTCACTTATGTATAGACTGCCACTTTACCCCTAATTACAGTCACTTTACTCTCTGTGTACACCTCAGATATCTGACTACATCAAACAAATAAACAAATAAAAAAAAACAAAGAAACAAGAAATAACAATATAAGTCACAGTTATGTAGTTTAAGTCTTGGAAACACAAACATGCAGTTGTTGTTGTGACTTTCAGCTTTTCCCGGTTAGGGGTCGCCACAGCAGAACTCCGGTCCACTAATGACTGGCAGTTGATTTTTACATACCGAGTTGCGAGCCCTGATGCACAACCTTCAACAAAGGTACGCCCATTTACGCATGTCTCCATGCAGAAGACGCTCTAACTGAGAGTCGAACCGAACACAAACATGCAGTAATAAGTGTAAAGTATTCATTCTTACTTCACACAAATGCACACCATTTCTGCAAAGCCAAACAGTGACTCTTTAGATTGGGTAAATGAAAAAAAGGGTCAGTTAATTTGATTCAAACAATCTTCATCCCCACCCAACAGTTATAGACACTCCTGTGCACACATCAGGCATCTGTTTGTGATGAAAGATGATGGTCATGCAAGGCGTTTCACCTTTCCTCCTCACAAACAGTTGCCATAAATTAAAGTACTCAGAATTGCTTCACACAAATCACATTACTCCTGCAAAGTCAGAACAATGAGCAAACAACAGCAGACAGCTATTCTGAGGACAATGCAAGCTCTGGGTAGTGGTCATGCTGTTAGTTATATGAATAATTTGAGGATTCTGTTTTTTTTCCTTCCAAAGACAGCCCCAGCAATTATAGTTGCATAACATTCAAAAAATGTACATTGATGCAAAACATGATGTTCAGCTAACATTTTAAGTGAAGCGGAGCAATATTTAAAATTTGTCCCAATCGATGGCCTTCATTACCCCCACCCTCCATTTCTGTTTGCTTTGTCCTTAACCCTAGAGCAAAGAAGTAAAGAGCTACATGAGGCACTGCCACTATTAGAATGTTTGCCTGCAATCTAAAAAAAAAAAGTCTTACACTACACTGATGGAAACTTCCTACAATTCACTTTCTACTTTCAATTTTGTGTGATTTCTGCTTGGCCCTGCTCATGGAGCATAATGCTTGCAGAACTGAAAGTATAACATGAACTGAGTGGTCCTCATGCCTTTCAACATGCAGACATGAAATGCTGCATCCAGTCAAAAAGCAGGTTAACTAATTAGCAAAAAATCTGTACGACTGACAGTGTAATCCCACCCACACTTAGTAGGACTTTTGAACAACACTGCTCAAAAATACAAGATTGAAAAACTAAGAGTGGCAAAATATAAACATACCTGATTATGAGACAGATAATATCTAGGGTGCTCTGCAGTGTAGATATCAATCATTATATGCAATGTATCATTCAAATTTTTGTATTTGCATTCATTTTTTCATATGTGTGAAATGTACACTATGCTGGATATGTTTCTAGTTGCTTACTAGTGATCGTGAATGTATGTAATATGTTTCCTTCTATCCACAACCCCCTTTTCCCATTTTTGCCCATGGTGTCAGGCTGCACTTCAACTGTGACAATCATCTAAAGCCAAGGTTTACACTGTTGAGTGGCTAGCCCACCCACGTCACACACCTGCATGCACACTTACCCATATTGCCAATTTAGAGTGTCCAGTCCACCTAATGCATGTCTTTAGAATGTGGGAGGAAACCAGAGCACCTAGAGGAAACCCACACGAACACAGAGAGGACATGCAGACTCTGCACAGAAGGCACCCCAGCTGATAATTGAACCAGAGAACTTCTTGCTGTGAGGCAACAACACTATATGTAATATATTTATATCTCAGTAAATAAGTAATAAGAATTCAGAAAATAATTTCTTACTGTTTTGTGAAAGCTCATGTGTCTGTCTGGGAAAAAAAAAAGGCAGCCATAACACCATATTACTGTGTTAAAGTTTCAGTTTGCAATTTTACATTTTCCATGATGTGGAAAGTTATTTGTGAAACTGAAACTTTAAAAATAAATGTAATGTAAATGAAATGTAACTGTACCATATTAGCGCATAGTTGTAAAGACTATGAATGGACTGACTATAATCACTACAAAGATGTTTTACTAATACTATTGCACTTTTTTTGGTAGGATTTATAGTGCACGATATATTTACATTTTTTTGTGGTTTATCCTTTTCAACTTCAGTATATACTTTTCTTAACCCATTCACAGATCTTCGGCCGACTACTTCAACAGGCCATGACTGTATCTTGCATAGGACTTAAAATCAGAGTTCTTGATCATGGATGTGATTGTGTTCACTTATGTGTTTCAATGCATTTCATACCATGAACCTTCCCTGTCATGTCATTGCCTTCCTTTGATGACTTCTTAGTTCCTTTTAACTTACCATACCGACTCCTTCCTGTCTGCTTCCCAGCAGCTGTAGCAAGACAGGTTTGCTTGACTAAAAGATACTACCTTTTGGCAAATATTGGACAGCTGAAAGGTATGGTGATTAGCTGAGCAATACCTCCCCCCAGTGGAGCAACTTTCTTTCAACAGGAGCATCTCAAGACATTTATTTATTTAATTTTCGGAGTAAAGAAACATAATATTTCATTGTTTTAAAAAAACAGAGAAGTAAATAAATAAATAATGTAAAAATCCTTCTAGAAGAACAGTGCCTCAGGCAGCACCTAGCTCATATATGCATAAGGTTTACTATGTGTTTTAGGTGCACACTGCTCAGGATACCATCAGCTTAATAAGCACTGGTGGAACAAGTTGCAGAGTAAGCAATGGAAGTACATATCTCTCAACCTGCAGACACTGGAAATAGGTACAAGGGCTCCTAAAAAGCATGTGCATCCGGCAAAAAATCTGGATACCCAAACAGGCATAAAATTGGAATGCCAAATAGCACATGACTCTTTATAATTTCAATAGGATTGTAGGATACAACTGAAAGTGAAAAAAAAAATGATCTGAAAGTATAAGCATATTATCAAAGATACAGTGTAACATCTGTAGACTTGAATGAATTGTATTACACATATCCACCTCTCAAAGTCATTTAATTTTTTTCTCTGAAAACTAGATGTAAACACATGCATCCTCTTTCTTTAAATTCCTGGTGGCATCAATATGTTGGTTAAGTAACCTGGTCTCCTGTATCCTGAACAGTTTCAAAATCATGTATGATGGGGAATAGATTAAGAATACCATGTTAAGGGGTAGACCAAGCCTGAAAATAGAGTCATACCTTCAAAATAGGGACATTATGTGAAGAGGTAAGTGAAACCCAAAAATAGGGATGTTCTACCAAAATAGGTGCAGTTGAGAGCTCTTTTGGAAATGGACAGTGAGATGTTAACATGTAAGGATTCCATGTCAGTCCTTGCAACCATTCTGCATTTTACAAAGCAAGTTTTGATTTGTGGCAGTTTCTACCACTGCTGTTTCCTGTTTTTCCATCCAAACACTTTATTGTTTCTAAGGCAGAAAGGCAGCATACAATCAAATCACATCTGTAGCATCCATCATCTCCCTTCTGGATGGTCAATGTCGTTCTTCTTTTTTGCTTATAGTCTGCACACACCAGCCGTTACTGTGGGGGACTCAACCAACAGATGTACTGCCATTAATTCACATGTGAGCAAAGAAAGATGGTAACAAGACTAGAGAAGAAAGACATTTTTAACTGACCTAAAAAGCAAACATATTAAAGATATCTTGCTGTCATGGAATCACTTGACTCAGAGAGGTAACAATACAGGAAACAAGAGAAAAACATAGGGCAGGATTCACGAAGCCTCTGTGTAAGAGTTACAAGGCTTACACGGAGGCTGCAGTTAAACGGTGTGACGTCAGCATGCCATGCATATGCATGAGGGCATGCTGACTCACACCCAAGGTTAACATGGTCCGTGTAAGACAGTAGGGGGCGTGTCCGTAGGCCAAGCCCTGCAAACAGACATGCCCCCAGAAGAGTAAAAGTCCCGAAAGTAAACCCCCACGACAGAGTCTGTGTAAATGTGAATAAACACAACACATGCCCCCACAGACTATGAACATAAAATGTACAAATGAACATGTTATATATTTTTTTATAAGTTTTAAAGATGTTTGCTCGTGAGTGCGCTCATTTGCGCGGGCGTGCCCGGCGCTTAGCCACAGTTAGCAGTCAGTGGAAAAGCATATAAGAACTAAATATGCAAAGTAAGCCAAGCAGTAATAGCGTAGCAGTAGAGACATCGGCTGAAGAGGAGGCAGTCATGGTTCGAGCCCCCACAACACAACATCAATTTTTATTTTTAGTGAAATAAGCACGAAACAATACCCTGACATATATGTACATATATAAAATTATATTTTATGTAAAATGTAATGAAATGGGCCATGTATTGTGAAGAAATGTGAGATAATAAAAAAAAAATGTCAAATGTGCCTGTAGCTGAGCTACACTCTAACAAGCTGAGTATATCTGCCCGTAGGTGAGCAGTGTTTTAACAAGTGTAAAATGAGTGCCCGTAGGTGAGTAGTGGTTTAACAGGTGTAGAAGGAGTGCCCTGGGTTGAGCAGAGTTCTAACACGCTGAAACTGTGTGCCCGTAGCTGAGCTGAGTGTAATATGCTTGCTGACAGCCAAATGACGCGTAAACCAGCGTGACCCATTTGTGCGGAGCTGCGCAGCGCACCAACAAGCTAACCGACGGGCAACATTGAGCAAGCTGTATCAAAACTGCCTTTGCACAAACACACCTCCTAGCCTGTGTAGACAGTCATAAAATACAAAAAGCAATGGCCAGGCTCGAACTCAGGATACCATGCACCATAGTCAAAGCACTGAACCAGTGAGCCATGACAGCTGCTCTTAGAAATGCAGTAATAGCATATATATAGGAATGAATGGAAAGAGGAGCATGACAAAGCAGGTTTTGTGAAGCTGATACAATTCCAAAATGGCCAATCACAGATAAGTGCGGGAAAAACGGCATATATAAGCCCCATAGGCGGGAATACACAGCATAACCGATTGTGGAAACAACTTGCAGTCAGGATGGCAGGTGTAGGAGAGGGTAGTTGCTTCTGAGCACAGAGGTAGGACATTGAGGAGTCCAAATATATGGTTTGGCTCCTCGTCCATGATCATGAGGCCCAACTCATGCAGGGCCAGGTCCTGTGGGGAGCATATAGGGCTGAGGCATGGGACCGGTTGGCACATGATCTCACCAGTGCCACAGGAATACCAAGGACTGGTGAACAGGTCCATCACTACCATGCAGACCTGAAGAGACGGAAGCAGGACCAACTGAACCGTTGGATCCAGGAGGCCCGGCAAATGCCCAACGCCCCACTACTGAGTAAGTTACATGTAATTATTTATGTAAGAAATTAACCTAGCTGATATTATGGAGATGTGTATTCCAATATTACTTCATTTATATTGCAGCTGCAGGTGTCTGTTCTGCGAACCGTCAAGCCTATGCCGATAGGCTGGTGCGGTTGCGCCACCAGGCATGTCAGTAATTCTCTCCCTGTAACTGTAAATAAATATAAGTATGACAGCTTGCAAAAGAGTGCAGTGTAGTCACTTATTAATAAAAAGTGCAAGTAACAGTGTAAGAGAGTTTGCAAGTATTGTTTGATTACAAAAGTGTGATGCAGCCTGTAATCCAAAAATAAAAATGAAACAAGTCTGAAATAAAGATGCCCCACCTGTAATATAATAGTACATAACCTGCAGCAGGCTGAAAAGTACAGCTACAGAAGCGGAGTAAAACACGTGTGAAATATATCCCTGTTTAAATTCTGAAACATGACACAAGTGAGACTGTTGGAAAGGATTGTTATAACTAAAAGTAAAACATGTCAATAAAGCCTAGAATTAAGTACCATCCTGAATGGTAAAAATAAAACAAGTGAGAGAGTGTGAGAAAGAGTTATGAATCCACCAATAAAGTATTAATAACTCCTGAATAAAGTATACTGCAGTCAGTACAGAATGAAATGAATGTGACAGGAAGAACCAAACAGCAACATGTGTTGAAAAAAGTACTGAAGCTGGAATGTGTGTCCCAAAATCTGGATATGTTGCTCTCAGTTTGCAATATGCAGATAGTATGGTTGTATGAAATACCAAACATCCACAGTTGTCTATAGCCATATAAAGCAAATGTAGCAGGATGATGTAGCTGAACAGAGCCAGATATGAATGTGTATGAATAAATATGAAATGTATATTGATGTAGCAGTAACATTCCTATCACCAACCTGAATAAGTTGTCACATAGGAAACTGTATTCAGACCTGTAGTGTGTATATATCTGCAGCTAGTAGAAATGTACAGCATATGTATAGGTATTTAAAGTTGTTAATGAAATATTTCTTCACCCTACCCTATAACCACAAATAATCCATTCCACGTGAAATGGGTATGTGTATTCACAATTAACACCCCTGGACAATTGTCCTGTTGGTTCATACATATTTGCATGTACGTTGATGCCTGTGCCCTGTTCATACAGCCAAACCTGATGGCCTGTTGCCATCACTCAACCCTGCATGTTGTTGGAATGTGTACTGTTGTTCAAATTATGCATGTGTTATGCTTGCTGTTCAACGGCTTAAATTTATGGGTGTTTGGTTAATGGGTATACTAATGCATGCTGTTACAACTAATTGTGAATGGTATTGCACATTACTAACCCAAACTGTCACTAAATAATGCAAAACATAGGACGACAGGGAAGGCGGGTTCCAGCGGACCCACCTCTCCCACGTCAGCTGGCGAGTGCACCTGGCAGTAGTGCCCAGGCCAGACCCTCCTCCGGTGGCTCTGTGCCACCTGCGGGTGGAAGCGCTGCAGGGGATGGGGCTTGTCCCTCCTCTGCAAGCGTGGCCAGAGGAGAACATCCACTCACCCTCCGTAGTGTCCGGAATGTGGTGGGTAGGGAGATCCGGCACGCTGTGCTTGGGCCCCTACGCCAGCTTGAGGCACGGGCGGCACAACTCACGGGTGTGCCTGCTGCCCGGCCTACACAGCCCCCAGCACAGCCCCATCCTGGGCAGTGAAGGCACAGTGGCAACTGCCCATGGGTGGGGATCTCAGTTCCACTGTTGCCATCTGTGGGCTCATGAGCTCGAGATATCCAAACATCTGTCCCTGTCGATTGTGTAACCCCCCCACGTGTCATACACCACCCCTGTATGTGTCTTGTTTGTCTTGTCTGTTAACCTCCCCTACCTACCTCCCCAGCTATACTGACTTCCTGTACCTGACATACCACTCTCACCTGAAAAAAAAAAAAGTGCACTCTGTACCCACAAAAAAATTATGCCCCATACATAGCTGCCCATTTTGCACACATGTCTGCTGGACATGTAAACTGGCAATTACAATTGGCTGTACAACAAATATTATTGTTGTCCTCACACCTCTCTCAGGGGTGGAAGGTTTCATATTTCACACCAAATTACAAACATATGCACAGCTGTTGCTGACGAAGAAATGGGCAGCTATGGGCCTTTCCTATATCCCTCCTGCAAAACCCGAGCTTGTTTTCCTACTGTCCTACCCTCTTTGTGCCCCCTTTTTCACCACTTTCCTATCTCCCCATTTTCATTTCTTTAAAAGAAAATAGCACAGGTATGCGCGACAGTAAGCACTTTTAAGCAGTAGTAAGCTGGAGTGCGCTTCTGTGCGCTTAGCTAAGCGTGTGTGCGTGAAGCTAAGCGACAGTGCACATGCGTGAGCTCCGCACAAACCAGCGCTAACCCGCTTACAACTGCTTAAAAGTGCCTTAGTCACTCTGAATGACAAGGCCTGTAGTTTCTCAGCAGCAAAATAAAATACCTTCGTCACTCTCTAGCCCAGGACCTTGGAAACAGTAGTCTGCATGACTTACCACTAAGCTATAACTGCTACACAAGAACATGGTGCTGAAACAAATATATCATAAAATAGTAGGAATTAATGTAAAGGCAATATAGCAAGTCTAGTACACAAAGCATGTCATGTATATTTACTGTCAAATCTAGTGGATTTGTAAAATAGTACTGTGTGATGAGAAACAGCCATGCTAATGGGTAGCTAGTAGGTAATAATGTCACAGTAGCATCTGGCAAGCCACACACATACTCAGAGCAGGATAAACACTGCCATAGTTGAATAGTTAAGAGCCCAGCCATAGCAACTGTGACTGAGTTACAGGGATGTCCCTGATGTGAAAACAAATGTCAACTGTGCCCCACTGACACCCTGTGAAATGTACTAACAGTAGGCAGAAAGGTGTAACCACACATGCAATGGTAACTATGAATGACTGGAAGTATGCACCACTTGCACATCAGAAATGGTGTAGTAATACATATGCTCGAAATAACCCACAGTCACAAATGCAGAATATCAGAATAATTCATTGGAGTATCTCACTGATATGTACCATTCCATGAGGCTGATAAAAGATGCACCTGAGAGTATCTGAGGCCTGCTCAGCAGCATGATCACATACCCTTGTAAGTGTTAAGGCTCACACCATGGCCGGACCACACTGCATGCAGTAACACCCTACCACAACAAACACATAGGGACTTGCTGCCTAAACAGATATAGCAAGCATTACAAGCTGTGAATTTAAATGGAAAATAGGAAAGCCATAGCAACACATTACAGGAAAGACACCTAGCAGGCATACAAGGAGTGAATGTAAAGGCCAGATATTTAAGCCATAGCAACAGATTGCAAGAGCCACTGCTATATACCAGTTACACCACAATCCCCACAGGAAAGCACACACACCCATATACACAGTATTACTAGTCGTAGGTGTCAGTTTACATACACACGGAGAAGAGGACACTGGAGGAAGGAAAACTCAGCTTACAGAACTACATGCATTGCAGTGTCTACAACACAGCCTGAAATATGAGACATACCAACCCTTACACTCACAGAACAGTGTCCACAGCAAACCAGCATGGTCCCCACCCTGATAATTTGAAAGGGCTATGCCTACCTAACAGACCTTTTTATAGCACAGTCCTGTAATCACAGTGAGAACTGCAATCACTACACAACAGGCTGCATGCAATTAGTAAATACTGGCTACCAATTGGTGCAGAGGCCATCACATGGACATGTGCAGATACCTACAAAGCATCCTGTACTCCCAGTCCACACATGCAATACTTTCATTGCACCCGCTGGAGGTATAGAGAGAGAGAGAGAGAGACAGAGAGAGAGAGAGAGAAAGAAAGAAAGAAAGAAAGAAAGAAAGAAAGAAAGAGAGAAAGAGAGAAAGAGAAAAAAAAAACTGTAACAACAAAACAAAGAGGCTGACAGCAGGCCAAAAAACTTCAAGCCTACGCAAACAGCTGCAACAAACACAGGTAATGTAAAGTACTACTATAATACTCTACATACTGTGAACCTTCCAGATGTGTTATTGGTCTATATCTATGTATATGAAGATGTGCATAGGGCCAGGGACATACTGCAACTGTCACTGAAGGCTCTACATACATATGTACGTGAAGGTAGCTATGTGCACATAGCAATGTAGGTTGTAGTGCAATGTACAAGTAGGTTGTACAGTAATGGATGTTCAGCAGTACGTTACTGTATGCATATGTGTATACATAGATAGAGAGGGATGTAGAAATACATAGACATATATAGTTTCACAGTGTCATAATTTAGTACTAGGCTATCTGCAGACAGTGTATAGAATAGATTTATAAACTTGTGCCTCTGTATAGTAGTGACACAGTGAAGACCCCCCAACATAATAGCATTAGTTTACTGTGCCTCTGTCTAGTAGTGACACAGAGATGACCCTGCTGTAAACCTAAGATCTCCCATCCACTCGTCAAGAATTCACATGTAGAGTGTCAGTGAGGGTCTCTGCCTAACATGAACTGGGATCATGTTCCACAGTATGGGAAGCCTCTTAGTGATGGATCTGTCCCTACAGTATGTCCTATTCATATGTGTGCTGAGGCTTAAATCTGTAGCTGTTGTGGTTCTGATGGATTTGGATTGTATGAGGTGGAACATGTCCATCAATACCTGATTGGACATGGCCTAGTACATCAGGCACAGATCACCCCTACGTAGGCAGTATGCTATGGAATAGAGCATGAGTTACATTAGTCTGGCAGCATATGAAAGTTGTTGGAGACCCTTGATCCTCCTGGTGATGTAATTATGGGGTCCCCCTAGCTGTTGCAAGTGCCAGGTGAGGTACATACCAAATGGGGCATAGTACACAGTCATGGGCCTGATAAGGGAGGAGTATAGGGGTACAATGACCCCTTTTGATCCGGATGTGAATCCCTTCATGATAAGGTGGGCAAGGTAGGAAGTCTATCCAACCACTTTGGCAACATGGGTGTCAAATGAGAGGTCAGTATCGATCAGTGTCACCAGGTCTCCAATTACTTTGTCTGTACTCAGTGGGTTACTGTCTATGTGATAATATGTGGGTACCTTGTCCATCCAAAAGGGTATGAGTATACATTACGTGGCATGCAGTATAAGGCCATGACTCTGGCACCAGTTGTCGGTGTCCATGAGGCCTGTCAGTAGGATGTATGTGTCAGCTGGTGTATCGACTATGGCGCCTAGTATGCAGTCATCTTTGAACATTGTCAGCCACTACCCTCCCATGTCTGCTTCCACATCTGAGAATTATATGCCGAGCATGAGCGGTCCCAGGACAGAGCCCTGTGGGACACCACTTGTGACTGGCTCTGAGTCTGACACGGCACCAGTGAGTTTGACTCTAGGGTTTCTATCTGTTAGCCGGTTTGCAACCCATCTTGTGATATATGGATTTACATGTCAGCTGTTGATCATGTCTATGATGCCAGAGGCGGTATTGTGTCGAAAGCCGTAGGCAAGTTCAGGTAGGCTGTATGGACCGCTGTGCCCTCGTCAATGGCTCTAGTGACCGATTTGAAAAGGTCAACCAGGTTCATAAGGCAGGATCTGCCCTCTACAAAGCCAAACCGGGTGGGATCAAGTGTCTAAGTCCCCAATGTCTCTGTGTATGAGTTACATAATAATCCTTTCCATAGCGTTGCAGACCAGGCTGGTTAAGCTTATGGGACAGTAGTTACCAGGGTCTGTAGAGGTGCCTCCTGTGTGGAGTGGGACTACTGTTGCTGTATGTCAGTGTCCACGTACATATGCTGTAGTAAGGCTATGGTTGAATAGCATTTAATGTGCGTGTGTAGCTCCTCTTGGAGTTCACGTAGAATGCAACCTGCAATACCATCGGGTCCCATTGATGCTGTGTTTACAGCTTTGCTGAGGGTGGTTCCCAGCTGGACATCTGAGATGACAGGGGTGTTACAGTCAGCTGGGATAAGTAATTCCTCATGTGTGGGTGAGGGAGGGGAGAAATCTGCACTGAACCTGTCTGCCAGAATTTTGGCATTATCTGTGTGTTCAGTGTAGCGTTTGTCACTGTGAACTAACTTTGAACATATATGAGGGTTCCCACCCAGGTGTGTAACATAGCAGAAGAAGGCCTTGTGGTTATCTGTAGTGTCCATAGCGATGTCCCTCTCATTGTTGGCCTTGCATATTTGTACGACAAAATGTATCTTTCTACTACTGCTGATCAGAGATGCCTTAACTCTATGGAATTCTGCTCTGCCGTGCAGTAGCTTCCTTCTGTTGTTATACAATTTGTTCAATGCTGGGGTCCACTAGACAGGACGCCTGCCCTTGGTGGAGAGGGTCTTGGTTTTATTTGTGATTGCATGATCCATGCATTCTTGGAGATGTTCGTAGAAAGCATATGTGAAGGTGTCTGCATTGTGGGAAGTGGTTTCCACTGGCCCAGTGGGCATTAAGGATACCAACTCAGTTATAAGAAGTGTAAAGTCGGCATGTGAGAGGTTTCCCACTGTAGTCTTTTGTGTTGTGGGGGAGGTGGGATATGTATATCCAGGGGGATTAGTCTGTGGTCAGATGTGACTAGTGAGGGGTATACTTCCGGTGTGTAGCACATTGTCCCCATGTTTGTGATGAGCAGGTCTAATATATTATCTCCCCTTGTGGGAGAGGTGACTAGCTGTTCCATTGCATTTGACTTAATGAATTCCGGGAACCTTTGGGCTAGGGTGTTTGGGTAGAATAATGCACCCAGTGTATGTTAGGGTAGTTGGAGTCTCCCAATATGATGGTGTGTGGTGGGACATTCACATCCTTCAATGCTTTCAGGAAGGCTGACTGTGGTTCCTGAGATTGGGAGGGTGGTCTGTAACATGCTACCAGTTGTATAGCAGGTTTGCCTACGGTTATCTGCACCTGGATGGTCTGTGATGCTTCATGTGTTGCCACTAACCTGGAGGTGTGGGTGTCCTTCATGAATATGGACACACCCACTCCCTTTTTGTTTTGTCCTGAGTCCTGGGGCCACAAAGCATGATACAGGGTATAGCCTGGTACCACTGGTGTGCTCTCAGGAGCCTTGAAACAGGTTCTCACTTACTGCACAGACATCGTGATTGGTAGAATATGTACGTACAGATATATGTAATACACACATACATATATAGATATATGTAGAGACATATACATATACAGATAGATCTGACTGACAACAGATATGTCAGTATATGGCTATCTCTCTCTCTATGTCCCACCCCCTCTCACTCTCCCTGTGTCTCTCTCTCTCTCTCACTCTCTCCCCCTCTCTCCCCACATCTGTATGTATATATCTACATCTATATATACATATTTTATATACATATATACAAACATATATATATATATATATATATATATATATATATATATATATATATATACAGATATATATATATATATATATATATATATATATATATATATATATATATATATATATATATATATATATATATATATATATATATATATATATATATATATATATATATATATATATTGTGTGAGGCACATGTGTGCAGTTGTCTTGCAACAGGTGCCTGGTGTCAAAGGCATGGAGTGAACACCAGTGTGGATACTGGAGTACCATACCCCATTCAAAAACACTGACACCAGTAACCACCACATATGTGCATGACTGCCCACCACTGCATGTGTCAGGGGGGAACAGGGGCAACAAGTGTACAATAGGCTCCACATTGCTATACACAGTGGCACACTAGTCCTTTAATACCTGTACATGGAATGTATCAGCGGACATGGTGTGTCAGCTATGGACATGTAGGTCACTGTACCCCTCCACACCCCACAATGTCCTACACGGTATGTACCCCCCATGACAGCTACAGATATGGAGAAGGACACAGACATATGCAAGTAACTGTGTCAATGCACTCAAACACAATACCCATGCAGAGTGACTGACAAGACCACAGAGCGCACACAGACTACCTACATAGAGGTTACCACTGCTGGATATTCATAGTTTGGTCACACCCATGACAGTTGTCTAACAACCATGGTAACACCTCCAACATCCACAACACAACTTACCTATGTCTGTCGTCCTTGTCACTGCAGTATAGAGCACATGGTAGAGGTACAGGACCCTAAACACAGATACGACATACCCTGTAGTAGACCACACAGAATTAAGAAGCAAGACTCCCCATGAGTAGATGTCAGACATACCCCTGCTGAATGTTATGCAGATAGGTAATATGCCATATCAGTCACCCTGTGTAACTGTTTGTAAGGAGCAGGTACAATCATAACACATGTGTCACAAGGGGAAGGGTAGCATAACAGTATGCTGCTGTAGGCCCAGGGCCAAAAGCACACTACCTACCTAAGACACAATGCACACCCAGGAACACATTGCAAACTAAATATGTGAGGTGGAATGAGTGTACCAGTGACTGGGTGCATGTTGTGTACTGGTGTGATTGCTCACCATGACTGTCCGTCTGTCATGGTAGTGTGTTTCCTTGGTGTGAAGCCAGAGACAGGTGTGTGAGGTATTGCGATCAACACATACTACGTTGCCATATGTTGTGCTGTGTTACCCTGTATGTCACTGTGGTGTAGGTAGGGTTATGGCAAGTAAGAGTAGTGTGCATTACCAATGAAATATGTAACGTGCATTGTGTGCAGTGCATGGGCTGACAATGTTCCCCATACAGTACCTTGATACAAACCCCCAGTGTGAGGTTGTGTATTGTACCTGAAACAGTGTGTTGACTGCTGCAGTATACTAGTCTGTTGTATGGAGTGTGCCAGGTACTGTTGCACAGTTGTCAGCTGAGCACTGATATCTGGTCATTTACATGTGTATCCCCCAATAGACAGACAGATGCTATATATGGTGTTTAAGTTATACCACTGCAGTTGAGTATTATGTGTATTATGTGTGCCATAGTTTGCTAACAGATATTGCTGACATATTTTCCTTCTCCCTTTCAGGGCTATGGTGCACCAGCGCAACCCTGTCAACTCCGCTGCAGAGGAGGAGGAGATACACCAGAGCCTGGTGCGGGATTTTGCTGTACTCTTTTCCCGCACCAGCCAGAACCAGCAGGAGACGGCTGCACTGTGGCAAGACCTGGTCCGTCGTGTAAATGACATAGGCACACATAACCGGACATATGAGCAGGTACGCCATCACTGCGGTGATTTAATTAGAAATGTCCATCAGCATGCGTCGGATATCCACAGGCAGCAGCTTGCAACAGGTGGTGGGGTGGCTAGACACCCCCCCCTCACCAGACTGGAGGGACTACTCCTAACTGTTGTGGTTCCAGCACAACAGCAACAGCAGCAGCATTCGTGTGTAATGATGGAGGCTGGAGCCACACAGCAGCAAGACACGGAGCGTGCAGGTAATATGCCATGTGTATATTTGACCATTCTGTACACTGTTAGGTTATGCATGTGTGTGAGGTGTGTCCTCGCTTTGTAGCTGTAATCTTGGTAATTATTGTGCAAGAGTGATATCCTCAATATCTGCAGTACTCCTGTGGAAGCTAACTGTTGCACTACTGAACTGTATCATTTCTACAGTATCAATGGCACAGTTGTGCCCACTGACAATAAATGTCTCTTTTCTGCAGGTCCCTCTGGTGTAACAGCAAGGCAGCCTATCCATGCTGGTGAGTGTGTAATACCCTTACCTTCAAACCTTCAATACTCTTGATACTAATAGTAATAATAGGCTGAAGCAGTAGTGCTGTGTGTTTGATTGCAGGTGTGTTTGTGTATGTGGGTTGATATCTCATATACTGAGGTGTGTGCATGTGTGCATGTGTGCATGTGCCCATGTGTGCATGTGCCCATGTGCCCATGTGCCCATGTGTGCATGTGTGCATGTGTGCATGTGTGCATGTGTGCATGTGCCCATGTGTGCATGTGTGTATCAGCGGTGACATTGTGTACTCATTGTAAACTGTGTTTCCTGTCTTACTCCCACAGGTTCTGGTGCTGCTCTGGTGTCATGCAGTAGGGAACCTGAATCAGCTACTGTGGATAGTGATAATGATGATACCTGTGTAATGGCACAGGTAGGTGTGCCAGGGTCATTGGTCAGCCAATTGACACTACACAGCTGTCGACCTCATCATTGCGCACAGTCAGCCTGCCAATACATCCTTTGTCACCAATGTCCCTAGGTGATGGACAGGATACAGTGGGCATTGACCAGGGTAATGTGGTACCGGTGGCACATGCATCCCCACACAGCAGCCATGGCCAGGGTCCTGACATGGTACCACACAGGCAGACATCCTGGGGTTCTCGTGGGAGCATCCATGTGCGTACTGCCCCTGTCAGACGTGCCCACAGAGATCTTTCAACCTCAGCTATGTTTCGGGCTGTAATGCAGGCACAGTCACGTATGGAACGGTACACCAGACAGGGTCTGAGGGAGCTGAGAGCATGTCGCACAGCCATGAGTGACAGTATGGATGATGTTGTGGCTGCCATCCGTAACTTCACCGAGGTCATTGACAGACGTTGGGGGGACACATTAGATCTGTTCCACAACTACATGTCCATGAGCCAGGGCAATGGTGGATGGTTGAGGTGTCGATGTGGCCATATGCCAGCAACAGCAGCAGCTGGCAGCCGTCGCGGATGACAACAGGCCCGTGGCCGCTCACATAGTGCCAGCAGCAGCCCCAGTAATGCTGGGTCTGTGCTGTCATCAGACCGCCCCAGGAGACCACGTGCACATGGCGCTGGACAGTCCCAACAGGGACCTGTCTCCAGTCACCAACAACCTGCTTCTGATGACAGTACCCAGTCTGGTTTAGTACCTGATATGGTCCGTAGCACCCCTGACAGGCACAGGTACCATGTCCATGGCCACAGACAGTGATCTGTATGACCTGGCAGGTACAGTCTGTGGCTGTCCACAAACACCTGTATATGGCAGCCATGAGGTGGGACTGTGTGCATTCATACACACATGCAAATTGATAACACCTAGGGCTACCGCATACACACACACACTGCATCAACATTGCCCCATCTTGTACTGCTGTCCCTCACCAACACACACACACAGACATGTCAATTGGTTGTATTAGTGGCAGACTCAGGCATACCAGGTACACACCCTGTGCATATGATGAAACTGTGCCACCTCCTGCAATCTGTAAAATCGGTGCAGGAACAGGTTAACATGGTGCTGGTGCACAGGGTGACTACATAGACATAATGTAATAGTATGATGTTGACAACAGTACAGTGTAATGATATCATTGTGGGCATATACCAGCATGCCTGATGCAGTTACAGTATGAATGTCATTGTATTGTTTTGTACACCCATAGTAATTACCACAGTGTTCTGTCTGCACATCTTTGCATACTGGTGGTGAGGCTGTCAAGGGATGGCCACCTACATAGGTAGCACAGGGGATACAACAATGTACATATTGATACTCAATGATGGTCATGTCAACTGCGAGTTGCATGCTGTCCACACACGACTCTGCAATGCGGATGTTTCAGGATGTTGTATCTGTGCAGTACTACACAACAGGTTCAAGGCTCACAAGAGCACACTAGCACTACAAGGTCACACCTCATACCATGCATGACAGCACCAAAACACAGAACTAACTATGACAGGAGGGAGAGTGTCCATACATGTCAAGGATACTGTGGTGCCAGGACAGGTAGCATACATCATACTAAGTCTGAAACTGCTGAGTGAGGGCTCAGTGTCTGTTATTTGACATGTGTATTATTACAGGTATGAGCACTTGGGTATCAGGCCAGTTATTCAACATTAAAAAGGTACGTGGTCTATACACTTGTGTGGGGTGCGGCTGGACCCAGCCCATCTGACCTGTGAATGTCTGTGTACTGGCTTATAGTGCCTGCATACATGCACTGTTACCTACTGGAAGTCGTACACCTTCTTTGTTGTAGCATAGTCTACATACAGGCCTGCTGACTGTAGCTTTGTTTGTATGCATGTTTGCCTGTTATGTTCCTGAAACACTGATTCCACCTGCAGTGCAGATATACAGTGCCTCTGTGGATCCCTAGTGACATCGGTATTGCTTACTGTACTGATGTCCATGTGCCACTTGACAGAACATCACTGTTTGTCCTGTTTGCATATAGCTTGCCTGTAACACATTGCATATGACTTACCTCACATTTGCTCAGGACAGCATTCATATATGCCAGCACTAACAAATCAGGTGCACTACACCCTCACATAGTCACCTTGAGTACCTTGTTCCCCAGTGGCCCTATGTGTCGCTACTTAGTATGAGAGTCACAATGCTATGGTAGCATGTGCAAAGGTCACCTGTCGATCTACTCTCAGGTCCAGTTGGTGAATCTGTGAGTCATGTGGCAATGTTACAGCTGCCTCATGTACACAGACAACCCTCTCACCTTCCCATACATGTACAACACATGTGAGAGATGCAACCACATAGCCAAACTGGTGGCTAAGCTCTGTTAACACACCACTGGCATTCCCTGTCAGGTGGAGTGGGATACTACAGTGAATACAGTACCAGTCTCCCATAGACCTGCCACGACCGCAATCCAAACACAGAAACACACAGGTACATTATTGGACTCTCAGAATAGCATCCTGCCTGAGCAGCTGACACCTGCAAAGCAGACACACAAGCAAACGTTAAGCCAGAGCAGAGCACATGCAACACATACTTCACAAAGCCTCTGTGCCAAACAGTCACAGGCCATACGGCTTGACAACACACCTGCTACCGTTGTATGAGGTACCTCTATCATCACGTACACTGAGGTCCTGCTCCCAGGCTGAACAAGGTGACGGTCACGCTGAGCTGCCCGTCGGGCACTATGATCCACCACATAACACAAGCATACCGGTCACTCCAAGGCATGTAGAAGTATGACTCAGTCATTGTCTGTGACAGTGTGTATGACCTCTGACACACCTCCCTGGACTACATGTTAGGGGACATAGAGGGGCTCTCTGAGCTTGTGGCACAGGCTGGTATGACCCTGGCCTTGAGTAGCATCTCAGCCTTACCAAGAATGCTGCCACAATATGTAGACAGGATCATCCGTTTCTGCAATTAACATATGTTTCAGTGATATTCAATGGGGATCCAATGCCTGTCAGTGTGGGATTACATGCTGGACAAGCCACATTGATTTGCTTGGGACAGCTTGCACCTATCACCCATGGGCTGTTGTATATTGGCAGAGGCTGTTGCTACACACATAGTGCCTTTGTATGCAAGGCTGGCATTACATAGCCACCTACACAGGTATCACACGGGATAGGACACTAATAGAAATGCTACTCAACAGCAGCAGTGTAAACCTCAAGATGCATGCAGTGGAAACTGTCCTAAGGATGGGGTACAGCAATATCCGTGCAGTAACAGACTCCTGGTACAAGGATCCCAGGTGCACACCATCAGTGCCAGATCATTCCTGATACCATGCTTGTCATCCCCTACACTTGCAGCTCACCAGAACAGGGGGGATGTATCCAAAGGCACCACAGATACACACACCCCCAGGTTTGTGGCACTGCACAAAGCATCAGAGCCTCTCCATGTGCAACTCACAGTGGGTTAGACTGGCTTCAGGTTCATAGCCTGGCACACACCACACTCCCATACCCAGGAAACCACTTGGCCTTCCTGACAACACTGGAAGTATGACGGTCTCTACACACACCATTATATGGTTGTACTGCGACTACCCAAACATAGAGTGTGAGCATTACTCTAGCTGCAAGACCCTATCTGAAGGGTTCTTATCATTCATTCCCTGCATTGCTATGGAACAACTTGTTACCACTCCCACAAGTGGTGACAACATGCTGCTCCTGCTCATCACCGACATGTGGACTATATGCTCCAGACCAGTCATGTATCCCTCGCTGGTGGGATGACACCATCTACAACCTACACTGTATAGTCACATACCACATGCAGCCCCTGCACAGAACACCACAGTCATACAGTTGTCTGATGCATATTCCATGTATTCACATGAGGCCGGCTTCGGACATGTGAACTCTTGCAGTTCACAGGTACATATGTGTAGGTGGCACACACATACATCATGTGTGCATTGACATTACTGATATAATGTATGTCGTGCAATATTGGGAACAACACCCCACACACATGGACAAACTGTGTGACAAAAATACACATGGTGTTTGTAGGATACAAACCCCTACCTAACTATGTTAGATCACTTGTGAGAGTTGCAGTAGCAGAGTGTGCTATTTGCATTACTGGGAGGATTGCTTTCTCCTGCTGTACTTATAGGGTGCTGACATCATCAGTGTTTAGACAGTGGAATATGCAGCATGTGTTGTGTGGTAATAGTTGCCAAAAGGGACATTTCTCTTACACATGGAATTGCACACACTACCCCCCCCACACACATTCACACACACACTGTGCACTTGCAGGATTCAAACCCCTACCTACCTATGTTATGACATTTGCGAGAGACACATTAGCAGAGTACACTATTTGCATTATCAGAGGATTGCTTTCTCATGCTATACTTATAGGGTGCTGACATCATCGGTGTTTAGACAGTGCAGCATGTGTTGTGTAGTAATAGTTGCCAAAAGGGACATTTCTCTTACACATGGAATTGCACACACTACTCCCCCACACACATGCACTTGCAGGATTCAAACCCCTATCTACCTATGTTATGACACTTGTGAGAGACGCATTAGCAGAGCGCGCTATTTGCATTATTGGGGGGATTGTTTTCTCCTGCTGTACTTATAGGGTGCTGACATCATCAGTGTTTAGACAGTGGAATATGCAGCATGTGTTGTGTAGTAATAGTTGCCAAAAGGGACATTGTTTTTACACACGGAATTGCACACACTACTCCCCCACACACATTCACACACACACACTGTGCATTTGCAGGATTCAAACTCCTACCTACCTATGTTATGGCACTTGTGAGAGATGCATTAGTTGAGCATGCTATTTGCATTACTGATGGGATTGCTTTCTCCTACTATACTTATAGGGTGCTGACATCATCAGTGTTTAGACAGTGGAATATGCAGCATGTGTTGTGTAGTAATAGTTGTTAAAAGGGACATTTCTCTTACACATGGAATTGCACACACTACTCCCCCACATACATTTACACTGTGCACTTGCAGGATTCAAACCCCTACCTATCTATGTTATGACACTTGTGAGAGAAGCATTAGCAGAGCATGCTATTTGCATTACGGGGGGGGGGGGGACTGCTTTCTCCTGCTGTACTTATAGGGTGCTGACATCATCAGTGTTTAGACAGTGGAATATGCAGCATGTGTTGTGTAGTAATAGTTGCCAAAAGGGACATTTCTCTTACACATGGAATTGCACACACTACTCCCCCCAAACACATTCATACACACACTGTGCACTTTCAGGATTCAAACCCCTACCTACTTATGACACTTATGAGAGCCGCATTAGCGGAGCACACTATTTGCATTACCGGGGGGATTGCTTTCTCCTGCTGTACTTATAGGGTGCTAACATCATCAGTGTTTAGACAGTGGAATATGCAGCATGTGTTGTGTAGTAATAGTTGCCAAAAGGGACATTTCTGTTACACATGGAATTGCACACATTACTCCCCCCCACACACACTGTGCACTTGCTGGATTCAAACCCATACCTAACTATGTTACAACACTTGTTAGAAACACAGTAGCGGAGCGTGCTACTCACATTAATGGGTATAATTTCTGCTCCTGACATATGTATGGTGTGCTGACATCATTATGGATGAGGAGGTATGTACATCTGTTACTATCCATCAGTACAGGGGAGAGCATATCTATGCATTAACTTTGCACAATCACAGTGGCCTACTGTACTGTGGAGGCAATACACTGTGGATAGCCTTCTGTATTCCCTAGGGACAACAGTCAGGTATTGCACTCTATGGCCATATGTTTACCTGTCAGATGCAAGTATCTGTTGCTCATATACTGTTTGTGGGTCTTTATTGCCATAGCCTTCCCTATCTCTTTAAACAACGTGTGTACTGTGGGAGATGTTTGCATATGTGTGGGATCCAGTACTTTACTTATGTCTCTGTTGTAACTTCACTGTGTGCACTGGGCAGATGTCTGTATTGTGGGAGGTTCCTGTGTTAACACCTAGAAATGCCAGATATGTGTATGCAACTGCTGAACTGTGACATGGCCTAAGTGTGTGAGCATGCCCAGTTCGCAGTTTCTATGGCTTCTTGACTGCCACGTCTCATTTATCTAAGTGTGCGAGCATGCCCAGTTCGCAGTTTGTCTGGCTTCTTGACTGCCACGTCTCATTTATCTAAGTGTGCGAGCATGCCCAGTGTGACCTTTCCTTATGTTGGGATCTGTGGACCACCACATTTCTGTTTGTGTATGGACACCATCTATATATCACATGTACAGTTGAGTGTTGGACATCAGGTTGTGTTCTTACTGCCCAACTGCTTTGTGTCTGAACCTAACAGGCATTATGCTGTGCCTGCAGGGTCACCATGGGATAGTCTGCATACAGTTGTCATCATCCTTTCCTGCTGACCAAACAGTTGTATTGTCGTATAGTGTACTGGTGCAGAACTTTCATTGTGGTGGACAGTATATTCGGTTTCAGTCCTATCACTGCTTGTAATATTTATAGTGAGCACAGCAGACTGGTTGATGGCCAGTTGTGCAGATATGACCATGTTGCATTTTGTTCAGATATGGACAGCATAGTACACGATTGTCCAACATTGTTAATGTATTCCACAACTTCTGTGGACAGTGACAAACAGTGGCCATGTGCCCTAGTCCATTTGTAATGCTAGTCAGAGAGTGTTAGTCCTTCAACACACATTTACTAGTGTTTGCCATGACATATGTCACAGTTAGTGTGCTGTGCCTCTGTCTACCCGTGACATACAGGTGATATCCAGGGTACACATACCACCTCCCATCCAGTCATCATGATTCCTCTGGATGACAGTCACTGAGGGACTCCCTGGATATCCTGTAGTGGGAGTTTAGTCGTGAGTGGAGTGAGCTTCTTGGTTATGGACCAATCGGTACAGCATGTCCTGTTTATGTCTGTGCTGGGGTTCAGGCCTGTCAGCTGCATAGGTCACCAGCATTCAGTGTTTACATGGTGCCAAATGTCCATTGATACCAGGTTGGTCATGGCTCTATACATCAGGCACAGTTCACCTCCAGCCAGGCAGTATGGCACTGTGTGGAGCTGCAGTTTCTTTACTCAGGTGACACATGGCATCTGTTACAGCTCTGCGATCCTCCTGGTGGGGTATTTGTGTGGTCTTTCCAGTTGCTGCAGGTGTCTGCTATGGTACATCCCTGAAGGGCCATTGTACACAATGAGGCTGCTAATGGATGACAGGGAAGGCATGTTGACCTACCCTAACCAAGCTGTGCTTACCTTCATGATTAGGTGGGTATATGGTATGTTTCTGTAACCACTAAAGGCACATGGTTGTCACATGCAGGATATCTATCACCTTGTGTCCCCAGGTCTCTTATTGCTCCTGATGTACTTACTGGGTTAAAACCTATGTGGTAATTTCTGGCTATGTACTGTGTTTCCACAGGGGTTGACTATATACTATTCTGCATTTAGCTTGTTGACATGGCTGTGGCACCACTTGTCTATTTCTATGTGTGCCTTTTGTAGGTTGCTTGTGTCAGCTGGAGGGTCCAATATGGTGGACAGTTTGTAGTCCTCTGTGAACCTGTTCAGACAGAGTCCTTCCATGTTGGCCTGTACCTAAGTGACATATATAGCATACAAGAGAGGTCCCAGGACCATGCCTTGTGGGATGCCAGTTGTACCTGGTTTGCAGTCTGCCATGGCTGCAGCATGTCTGCCAGGTCAGTTCTGTCCTTGAGCTGGTTTGCAACCCATCTACTTGCATAGGGATTTATAGTTAGGCTGGTGAGCTTATCTGTACCGCCAGCTAGGGTATTGTATGGAAGGGTTTAGCAAGGTCCAGATAGGCTGTGTGATCAACATTCCCCACATCAATGGCCTTGGTGCACATTTCACATGAGTCAGACATGTGTAAGGGGCAGGATCTGCCCTATGACAGCCACACTGGGTAGGGTCCAATGTCTGTAGGTACCCAATCTCGTTAGTCATGGGATCCATGATCATTCTCTCCATTACTTTGCCAACCTAGATAGTCGGGGTTGAGGGGTAATAGTTTGCAGTATCCATTCAGGCACCCCCTTTGTGGTGTGGGACCACTGTTGCTGTACACTGCTCTTTGGGTACATATCCTGTGGTAGGACTGATAGTGCGCAGTAATGCTATTTGTTGTTCCATTCTTCTTACAGTACTTGTTGGACACAACCCAGGACACCATCTGGTACCATTGATGCTGCGTGCTGTGCTTTGTGGATGCTGGCTGTTACCTCAGCATCTGCAATGTCAGGGGGCCAGCACTCTCCTCAGATAGATATTTGGCAGTTAGGTACTGGTGGGGAGTTTGGAAGGAATCTGTTCAGTAGGCTGTTGGTAATGTGTGTGGGTTTGGTGTATTGTTTGTGATATTAGAGTGCTGCAGAGCATATCTGCGGATTATCACTATGGTTCCTACCATCAGGTAGGACAGCTGTGTGATAATCCTTTGTGTCCTGCACAATTTGTATCATCATAGGTTCATAGGTTCATACTAGGCTATCCGCCCTGGCCTTGTATGAGCACGGACAGACTGTGTGTGGGTCTCAACACCCCTTGCAATGTGCATATTATGCCCATGTAGAGTTTATTTCCTTGATGTGACACAGGGATGGCCCCCAGTGTACACCTACTATCTCCCATGCACTTCACCGGATTTCTCTTGATGAGTTTGTGTGTGGATCTCAGCCTATCATGGACTGGGATTCTGTTCCAGAGTGTCAGGAGCCTCTGGGTTATGGATCTTTCCCTCCAGCACATCCGATTAATCTATGTGTGGAGGTTCAGATATCTCACTGTGGTGTGTCTGCTGGATTTGGGGTTTCTGCAGTGGAGCATGTCCATTCATTCTGGATTGGAAATGGCCTTGTACATCAGGCATACATCACCTCTGACTGTGCAGTATGCTTCTGAATTGGGCTGTGGTTTCTTCAGCCAGGCTGCAGATGTCCAATGTTTGGACCCTTTATCCTGTTGGTGGGGTAACTTTGGGGTCTTTCTGACTGCTGCAGGTGTAAGGTAAGGTACATCTGAACTGGGGCATTGTTGTCATGTATGGGCCTGATAAGGGAAGAGTATGGGGACACAGTGACCTCTCTAGCTCTACATGTGCATCCTTTCATATTAAGGTGGGCAATATAGCAGGTCTTCCTGGCCACCTTGGCAATCTGAGTGTCACATGACAAGTTACCGTACACTTCGTGTCCCTAGGTCCCTGATTACTTCTTCCATACATAATGGATTGCCACCTATGTCATACTTTGTGTGCCTTGTTTGGTATTTGCTGAGACATTCATACTCTGCAGTGTCTTCAAGAAGGCTGCCTGGGGTACCTGGGATTGTCTGTGTGGTCTATAGCAGGCTTCAAACAGGTACACAGTTTGAGACAGTGTTACTTCCCCGTGGATAGTCCATGCTGCTTCTTGCTGTGGTACCAACCTGGGGGTGTGGTTATCCTTGATAATTACTGGTAACCACACTCCTATTGTCATGTGTTCCATGTTTTGGAGCTGTACAGCATGGTATGAGGCATAACCTGGTAGTATTAGGGTGCTCTTCTAGGCCTTGCCAAGGTTTCTGTTACAGAACACATATTACCATTCTCCATGCTGTGGTGGGTTTGGTCTGCATGCACCTTGCAGGTTAGACTTCTGGCGTTGGGTAGCATTACGTCCAGGTTATTATCCCTTGTGCTACCTATGATGGTGAGTTTGTGTTTCCAGACTTACCTATTCCAGGCACAGTGGGGGTGACAACAGCCTTTGCCAGTATCCACACAGCCAGGTGTGCTGGGTGCTTGCCATCCCTAGCAGGCGGGGCATCATGTCTTGCTCGGCATGTCAGCCCAAGCTGTCAGCCATGTGTTCCCCCTTGCTAACAGCAATACCTCAGCAAATTCTTGTACTTGATCTTGTTGTCTTCATAGTGTGGCATCATGCTTGGAGAGGGTGAGATGTTAGGTTGGGTCTTCATGTTTGCATATACTAGATGGTGTAACATTGCTTAACACATGGCAATCATGCCTCAGGTGGTGCTGCAGGGCTGCCTCTGTCGGATGCACATACTACACACCCTGTACAGGTTTGAGAGCAGGTTGTGTCATGTTAGGCATCCCTGTTACTATATGAGTGAGTTAGAGAGGGATATCATTCCCAGGGTTCCTACTGAGCGAGTGTATGTGCTATGCGTTGCCTCTATTCCAAGGCCAGGGCATACTGGGCATGCCTCCATCTGCCTACTGGGGCAGGCTCAGGTTGTTCCTCCTCCAAGTCATGCTCTGCCTGTGATGGCCTTGGCAATGGTGGGGGGCTGTTTGTCCCGGCCCTATGCTGGTCCTGCTGCAGCTGTTTTTGCAGAATCATGTTATGTAGCATAGCACATACCATGACAATTTGGGAACATGTAGTTGGTGAGTACTGCAAGGCTCCACAAGATGTGTCCAGACACCGGAACCGTGACTTAAGCAGCCCAAACACACGCTCTATTACATTACGTGTTTGTGCGTGTGCCTCATTATGGCGTTCCTGTTCAGGTGTGTGTGCATTTCTGATGGGTGTCATCAGCCACGGCTCCAGTGCATAACCTGCATCCCCCACTAGGTGACCATGTGGGATGTCCCCATTGGCAAATGTCTGGTACAGCTGCGTCAAATGCCAGATATGGGAATCATGGTAGCTCCCAGGGCAGCCAGCACACACATTCATTATTATGCCCTGGGCATCACACACGACCTGGCAGTTGATGGAGGGGAAGCCCTTGCGGTTAATGTAGGCCCTACCCCGCTCACTGGCTGGTGCTTTGATGCATATGTGCGTGCAGTCTATTGCACCCACTACCTCAGGGTATTCCACTATTTGATGGAAGAGATGCATATTGCTGGCCAATACCTCACGGGAATTGGGGAAATATACATGCTCACCGACATGTGCTGACATGGCATCCAGGAACTAGTGCAGTACCCTGGAGGCTGATGCCTGTGATATCCCCATCATATCACCAGTCGGTCTCTGAAAGGTACCTGTTGCTAGTATTCTTAGGCCAACACATACCTTGGTTTCCACTGAGATGGGATCCCCTCTGTTGGTTCTGTGTGTGAGGCGTGGCCTGCACAGCTCAACAATTTGCTGCAGGAGGTCTCTGTCCACTCTATAGCGCTCCACTATCTCCAGCTCATGTAACCCCTGGTAGGTGACCCTGGGCCTGTACACTCTTCTCTGTCTCCTCACTGTGGGTTGTCTGACAGCATTTGCATTGTCACCACCCTCAGCAAGTCTCTTATGTCTCCTTATACCAGCTATGGCAGCCCCTAGCATGTTTGATCTGAGTGCAGCTTTTTCAGTTTTCACTTCTACTAGCTTACTCCTGTCTTGCAGTGTCTCTTGAGAGAAACATACTGCAATGCTGTTTGCAGTGTTTTAAGTGCTGGGCTGGGCTAGTATTCTGCCTGTGTAATTGCCTGCTTCTAATTGTATTCACCTGCTAGCTCTACCAGTATTCCCTGCTAGCTTCCTACTATTTCATCTGCTTCCTTTTTCCTCTCTGTTTCCTCAGGGGGGAGCAGTGCGCATACCAGCGAATACACGCTCACAGTGTCTACCACATGCGCACACATGCTTACACGGACTAGAATCTGCTTATTCGGTTTAAAACACACGAACACCAGTGCAATCAGGTGAATAGATGTTTACACAGGCTCCTACATGCTTACTCTGCCTTACACGCGCGCACTCTGTCTTACTTGCGCCTCCCAGCATGCACACGCATGCATGCACGCACAGCAAGAAACTTTGGTGTTGGCCACAGTGTACACCTTCCATTTCTTGACTTTCCCATGCTTATCTGTTGACGCTCCTCTTTTTATGCTGTGTGATTGACATCTTTCACATACCACTTTGCTCCAATGAGCTTGATTTCTTCCTGACATCCCCCCCGTGATGTCACCTATCTCCTACTCTGTTACTCCCCCTTATCTAACTCTTACACTACACGGAATGTGCTCATTTGCTATGTGACAATGCGATTCACTATCCTACCACTCATTTACATAGGATTGCCTACTAATGCTTAGTTACATGTCTTACACTCAGCTTCCCCCCTTAGCAACCACTAGACGGTGGCCATGTTGTCTTTGGTCTGCTAGTCCCTGCATTGCAAATCCATGCATTACACAAAACCCACATTTGTGGGTTTCAAACCTTTATTTCTTTGTTTTATAATGCACAGCCCATTTGCACGGGGATGCACTGCGTTTAAACCTCGCCGATCTCCAAAAAGAAACTTATTTTATTTCATGTTTGCAATGGGTTACCATGCCAATAGCCACATATTTGGCCATTGGCATGCTGACTGCAACATTTGCACACTTTATTTGGAGCTGTCATGGCTCCATTGTGTTATTTGCAGTAACGTACTCAGTTGTCAACTGAGTACATTTCTGCACCTAACACGACTCTTAAACGGGCTGGTTTCAGCTTCGTGGATCACTAATCTACTTCATTTGCATGCCTTTCGGCTGCAAGTGAGGTGATTAGCATATCTACTCCCTGCCCATGTAGGAGTCGTTTTAGCTGGTCTCTTACATGGGATTTCGGGCTGTTCCTGGATCGCGATGGCTGCATGGAGTCTTACACGACTCTTAGACTCTGTGCAAGCCATTATGAATCCTGCCCCACAATCCTCTTAGATCACTGGTTGGGCCAGTTTATTTGTAAGCTGTGATGTTGTGCTTCTTTTTTTTTTAATTAATCTGCTAAAACTCATGAGGGAGTGTGCTGCTTTTCATAGGCAACACAGGAGCTCTGTCTACCTTAGTAATTTTCACAGAGTAGCACCAAAGGTGAACATAATGTTTGGGAATTAAACCCAGGCTTGTAAGGTAACACTCATACTTTTATACTGCAGGGTATTTATTGAGTCACATGATTAGTTGCTTACTGAAGCCTGCCTATGCTGTATACTGCCATTTGACCAACCAGCATCTGCCCTAATAACATGCATCAAAGTTCCTTCTTTCATTATGAAGTTAAACTGGTGTTTACATTTGCCCATTTTTGAATGATTTTTTTTTTCAAATCAAATTAAAGTTAAAATCAAAAAGAGATGTGACCTGTGTGTTGCTGTTGGCAACATTGCTTGCATTCTCAGAGGTAAGCTTTGAAAGACACAGGTATAGAATCATTGATAAGAATTTTTGTTTAGTGATGCCAGTAGCAGATCATTACACTCCTAAAAGCAATGTAATGCATCAGTACATACAAGAAAAAGGCTTTTCCAGCTGTGTTAATAATGAGTCAACCTAAGACAAGCCTGCAGATATAAAAATAAATAAGTACAAAATATATATTATACTGACTAGAAAAAGGTACAGGACAGACTGTGTTTGCTATGGAACATCAAAGATTAAGGCTTGTTTAAGCACAAAATTGTTTCTTTTTTCAAGGAAACATTTCACAAAAAAACAATGTACCACGAATGCATAGTTTCTTCTGGGTATACTGTAAGTGAAATGCTCTTGATGGATGAGAACTAACTAGCTTAAATACAAACCAGTAATTTAGCTACTCAATTTTCAACGAAAGCCTGCCAAATTTCTGAGCTCATCTACCATGTATGAAAGAACAGATTTATGAAGTTGTTAAAAGAGAAACATCTTGCTTCGTTGCATCCTGTCAGTTTTGTGAAATAGTGAAATATCAAAATTAAAAGACAAGTTGATCTGCTGCTGTTCTACAAATACTTTAAATTACCCATTTTATGTTTATGAAACCTGTGAGCCACTTTATTTTACATATTTAAAAGCTGCAATACTACGAATCTCTTTTAGCATCACTCCACCAATGCTGGAGTTTTTGTTTTAGTTTTTAATACACTGGTCATAATTAAAGGTAAGAATGAAAGAAGAACATTTTTGTTCAAATTTTTAATCAATATACTAATTATATCAAGAGAGAAACAAGGTGTTTCATTTTAAGGCTGAGTTTATTTATTAATTTATCACAGCAAACAAGGGGTTGGATTCCGAACAATTGATACCTGCAGAAGCATTTATAGGATACAAACTTGGCAGTTATCCTTACAGTGATGATGTGATACATGCATATAATGAAATTGGGTCTCACCTGTTTTGTACATACAAAATGAAAGATAGTTGCTGTCATCCACACACCAAACATTAAGTAATGGCAGCCAATGATGTGTGTTATACACACATAAGCTAGGTCTAGGCTATAGCCAACAACAAACCTTCAATTCAAAGATGTAATGTCTTATATACATTATGGTGCCATAATTACATCTGCATGTATTTATGTCAATTTGAAGTGTATCACCAAGAAGTAACAAGCTACTTGACTTTTTAGGAGCAAAAACAATTCCACAGATGTATTCTGCATGGAAGCATACCTCCCAAACTCTTAGTGCAAAAAATCTGGACAAAGCCTAAAACAATGGGGGGATAAAGGCCCAAACATAGGGACATATTGTAATATTGCTCCTATAAACTTAGAAAGTTGCTAGACTAACAGAACTTGTGTTAGCATGCATTTTTACTGAAGGGGATGAAGTCTGAAATTCAAATGTATGTCATTATTTATTGACTTCAATCCACAGCGATTTGCCAGGAAACCTCAAATTTTATTAGGAACAGAACAAAACTATGACAAAAAATCTGGGCAGTTAAGAGGTATGATAGACAGTTGTTTATATGGAAATGTATGTACTGCAACATTGTGGATATAGTGTTTCATGCTGGCATATCTGGGACTAGATTATGTTTTTGGACACTAGTGTCTTTATTTCCATTTTCAGTAAAGTACCCACACTCCTGGCATCCATCCTAGCCAGCAATACAGAAAGAGGTTGTGTCTTCTCATTTACTGCTGTAGAGTCCTTTAATAAGCTAAACACATACCTCTGTTTGCTTAGTCATAAGCAAGATATATGGCCATATTAGGTATTACTATTTTCATGTGCCTACCTGCTTAATTATATGAAAGATATTGTAGATTAATAAGATATATTACTCTTTGCATGTATCTGTTCCATGTGTTTACTATTGTACTTATACAGTGTGTTTCCTCTCATAAAGCACAGACTGCATTTTATAATTTTCTTTTATTATCTTAATATAAAATGTTTTATGTATAATTTCTTGCCTCCTTGACTAGGGTTGTTGCTTAAAAGGGCCTTATCCAGTTAACAAATTAAAATAAATAAATGACATCAAAATAATTGTCCCCACAACAAAAATAATTGATATGACGTAATTATCACAAAGTTTAAATGCATACAAAACAATTATATCATCAAAGCAGATGCAAAATGTGCCATTAAGTATAGATGTGGGTACAAGTATGTGTCACATTGTTCCATAAAATGACATATTCACCTTATTGACAAACATACTGCTAAGAAAAATACCCACAAAAGTATGCAAATAATGTAGAATAAGTGCTTGCAAACCACATAACTGAATATGCTGATGCTGTAGTGGTGCACCCCCATCTGTACCAAAAGCACAGAACAGCTATAGAAAGCAGTGTGGATCCCTTGCCATGTACAAATGTGTGTGATATCAGCAACTCTCTTAAACAATTCAGCAAATAATTAGATGGGAACAGATTATCATATACCAGAATAGGTAAGAGTGGACCATTGTGGAGTACACTGGCAGTCTAGTGTGCGTGTGTATGTGTGTGTGTGTGTGTGTGTGTGTGTGTGTGTGTGTGTGTGTGTATGTGTGTGCGTGTGTGTGTGTGTGTGTGAGACAAAGTCATTTGATTGAAACTATGATCAAACCCATTTGATTGAAAACTCATTTGACTGAAAACTCACTTGATAGAAAAGTTTAGAAGTCTACAGAAAGTATCTGATGGTGTCATTTTTTATCATCGGAGTTATTAGGGAAGTGAGTCTTGCAGAGTGTCTGTGGTGGACTGTAATGTGTGTGTGTGTGTGTGTGTGTGTGTGTGTGTGTGTGTGTGTGTGTGTGTGTGTGTGTGTGTGTGTGTGTGTATGTGTGTGCGTGTGTGAGACAAAGTCATTTGATTGAAACTATGATCAAACCCATTTGATTGAAAACTCATTTGACTGAAAACTCACTTGATAGAAAAGTTTAGAAGTCTACAGAAAGTATCTGATGGTGTCATTTTTTATCATCGGAGTTATTAGGGAAGTGAGTCTTGCAGAGTGTCTGTGGTGGACTGTAATGGCAAACATCATGTTATACCTCCAGATCTGTAGATGAATGTGCTTTTGCTCCAGTACTGATTCACTGTTTTTTTTTTCTGATGTTGTGTGACCAAGGTGTTAGTCTATTTAAGTTGTAGAAAGACATTTTATGGTGCATTTGTTATGATGAGGAGTTTCATATCACACACCACACACACACACACACACACACACACACACACACACACACACACACACACACACACACACACACACACATACAGACACACGCACACACACACACACGCACATAAAACACACATTATAGCTGATGATGTGCATGTCTAAAAACGCACTACCAACTATGTAAGTCTACAACTCTGTATTCAAAATCATGCATCATGCAAACCTGCAAATACATTAAACAACAGTAAGAAATTGAATGCAAAACACACAGCAATTCAGATGACCATCATTTTGGTTGCATTATCAAATGAGAACTGTAGATGTGGTCAACACTAAAAAAAACATTTAAAACATGTTCTCTTACAATAAATGATCCATTTTACAGTTTGTTGTGGTTGCTATGATTTACATAACATAATAGATAGAAAAATGCATACCACTATTGATGTAACATGATGGGAGAACAAACATATTCATTTACATTTGGGTATATGCTCAAGTTACTGCACATACTTTCAGAAAGTTAACAGTCTTATTTGATAGATGCGCCACTGACTTTATCAAAAGACAGACCTTAACCCTATACCTCTCTCCCATCATCATTCCTCCAGAGGATGCATCCTCTACACCATCCTGGCACAGTTATAAGAATGTTCTCTTCCCCTGTTAAGAGACACACAAAAAAGGTTAATAAACAGTAGACAGATATGAGATCTGGAATACTAAATTACTGTCACTCATACATATCAGCATTGTTTACCTTCAATGGATTTTTATATGTTCTTGTCATCAGTATGTAATACCATAGTAAAAAGGCCTGCCAGGGTAATGCAGTCAAAAATCCCACCATATGCGATCAAGCACAGGACAGTTGTATAGTTTTATGTCATGTAACCATCAATGATTTGTAACTTGGCAGTCTTCATACATCTTTTCACAACAGTGACTCATGCAGTTGTGCTAGCACAGAATCACATATGGCACCTGCCCGAAATCGGTAACGGTATACAGGTAGATTTGCATCTACACATCAGTCACAATGCTAAGGTTAAGAATGTGACCTCTTGTGCTACACATACTGTACTCCTGATATGAGTAGACCCTATATGTGCTTTTACTACTAGCATATGACAGAGCATCCTATGTGGATTACTAGCAATACTTGCATGCATTAAAATATCAGATTAATTCATCACATATAGAGCACAAGTATCTACATATTTTTAGGAGCTATATTTGCATATTTAAACACACACACACACACACACACACACACACACACACACACACACACACACACACACACACAATGTGAGTATGTGTGAACGTGCATGTTTATACTAAGCATTAGAAATATACCTAGCCAGGAATATAAATACATCTCTTTCTCTTTCTCTATACATGTATGTATATATATATATATATATATATATATATATATATATATATATATATATATATATATATATATATATATATATGTATTTAACATTTGTTGACCAGGAAAGTCCAACTAGGGCAGAACCTATTTTCAGTAGAGGCCCTGAGAGAAACGCTCCATATATATGTATATATATATATATATATATATATATATATATATATATATATATATATATATATATATATATATATATATATATATATATATATATAGAGAGAGAGAGAGAGAGAGAGATACAATTATATCATATGGTCATGAGACCACGTGATCGCTTATTAAAAGATCAGTTCACAGAACATTGAACCTGTTTCTCTATCAGAGGTTAGCAACACAAATAGTGTTTTTGCGGGGAGGGGGACAAGCCCCCCCCCCATGCCCCACATATCCTGGTATATTATATTTACCAACTTTGAGATTACTCCACACTGGGGGAAAGGCAAGCACCCAACCACAGAAAATAGCTGCTTCCGGAGGAGATTCCAGTTTGATGTTCCATGAACTGACCATATGACATAAATTCACGCATCATATCTCTCCACTGTCCAGATTTTCACAGAATGTGCAGATTTTTGGCTGATAGTTTTCATCTATCCCTTATATAACTTGTGGTTTTCTGTCTAATCATGGAGGACGAAGTCACTAAAGAATGGCACACATGTGAGTTTCAGAATTCAGACACTTCAGAAAATGCATTCTAACATAAGTCCTGTTATTCTAGCTACTTTCTAAGTTGTTAAGAGCAATATTTAAAACCTGTCCCTATTTTTGGATCTTTGTCCCCCCAATATTTTAGGCTTTTTCCAGATTTCTTGCACTAAGAGATTAAGAGGTATGCTACACACACACACACACACACACACACACACACACACACACACACACACACACACACACAGACACCATATCTCTTACCTGTTGTTGAGTTTTTTTTTGTCCCTGCCCTCATTAATCATGGATACTTGCAGTCAGTAAACAATGCCAAATATCAGAATTTCATTCTTATTAGCATTTGTAACATATCTAGACCTGCTGCTCTATTAATTTTCGGGTCCCAGTAATTGGTTAAATATTCTCCCTAGTATTGTCTTGGGTTTCCTCATCTTTGTGCTAAAGACCCCCCCCCCCCGCCACAGTCAGAACACATCCCGTTCCTTTCAAATGGCTGTCCCTTACTTTACAGGATGCTCCCACTGTTGCCTCTTTTAGGTGCCCTGTTCCTCATAACTCATTGACAGTTGCAATCCTTGATACTTACAAATGTTAGAGTTTCAAACTTTTTATTATATTAAAAAAGAACCTGTCTATACTACCTGGGTAGTTAGCATAGTGGATTACTACTGTGGCTTCTTGTGTCAAGGGTGTATGGTTTAAAACATTTTACTTTACATATTTTTTGAAGACTTAAGCAATATGTCAAGTATCCCAGGTATCTAGTAGTGGTGTAGAAGGCTAACTTTTGAGTGTGAGTTTTCAGGTTTTGAATCTTTTTAGTGCCTTTAGAGCACATATATACAGTATTCATGGTATGCAGTATTCCCCTGGGCTATGTTTGTACTGCAAAACATTGTTCTTAAGTTTTTTTAGGTGCCTTTAGGACATACTTAAAGATGAATCTCTGGAGTTTAGTGTCCCCCCAGCACACCAAAGCTAAAAGATTTAATCTATAGTCTACTAGAGTGTGGAGGTATGACAGCCCACCCACACACACACACACAGACACACCCACACACACATGCACACTCTCACACATTCATGCATACCAAACACACACAGTTTACCTGTACATGCACTGATACTCATACATTCACACAGACACACATGCACATACACACACACCCACACACATACACAGATACACACACACGCCTACCCTACCCTTCCTAAATAATTCCACCCTACTGTAACCTCCAGGTAGACAAACAATCAGACATATACTCACACATGCAGCTATACACAAACACACACACAACCTTCAATGCTATATATACCAGTGCCACCACAATGGAATAATAGCATTTGACCTTGCTCATTAAAATGTATGGCCAGTGTTCCTTGCAACAATTTTGGCATTCCTAAGGTTCATAGACAACTCAGTGACCTCCCTTTAATACCTATTATTGTGGCACACAAATCAAAAACTGAACCCCTAGCGAAGTTTATTGATTCCAAGTTGTAAAACCTATTGATTTCTAATCAACACATACTAAGGGGAATCTTGACAATTTTTGGAAATTATTAGAAATACACATTTATCTGAAAAAGGTGTTTGTCACCATGGACATTAAGGATTTATTTACTGTAATTCTGCACTCATTTGGTATGGACTGGTTTGAACAAATGTTATTTGAACTTACACCTGATTCCAGTTCAGACACTGGAGTGCTAACTGAGGTCCTGGACATTGTAATGAGATACAATGTTTCCATGTTTGAAGGGGAATTTTACCATCAGACACCCAGGTGGCAGTGAGCGACACATCTGCCCCAACGTATGTCAACATTGTTTTACTGTTTTGGGAAAGGAACATTTTGATCCTTTTCACATTCTCACAGTATTATGATATATACATTAGATTCCTAGATGAGGTCTTTATGATTTGAAATGGGCCCCTATCAAGGAAGGAAGGAATTTGTTGAGTTTATAAATTCTACCAAATAATCTTTAAATTTCACTTAAAATTATTCATATGACAGCACTGATTACTGATTGTTTTGGATATTAATTTATATAAAAGCAAAATTAAGAAAGAGACATTTTTCAAGCAGTTATTTACATTTTGAAAGTAACTACCCTTACAAACAAAAGGTAAAAGGTCAAATTGTACAGATTTCCAGACTTGTCTCAAAAGGCACTGATTTTCACCAACAGATGGACTATTTGGAGGATTTATTTTTGGAGAGGGGGTACCCATGTAATCTTCATGAAGACATTAAAAGTAATGTTAGCCAGGGTAAAACTGATAGATTCCATCCTGTTCTTAAAGGTGGGTAGTAAAACCTTGTGACAATGGAGACAAAACACATACAAAAAGTGTATTTGTACCTGGGTCAAATATGTAAAGGACATTTTCAAAAAAAAATTGGGGAAACCTTACTTTGAAAATGTAAAATAAGTGGGGGGGCAACCCCTGTTTACATCTTTAGAGGAGTAAAAAATATAAAAAAAATGGTGTTGGAACACAGTTATAAATGAGGCATCAAGGGAGGTGGAACAAGAAAATGCAGCTCTTGTAAATCTTTGACAAACTGACACTTGAGGTAGTTTAGAAGAATCTGGGGCATTACACCCTACCAAGGCCTAATTTGGAACTAGAGCTGTGGTATATCTTGCCACATGTTCTACGTGTCGGGCATCTTACGTTGGCAAAACAAAAAGATCCCTGAGGGAATGAGTTTATGAACATGAATATACCATCAAGAATACAAATTTTAAGAATGTCCTTGCATGCCACAGCCAAACTTGTAATAATTTTAAAAAGTTTTTATTTCTGGTGTTGGAAAATGTTTATATCTCACCTTTTTCGGGATGGTGGTAGATCATTTTAGAATGTAGGGAGTTGTGCTGGCAAGTTCATTTTGTGGCTCATATTTCACTGGGGGTTAAGGAAGCAGCTAACATTATGTGCCTTTTAAGAAAAAGAGCAAATATGGTGTAGGCACTGCATTGTTTAGAATAATTATAATGGATTAACTGTGATTAATTAAATATGTATACATATATATATATATATGCATATATATACATATATATATATACATATATATATATATATATATATATATATATATATATATATATATGTATATATATATATATATATATATATATATATATATATGGGATCAGTACATATCTCCGAAGGCACTTTTCACTGAAGCAGAAATCACCAAGCATACTTAACTAAAAGTGCTGTTCACCGAAGTAGCACTTTCGTATATGTATCCACGGCCGGCCTTAGACATAGGCGAACTAGGTGACCGCCTAGGGTGCCGTACAGGCCGGCCCCGTAAAGGGCGCAATTTGTGTTTATCTATTTATTTTAATTAATTTACTTTTCTTAATAAGAAAAGTAAATTAATTAAAATAAATAAATCATAGGGCGCCAGAATCGTAGGGGGAAGTGAACGCCCCTCCCACTTTTACAGCTGCTGGTTGGCAGGACTGGATGGATTCAAGAATTAAAAAAAAAAAAAAAAAAAAAAAAAAAAAACCTGAACCCCTAGCGAAGTAGTAGTGGAGTCTTCTCCTCTAAGTAGGGACATGCATGCATGCGTCACATCCACGCACGCCAAACGTGGAAATTCACTCCATGTGTACGTATGTGCACGTACCTATTACAAACACACGCACACTAGCCAGTCCAGAAGTAGTAGTCTCGTTTCGGGACTGATAGAAATCAGTTAATACTTTAAATGTACTTCCATTTATCATCCATAACAACTTTGGAATGTTGGCCGTAAAATGCTAAACTAAAACGCTGCCTGAGGGCCCTTTGTAATCGGCATTCTTTGGGTCTTTCTGATGTAGAATTTCTGTTTTCCTACCATTTGTGCCCTTTTCTGTTGAGCTGTGATTTTTTGTGAACAGCTGAGATTGAAAGGTGTTTTTATGTAGTTTAAGGCAAACCAGGTGCAGGGTGGATTTTACTGGCAGACCTCCAGCATCGTTGGCATTTATTTTAGGAATTAGGCTGTCGGTATCAGTTTCAAAACCCCCTTAAAAGTAAGTATCCATTAACATTAATGTTTTACATGTTAGAATAGTACAATATTTTGTACAAGATTCCAATAATTTTGGAGAAATTAAGGTAGACTGAACTGCCAAAATATTTTGCAGATGGTGAGAGATGTTAATACAGCTCGAATAAGCTGTACTGCATTAGGAAATTCGAACAAAACTGATTCTCATTGGAATTTACGGTCTGTGTTAAAATATGACATACACTAGGTTGTTCTAGTTTATCATGCCACAGAGACAGCTCGACAGAAAGAGAGAGAGAGAAAGGATGCTTTCACAGAGACATGACGATACAACATAAATGCAAGAACTTGTTGGCAGGTGCTGCTAAATGATGACTGAAAGAACCCTGCCAGCGTGAATAACCACAGTGATTAAATAGCAACAGCAGGCAAACAGGTGCTTTTGTTTTATTTTATTTTTTTTCTGTCCTTCCGGAGGGTTATCAAGAGTTTGAGGCACTATTTTAAAACAATAAAAATAAGGGAACCTTATACTTCTGCAGTCATATTTATACTGAATACAACAAAGTGCACATTGACTAAATTATTCCAACCGAGTCGTGTAATCCTGGCAAAATCTCTTTGTCTTAGAGTCGCTGTCTCTCTCTGACAAAGAGATGCAGGAACTACTATAGTCTGTGCACTTCTTTATATGCTACCATCTGCAGACTGTACAGGAGAGGTACTATAAAAGTTATGGGAGCTTATGATTAAATAAATGTTCCAGTAGCACTGGCATTTCATGTATATATTTAGATGTTACTATACCTTTAGACAAGTATTTTATTGGGCTCAGACTATGTCTAATAATTCTTCAGTAGCATGTCTTTCTGAAGTATACCAATTATGTCAAGAATAAAACAACACAGGATATGAATTTCCCATTCTTGCTTTCCTGTCCCGTCTGTATTTATTAAAATGGTAGTATATCAAGGTACTGAAGCTGTGTATGCTTTGGGATTAATTAGAGAGGTCTTTCCTACAGCCACAACACTCTTTCCTCACTGAAATTGTTGGCAGCAATTATCAAGATATGGGATTAAGGCAACCAGTGGGAAAATGTAGTTCTAAGGGAAGCGGAAGAAACATGGGCAGACACCTAACCTTAAGAAAACATTTTATGTTGGTTGCACAAGGATTCTCTTGAGCTGCGACTCTGATACTAGGTCTTCGGCTTTTCCCGGTTAGGGGTTGCCACAGCAGAACTCCGGTCCACTAATGATTGGCAGTAGATTTTAACAATAGTTACTCACATACAAGATATCTTTGTAAAGGGTGCAACACAATGGCACCAATGTTCAAAGTACTGCAGTCGCATACTGCAGTGAGGATTAATTAATCCCACACAAATATTAAGCAGTAATGAGACCTAGAATAATTACTGTACTGAACAGTGTGTTTGAGCCACACCTTCAAGCAGCAAAAGGGGAAGTTCTAAGTTAATTGTATTTATTTTATTTTACATTTTTTAACCAGGTAGTGTCTGGCTGGGCAAGTAGCCAATTTTCAGTGGAGACTCGAGGAAAAAAGCTCCATAACAGTAGTACAAAAAGATAATTTTACAAAGATTTACAAAGACTGTACAAAAGGTTAACAGTTGCCTACAATCACAGTTTACAAAAAGAGAATGTAAACAGAAAACATTACATTTCCTAAGCCTTACTGCAGACCTTAATAGTTGCAGCTTACAAATAAGACAGGTGATACATATTTAAAATGAATGGATTTGAATGCTAAATAAATCTATACAGGTCAGAAAGAGTAACATCACTGAGTGATTGTGCTGTGGCACTAGCATTAAATATTGTGTTCTCAGGTTTGTGTAACTAGATTTTTAGGGATTCGTATCTCAAAGTAGTCAAGTTGAGTGAGTGTATGATCAATCTGAAGACAATTTTAGAACCTGCTGGAGGGGTGGATTTGTCTCCCAGAGGTTACCACACATGTGGAACAGACTCTCAATTCATGTAAAGCAGAGAACCTCTTTGGTCTTCTTCAAGCACAGTCTGGATGATTGAATGGGTAACCGTAAATTCACCCTGGGGGTTCCACCTGTGTCTGCTGGACACATGAGCAATAGGTGCTGATCATGGAAACAAGGTCAGAACTTATTAGTCTTGTAAGGGCCCTAGGCTCATTAGCCTAGTAACTTCCTATGATATTATGATCCTGTGATTTAGAACTGCTAGGTCTAGAGAATTGATAGGTGGCAGCTATTATATTTTGCAGCTCTTAAATTTCTTACAATCAGTGGACAGTAATTTGCAACTTAACAGACTAATGTAATGTCTAAAGGAAGTCTAAGTAATTCAGAAAGAAATGTTGTTCAAATACAGAGTTATGAGGGAGGTACAGGTTGAAGGCAAGGGTTGTAATGACAGATGTTTGAGGAGTCTTTTATGGTTAAATATTCTGAAATGGGTAGTTTTATCATTATTGGTTCATACATTTTGTTTCATTGCTTACTGGAAGAATGTTCAAAACTACAAATGTATAACCTACTCTAACAAGTGTAAATGTTTCTATGTGAAACTAGCTGTTTTTAGTTTATCAAATGGCACATTGTGTTGTAAAATCTGAAAACAGTGTTAGCATAATTGCCTTTGGTGCAGTAGGCTGTGGATTCTACTCCCACACCATCTAGATGGAGTGCTGGTATTGCAGTGCCCATATGATTATTGATTATTTGGTGCATTATAAGGGGTGCTAGGGGTTCTACACTCCTGAGTATGTCCTTTGTATGAGATGTCTAGTGACTATGAACTTGTTGGTCATTTACTACTGCAGTATTACTAATTTACCAATTTTAATGCAATATAGGCAATTTAGTTCTTCAGGGAAAGCAGGCACTGAATTTGTAGATAAAACATTGATATGTGAAGTTGTTTTGCTAGTAGCAACCTCTTCATTAGGTATGGATTTCTTTAGTGTGGAATTCAGATGATTTTACATCTGCAGAGCTTGTGAGTATGGAGTAATATTGGTGGATTATAATGACACAAGTCTTGAGTGGCCTTTTATGGTTGAAAATTTCTGAAATGGGTAGTTATTGGTTCGTACATTTTGTTTTACTGCTTATAAAAATAATGTTTAAAACTACAAATTTAAAACACTTTCTAACAAGTGGTGCTATATTATACAAGGAATATAATTCAATGCAATCAAGAAGGGGAGTCAAAGAACAAATACACGTATGCATGGCCCTAAAAAATGTGTGAAAGGAGTCTGTTTTGAAAACAGCCCAAAGGTAAACTTAATTCTTCTCTGGCCAGATGCATTTTCTATGAATGTGGGTTTTCATGCTGTTTCAATGAATATGAATTTTTCCATTTCAATGAATGTGAATTTATAGGGCAGAGAAGTTTATTGCTTATGCTAAGTCTGTTTTCATTGCAAGACTGTATTGTTTAGCAAATGGCAACCTGTGTTTGTGCTATTTTATTTAAATATCTGTAATGACTGTAGAAGCAAATAAGAGAACAGTATGCGTGGCAACTGGTGAGAAATAACCAAATAATGGAACAGTGGAATGGCAGAGGAGGGTGGTGCTGCTGGGGGGAGTGGTTTGTTGCAGGAGCAGCTGCTCTGGGGGGGCAGTCTATTAGCCTGTCTAGGGCTCTGTTTGACCGTGATCTGGCTCTGGTATTTAAAGTAGAAAATTTTTTGCAGAAGTAGTTGCAGATAAAGACACCTTGGAATGTAGCTATTCTTCTATGCATTTAAATAATTTAAGGAAATTAATGGATTGGCTTTCTTGGGGAGTGACCCTGTGGGTGTGGCTCAAATAGGGGTGTTTCATGACTGTGGTGTGGGTGGAGCTTAAGGGGTGTCTGAGCACTACCTTGCCTAGGGCGCCATTTCGGCTAAGGCTGGCCCTGTATGTATTCACGTTGTGCTGGTCGTACTATGGTGCGGATAAGGAAAAATTCCCTTTTCCCCACTGTAGTGCGACCTCGGAGTGAGAATATTAAAGTAGGGGGGTGCAGGAGGGCTTGCCCCCCTGCATAGAAGTAGGTTTAATGTTATTTTTTTTTTTAAACATACTTTACCGTAAGCGCTTTTTCTGTGAAAACACTTTTGGTAAAATATGTTCGGTGATAATGGATTCGGACATTTGCTCTTTCAATCAAAAGTCCTAGAGCTATATACATATATATGTGTATATATATATATATATATATATATATATATATATATATATATATATATATATATATATATATATATGGATATATGTTTGCAACTGGTAGTTGCATTTAACACCATTTAATAGTTTATAATGTGCTGTTTGTTTAAGATTATGACTCAGCAAGTCATATGACATAAATTCTTTCTGTCCTATTTCCCGTTCTATACCCACACAGTATCAGCAGTTATGGTGGATAACTTTTACATTTTATATATTAAAAGAAATAGAAAACTCTTGTTGGCATAGAGTACAACAGTAAAGGCTGCAATACCTTGGTTATGCAAGCACTGGAATTTGAATATAACCTGCATTCACCCTGGCCTGCAGCCCCCAGTACAGTGGACTGTGATCCCCCTACGGAGAATCCAGACATCTAACTCAGTGGACTGCCTGAGGCAATAACCTGCTTGTGCAATCACTGGTAATTGACTATAACCTGCATTCACCCTGCCTTGCAGCCCACAGTATAGTGCCCTGCAATCTCCCTATGGACATTCCAGACACCTAACTCAACGGAATGCCAGAGGTCTCAGTGAATTTCCCATCTTCTTTTAGAATCTATTTTAGAACTGTACTTATTGTCAGTATATCTGCCATTACTCTGCCTTACTGTAGGGATATAGCTGCTGTTTAAATGCCCACCAGAACTGCTTAATACCCCCCAGACTCCAACAATATCTATGTCTGTTTTCTTTTAATTTTTCTGCACACTCCATTCTCAAACCAAACCACATTCTCTTAAACTGCTTTTCTTTCTTTCTTTTTCTTCTTGAAAACTCCCTGGCCGGTGTAGTCTCAAAGCCAACCACATTTGCAATCCAAAGACTGCATTACCCATACTATCCTTACGAGCTGTTTTTCATTGCAAATCTCCTGTAATCACTTGCACCTTTTAAAAACTCTCTCCTGGTTTTTGACGCCATTCTTTCTGTCCTATTTCCTGTTCTATTCCTGCACAGCATCAGTGGTTATGGCGGATAACTTTTAGATTTTAAATATTAAATGAAATAGAAAACTCTTGTTGGCGAAGAGTACAGCAATAAAGACTGTAAGTTACTGTTACCTTTCTGCTTTTTACATTTAAATTGGCAGAAAATTACTTGATGAAGTGAACTGTACTGCACCATTAATAGCAATATACTTAGTGTGTGATTAGCGACTGCATTATTTTTTTTGATTAAACGTCCTGCAGTGAATGGGTTTCTGTACCTAGTAGCCATGAATGGTGCATCGAAGGCACCTTTTATGGAACTTAAACTCTGTGTTCCTTGTATCTGTCTAATAGCATGTATCTCAGAGTTTTACTAAGTTGACCTCACCACTGAGTTACCATTTTTGGATGCAACATCTGTGTTGTTCCTCATTTGCGATTAAACTATGCTCACAGTTTGCTAAAATGTATGGCTGCACATAAGTAAATATAAGCTCTAACATTGTTAGTCTTCTTCAACTGTTGTGAATTAGTGACTGCAATAGTAGTACATAGAATGTCTTAATTTCATATGTTGACTGCTTTACATTGTGTAATACCTGTTCATACATTGCCTTGACTGCATTATATTACATCTGTAAGTTGTGTGTTACTTAAAATTTTTGCTGCTACCACTGTCTCTACTTCCTCCTTTTCTCTCACTCTCTAACTCTGCATCTCTCCATTTCAGGCAATACACTGGTTGTGCAAACACAGGTAATTGAATATAACCTGCATTCATCCTGCCCTGTAGCCCTCAGTACAGTGCCCTGCGATCCCCCTATGGAGAATCCAGACATCTAAATCAATGGACTGCCTGAGGTCTCACTGAATTTCCCATATTCTTTTAGAATCTATTTTAAAACTGTATTTATTCTAAGTATATCTGCCATTACTCTGCCTTACTGTAGGGATTGTGCTGCTGTTTAAAAGTCTACCAGAACTGCTTAATACACCCCCCCCCGACTCTAACTCTATCTCTCAACCTGTTTTCTTTTGATTTTTCTGAACACTCCATTCTCAAACCAAACCACATTGGCCAGGATTCACGATGGCTTGCATGGAGTCTGAGAGTCGTGTAAGACTCCATGCAGCCATTGCGATCCAGGAACAGCCCAAAATACCGTGTAAGAGACCAGCTAAAACATCTCTTACATGGGCAGGGCGTGGATATGCTAATTACCTCACTTGCAGCTGAAAGGCATGCAAACGAGGTAGATTAGTGATCCATGAAGCTGAAACCAGCCCGTGTAAGAGTCGTGTTAGGTTCAGAAATGTACTCATTTGACAACTGAGTACATTTCTGCAAATAACACAATGGAGCCATGACAGCTCCAAATAAAGTGTGCATATGTATCAGGCAGCATGCCAATGGCCAAATATGTGGCCTTTTGCAAAGTAACCTGATGCAAACATGAAATAAAATAACTTTTTTTCCGGCGATCGGTGAGGTTTAAACGCAGCGCACCCCGCGCAAATGGGCTGCGCTAAATAAGACATAAAAATAAAGGTTTGAAACCCACAAATGTGGGTTTTATGCAATGCATGGATTTATAATGCAGGGACTAGCAGACCGAAAACAACATGGCCACCGTTTAGTGGTTGCTAAGGGGGGAAGCTGAGTGTAAGACATGTAACTAAGCATTAGTAGGCAATCCTATGTAAATGAGTGGTAGGATAGTGAATCGCACTGTCACATAGCAAATGAGCACATCCTGTGTAGTGTAAGAGTTAGATAAAGGGGAGTAACAGAGTTGGAGATAGGTGACATCACAGGGGGGAATGTTAGAAAGAAATCAAGCTCATTGGAGCAAAGTGGGATGTGAAAGATGTCAGTCACACAGCAGAGAAAGAGGAGTGTCAACAGATAAGCATGGGAAAGTCAAGAAATAGAAGGTGTACACTGTGGCCAACACCAAAGTTTCTTGCTGTGCGTGCATGCGCTCGTGTGTACGCTGGGAGGCGCGAGTAAGACAGAGTGCGTGCGTGTAAGGCAGAGTAAGCATGTAGGAGCCTGTTTAAAGATCTGTAAACCTGTTTGCGCTGGTGTGCGCGCGTTTTAACCCGAATAAGCAGATTCTAGTCCGTGTAAGCATGTGTGCATGCGTGGATGCCACTGTGAGCGTGTTTTCACTGGTATGTGTGCTGCTTCCCCCTGAGGAAACAGAGAGGGAAAAGGAAGCAGAAAAAAATAGTAGGAAGCTAGCAGGGAATACTGGTAGAGCTAGCAGGTGAAAACAATTAGAAGCAGGCAATTACACAGGCAGAATACTAGCCCAGCCCAGCACTTAAAACACTGCAAACAGCACTGCAGTATGTTTCTCTCAAGAGACACTGCAAGACAGGAGTAAGCTATTAGAAGTGAAAACTGTAAAAGCTGCACTCAGACCAAACATGCTAGGGGCTGCCATAGCTGTTATAAGGAGACATAGGAGACTTGCTGAGGGTGGTGACAATGCAAATGCTGCCAGACAACCCACAGTGAGGAGACGGAGAAGAGAGTAGAGGCCCAGGGTCACCTACCAGGGGTTACATGAGCTGGAGATAGTGGAGCACTATAGAGTGGACAGAGACCTCCTGCAGCAAATTGTTGAGCTGTGCAGGCCACGCCTCACACACAGAACCAACAGAGGGGAACCCATCCCAGTGGAAACCAAGGTATGTGTTGACCTAAGAATACTAGCAACAGGTACCTTCCAGAGACCAACTGGTGATATGATGGGGATATCACAGGCATCAGCTTCCAGGGTACTGCACCAGTTCCTGGATGCCATGTCAGCACATGTCGGTGAGCATGTATATTTCCCCAATTCCCGAGAGGTATTGGCCAGCAATATGCGTCTCTTCCAGCAAATAGCGGAATACCCTGAGGTAGTGGGTGCAATAGACTGCATGCATATATGCATCAAAGCACCAGCCGGTGAGCGGGGTAGGGCCTACATTAAAGCCAACAAGGTGTACAACAAAATAAAATGAACCCAGAAGATGAGATCAGTCAAATGCATCCACCAAGGCTCGGACACCAGGAAAATCTTTTTTTCGTTTTATTTAAACACTGAATAATACACCAGTAAAACGAACTCCACAAAGTGACTATAGTACAACAACTATTGAATCTCGTTAAGCGCTTTCAACTGCGACATAGCAGACTTCCTCAGAACCAGGTTTTTACATAAAATAATCCTATTTAAAGGAATCTGGCACCAGATTTAGCTGATTCATTTAAAGGGCTATGTACTTACCCTGATCGGAATAAAAACACAGGGCAAGTGTTCTGTTATAGTGTTATAGTATTATGTTATATAACCTGTACATTTGGTGATTACTAAAAACATTAATGCAGAATTTTAATGCACTATGTTAATACAATATGTTAAAAATGATGAAAAATATATTGTGAGGGTGTTACTACAATAAACTGTGTCTTAAATTGTGAATTTATGAATTTAAACAATGCATATAAATTGTTGACTGTATTTCACTAAATATCATTTAAAAGCAATATATAAAAAATGTATAATAAATATATATGCAATATATAGAGCAATGTGTAATAAAATTAAAAACTAAAAACTTTTATAACCAATAATAACAATTGACCTATCAGACAAAATACATAATCTAATTCTTATGTGTGTATTAAAAGAACATATAGATGTAGAAATTACAACGAGTATAAACTAATAAAGGATCATAGATATGTGCAATACATGGTAATAATGATATATATAATGTATGTAATATGTTTAATATATTTAATAATATTTAATAATTTTTAATAAGTTAAATAGAATTTGTTAAAAATATAATATTTATTAAAAAATATAATGTTTATTAAAAAAATTTTATTAAAAAATGAATATTCAAAAATGTGTGCATTAACAAATGTATGTGTGTATACAAAATATATGTGTGTATACGAATTAATTGTGTAGATAATTGTATTAATGAATATGTTAAAATAGTTAAAATTATTAAATACCATAAAAGATGAATTTATACTAAAAACATCAAATGTATAATATATACACAATAGATAATAAACATTATCCTAATGAACTATACATAAACTCTATTCACTCTACTGAAGAAATATAATATTATATTTGTGACTCATTAGTAGATGTTTCATGAATTCCAACTGCAAAAAGGGTTTTATACTTATGAAATCGTTTAACCTAGGACTTGTAGTGGCATCACATAAAATCTGCCATCTACTTTCTAATGCTGACAAACATGCTTTCCAATTCTCTCCACTAACTCCTACTTCTACTTGATCTATAATTGCAAAAAGAAAACTGTGAGTCGAACCTTTATCGGAGATATGTTTGCTCAATGCATTGTTATTATCTTGCCTTTTTATTTTGTATAAATGTTCGTATATCCTGGTTTTTAGTATAAATTCATCTTTTATGGTATTTAATAATTTTAACTATTTTAACATATTCATTAATACAATTATCTACACATTTAATTCGTATACACACATATATTTTGTATACACACATACATTTGTTAATGCACACATTTTTGAATATTCATTTTTTAATAAAATTTTTTTAATAAACATATTTTTTAATAAATATTATATTTTTAACAAATTCTATTTAACTTATTAAAAATTATTAAAAATTATTAAATATATTAAACATATTACATACATTATATATATCATTATTACCATGTATTGCACATATCTATGATCCTTTATTAGTTTATACTCATTGTAATTTCTACATCTATATGTTCTTTTAATACACACATAAGAATTAGATTATGCATTTTGTCTGATAGGTCAATTGTTATTATTGGTTATAAAAGTTTTTAGTTTTTAATTTTATTACACATTGCTCTATATATTGCATATATATTTATTATACATTTTTGATATATTGCTTTTAAATGATATTTAGTGAAATACAGTCAACAATTTATATGCATTGTTTAAATTCATAAATTCACAATTTAAGACACAGTTTATTGTAGTAACACCCTCACAATATATTTTTCATCATTTTTAACATATTGTATTAACATAGTGCATTAAAATTCTGCATTAATGTTTTTAGTAATCACCAGATGTACAGGTTATATAACATAATACTATAACACTATAACAGAACACTTGCCCTGTGTTTTTATTCCGATCAGGGTAAGTGCATAGCCCTTTAAATGAATGAGCTAAATCTGGTGCCAAAATTCCTTTAAATAGGATTATTTTATGTAAAAACCTGGTTCTGAGGAAGTCTGCTATGTCGCAGATGTTAGGGCCTACATTAACCGCAAGGGCTTCCCCTCCATCAACTGCCAGGTCGTGTGTGATGCCCAGGGCATAATAATGAATGTGTGTGATGGCTGCCCTGGAAGCTACCATGATTCCCATATCTGGAATTTGATGCAGCTGTACCAGACATTTGCCAATGGGGACATCCCACATGGTCACTTAGTGGGGGATGCTGGATATGCACTGGAGCCATGGCTGATGACACCCATCAGAAATGCACACACACCTGAACAAGAATGCCGTAATGAAGCACACGCACAAACACGAAATGTAATAGAGCATGTGTTTGGGCTGCTCAAGTCATGGTTCTGGTGCCTGGACACATCTGGTGGAGCCTTGCAGTACTCACCAACTACATGTACCCAAATTGTCATGGTATGTGCTATACTACATAATATGATTCTGCAAAAACAGCTACAGCAGGACCAGCATAGGGGCGGGACAAACAGCCCCCCACCATTGCCAAGACCATCACAGGCAGAGCATGACTCGGAGGAGGAACAACCTGAGCCTGCCCCAGTAGGCAGAAGGAGGCGTGCACAGTATGCCCTGGCCTTGGCAAAGAGGCAATGCATAGCACATACACTGGCTCAGTAGGAACCCTGGGAATGATACCCCTCTCTGACTCACTCATATAGTAACAGGGACACCTAACATGACACAACCTGCTTTCAAACATGTACAGGGAGTGTAGTATGTGCATCCGACAGAGGCAGCCATGCAGCACCACCTGAGGCATGATTGCCATGTGTTAAGCAATGTAACACCATCTAGTATATGCAAACATGAAGACCCTGCCTAACATCTCACCCTCACCAAGCATGATGCCACACTGTGAAGACAACAAGATCAAGTACAATAATTGGCTGAAGTATTGCTGTTAGCATAGGGGAACAAATGGCTGACAGCCTGGGATGACATGCCGAGCAAGACATAATGCTCCACCTGCTAGGGATGGCACGCACCCAGCACACCTGGCTGTGTGGATACTGGCAAAGGCTGTTGTCACCCCCACTGTGCCTTGAATAGGTAAGGCTGGAAACACAAACCCACCACCATAGGTAGCACAAGGGATAACAACCTGGACGTAATGCTACCCAATGCCAAAAGTCTAACCAGCAAGGTACATGCAGACCAAACTCACCACAGCATTGAAAATGGTAATATCTGTTCTGTAATAGAAACCTGGGTCAAGGCCCAGAAGAGCACCCTAATACTACCAGGTTATGCCTTATACCATGCTCTACGGCTCCAAAACATGGAACACACTACAATAGGAGTGTGGCTATCAGTAATTGTCAAGGATAACCACACCCCCAGGTTGGTACCACAGCAAGAAGCAGCATGGACTATCCACGGGCAAGTAACAGTGGCTCAAACTGCGTCCCTGTTTGCAGCCTGCTACAGACCACCCTCACAAACCCAGGAACCCCAGCCAGCCTTCCTGAAGACACTGTTGAGTATGAATGTCTCAACAAATACCAAACAAGGCACACACAAAGTATAACATAGGTGGCAATCCATTATGTACAGAAGAAGTAATCAGGGACCTAGGGACACAAGTGTACGGTAACCCGTCATGTGACACTCACATTGCCAAGGTGGCCAGGAAGACCTGCTATATTGCCCACCTTAATATGAAAGGATGCACATGTAGATCAAGAGAGGTCACTGTGCCCCCATACTCCTCCCTTATCAGGCCCATACTTGAGAACAATGCCCCAGTTCGGATGTACCTTACCTGACACCTGCAGCAGTTAGAAAGACCCCAAATGTACCTCACCAAGAGGATAAAGGGTCCAAACTTTTGCCATCTGCTGCCTGGCTGAAGAAACCACAGCCCAATTCACATGCATACTGACCAGTCAAATGCGATGTATGCCTGATGTACAAGGCCATGTCCAATCCAGAATGAATGGACATGCTCCACTGCAGAAACTCCAAATCCAGCAGAAACACCACAGTGAGATATCTGAACATCCACACATAGATAAATAGAATGTGCTGGAGGGACAGATCCATAACCCAGAGGCTCCTTACACTCTGGAGCAGAATCCCAGTCCATGATAGGCTGAGCTCCACACTCATACTCAACAAGAGAAATCCGGTCAAGTGCATGGGAGATAGTAGGTGTACACTGGGGGCCATCCCTGTGTCACATCTAGTAAAGTAAACCCTAAATGGGCATAATATGCACATTGCAAGGGGTGTCGAAAGTCACACACAGTCTGTCTATGCTCAAACATGACCAGGGCAGATAGCTTAGTATGAACCTATGAACCTATGATGATACAAATTGTGCAGGACACAAATGATAATCACACAGCTGTCCTAACTGATGGTAGGAACCATGGTGATAATCCACAGATATGCTCTACAGTACTCAAATATCATAAACAATACACCAAACACACACACATTGCCAGCATCCAACCTAACAGATTCTTTGCAAACTCCCCACCAGCACCAAACTGCCAAATAGCTATCCCAGCGGAGTGCTGGCCCCCTGAAATTGCAGATGCTGAGGTAACAGCCAGCATCTACAAAGCACACCACACAGCATCAATGGTACCAGATGGTGTTCTGGGTTGTGTCCAACAAGTACTGTAAGAAGAATGGAACACCAAATAGCACTACTGTGCACTCACAGTCTTACCACAGGATATGTACCCAAAGAGCAGTGTACAGCAACAGTGGTCCCTCACCACAAAGGTGGTGCCTGAATGGATACTGCAAACTATCACCTCTCAACCCTGACTATCTTGGTTGGCAAAGTAATGGAGAAGATGACCATGGATCCCAGGAATAACGAGATTGGGTACTGACAGACATTGGACCCTACCCAGTGTGGCTTTCATAGGGAAGATCCTGCCCCTTAAACATGTCTGACTCATGTGAAACACGCACCAAGGCCATTGATGAGGGGAATGTGGTTCACACAGCCTATCTGGACCTTGCTAAACCCTTCCATACAATACCCCAGTTGTTTAGTACAGATAAGCTCACCAGCCTAACTATAAACCCCTATCCAAGTAGATGGGTTGCAAACCAGCTCATGGACAGAACTGACCTGGTCAGACATGCTGCAGTCATGTCACACTACAAACCAGGTACAACTGGTATCCCACAAGGCACAGTCCTGGGACCTCTCTTGTATGCTATATATGTCACATAGGTACAGGCCAACATGGAAGGACGCTGTCTGAACAGGTTCGCAGATGACTACAAACTGCCCACCATATCGGACCCTCGAGCTGACACAACCATCCTACAAAAGGCACACATAGAAACAGACAAGTGGTGCCACAGCCATGTCAACCAGCTAAATGCAGAATAGTGTATAGTCATCCCCTGTGGAAACACAGTACGTGGCCACAAAATACCACATAGGTGTTAACCCATTAAGTACATCAGGAGCAATAAGAGACCTGGGGACACAAGGTGATAGATATCCTACATGTGACTACCACGTGTCAGTAGTGGTTACAGAAACATACCATATACCCACCTAATCATGAAGGTAAGCACAGCTAAGTCAGGGTAGGTCATTGTGCCTCTCCAGTCATCCATCAGCAGCCTCACAATTGTGTACAATGGCCCTTGTGGGATGTACCTTAGCAGACACCTGCATCAAATGGAAAGACCCCACAAATACCCCACCAGGAGGATCTCAGAGCTGTAACAGATGCCATGTGTTGCCTGATTAAACAAACTGCAGCTCCACACAGTACCATACTGCCTGGCTGGAAGTGATCTGTGCCTGATGTATAAAGTCATGACCAAGCTGGAATCAATGGACATTTGGCACCATGTAAAATCTGAATGCTGTTGACCTATGCAGATGACAGGCCTGAACCCCAGCACGGACATAAACAGGACATGCTGCACCGATTGGTCCATAACCCAGAAGCTCACTCCACTCATGACTAAACTCCCAGTACAGGTTATCCAGGGAGTCCCTCATTGACTGTCATCCAGAGGAATCATGATGACTGGATGGGAGATGGTAGGTGTACCCTGGATATCACCTGTATGTCACGGGTAGACAGAGGCACAGCACACTAACCTTGACATATGTCATGGCAAACACCAGTACATATGTGTGTTGAAGGACAAACACTCTCTGACTAGCATTACAAATGGACTAGGGCACATCGCCATTGTTTGTCACTGTCCACACAAGTTGTGGAATACATTGGCTTCATGAATCCTGCCCATTAACAATGTCGGACAATCTTGTTCTATGTTGTCCACATCTCAACAAAATGCAACATGGTCATATCTGCACAACTGGCCCTCAACCAGTCTGGTGTGCTCACTATAAATATTAGAAGCAGTGATAGGACTGAAACCGATGATACTGTCCACCACAGTGAAAGTACTGAACCAGTACACTATACGACAATACACTGTTTGGTCAGTATGAAAGGATGTTGACAACTGTATGCAAACTATCCCATGGCAACCATGCAGGCACAGCATAAAGCCTGTTAGGTTCAGACACAAATCAGTTGGGCAGTAAGAACACAACCTGACGTCCAACACTCAACTGTACATGTGAAATGTAGATGACGTCCACACACAAACACAAATGTGGTGGACCACAGATCCCAACATATGGAAAGTTCACACTGGGCATGCTTGCACACTTAGATAAATGAGACGTGTCAGTCAAGAAGAAACTGTGAACTGGGCATGCTCACACACTTAGGCCATGTCACAGTTCAGCAGTTGCACACACATATCTGGCATTTGTATGTGTTAACATAGGAACCTCCCACAATACAGAAATCTGCCCAGTGCACACAGTGAAATTACAACAGAGACATAAGTAAAGTACTGGATCCCACTCATATGCAAACATCTGCCACAGTACACAAGTTGTTCATAGAGATAGGGAAAGCTATGGTAATAAAGACCCACAAACAGTATATGAGCAACACATACTTGCATCTGACAGGTAAACATATGACCATAGAGTGCAATACTAGGCTGTTGACCCTAGGGAATACAGAAGGCTATCCACAGTGTATTTATCATCTGCCTCTGCAGTACAGTAGGCCACTGTGCCTCTGCAAAGTCAATGCATATATATGCTCTCCCCTTTACTGATGGATAGTAACAGATGCAGATACCTCTTCATAAATAATGATGTCAGCACACTATACATATGTCAGGAGCACAAATGGTACCCAGTAATTTGAGTAGTGCGCTCAGCTACTGCGTCTTTCACAAGTGTCAAAATTTAGTTAGGTAGGGGTTTGAATCCTGCAAGTGCTCAGTGAATGTGTGAGGGGGGAGTAGTGTGTGTGCAATTCAATGTGTAAGAGAAATGTCCCTTTTGGCAACTAGTACAACACAATACATTCTGCATATTCCACTGTCTAAACACTGATGATGTCAGCACCCTATAAGTACAGCAGGAGAAAGCAAGCCTCCCAGTAATGCAAATAGCACGCTCTGCTACTATATCTCTCACAAGTGTCATAACATAGCTAGGTTGGGGTTTGAATCTTGCAAGTGCTCAGTGTGTGTCTGAATGTGTAGGGAAGAGTAGTGTGTGCAATTCTATGTGTAAGAAAAATGTCCCTTTTGGCAACTAGTACAACACAACACATGCTGCATATTCCACTGTCTAAACACTGATGATGTCAGCACCCTATAAGTACAGCAGGAGAAAACAAGCTTCCTAGTAATGCAAATAGCGCGCTTTGCTACTGCATCTCTCACAAGTGTCATAGCATAATTAGATAGGGGTTTGAATCCTGTAAGTGCTCAGTGTGTGTGTGAATGTTGGGGGGAGCAGTGTGTGTGAAATTCTATGTGTAAGAGAAATGTCCCTTTTGGCAACTAGTACAACACAACACATGCTGCATATTCCACTGTCTAAACACTGATGATGTCAGCACCCTATAAGTACAGCAGGAGAAAGCAAACCTCCCAGTAATGCAAATAGTGTGCTGTGCTACTGCATCTCTCACAAGTGTCATAACACAGTTAGGTAGGGGCTTGTATCCCACAAACGCCATGTGTGTTTTTGTCACACAGTTTGTCCATGTGTGTGGGGTGTTGTTCCCAATATTGCACGACATACATTATATCAGTAATGTCAATGTACACATGATGTATGTGTGTGCCACATACACATATGTACCTGTAACCTTCAAAAGTTCCCATGTCCGAAGCCTGCCTCATGTGAATGCATGGAATTTGCATTAGACAACTGTATGACTGTGGTGTTCTGTGCAGGGGCTGCATGTGGTATGTGAATATACAGTGTGAGTTGTATATGGTGTCATCCTACCAGCGAGGGATATACAACTGGTCTGGAGCATATACTCCACATGTTGTTGATGAACAGGTGCAGCATGTTTTCACCTCTTGTGGGAGTGGTAGCAAGTTGTTCAATAGCAATGCAGTGAATGAATGCTAGGAACCTCTCAGCTAGGGTCTTGGAGCTAGAGTAATGCTCACACTCTATGTTTGGGTAGTTGCAGTCCACCCATATAATGGTGTTTGTAGAGACCGTCATATTCCCAGTGTTGTCAGGAAGGCCAAGTGGGTTTCCTGGGTATGGGAGGGTGGTGTGTGCCAGGCTATGAACCTGAAGGCAGTTTAACCCACTGTTAGTTGCACATGGATAGGGTCTGATGCTTTGTGCTGTGCCACCAACCTGGGGGGGGGGTGTATCTGTGGTGCCTTTGGATACATCCCCCCTGTTCTGGTTTGGTGCATGTTTAGGGGACAACAAGCATGGTAAGAGGTATGACCTGGCAGTGATGGGGTGCACCTGGGACCCTTGTAACAGGAGTCTGTTACTGCATGGATATTGCTGTTCCCCATGCTAAGGACAGTTTCCACTCCATGCATCTTGAGGTTTACACTGCTGGTGTTGAGTAGCATTACTAGTAGTGTCCTATCCCATGTGATACCTGTGTAGGTGGCTATGTAATTTCAGCCTTGCATAAAAAGGCACTATGTGTGTAGCAAGAGCCTCTGCCAATATACAACGGCCCATGGGTGACAGATGCAAGCTATCCCTAGCAAAGCAACAGGGCTTGTCTAGCATGTAATCCCACGTTGACAGGCATTGGATCCCCTTTGAATGTCACCGAAACATAAGGTAATAGTAGAAATTGATCATCCTGTCTACATATTGTGGCAGCATTCTTGGTGAGGGTAAGATGCTACCCAAGGCCAGGGTCATACCAGCCTGTGCCACATGCTCAGAGAGACCCTCTATGTCCCCTAACATGTAGTCCAGGGAGGTACATCACAGGTCATTCACACTGGCACGGACAATGACTGAGTCATATTTGTACATGACTTGGCGTGACCTGTATGCTTGTGTTATGTGGTGGATCATAGTGCCCGACGGGCATCTCACCGTGACCTTCACCTTGTTCAGCCAGGTGAGCAGGACCTCAGTGTACCTGACGATAGAGGTACCTATTACAACTGTAGCAGGTGTGTTGTTAAGCCGTATGGGCTGTGACTGTTTGGCACACAGGCTTTGTGAGCTATGTGTTGCACATGCTCTGTTCTGGTGTAACGTTTGCTTGTGTGTCTGCTTCGCAGGTGTCTGCTGCTCAGGCAGGATGCTATTCTGAGACTCCAAGAATGTTCCTGTGTGTTTCTGTGTTTGGATTGTTGTTGTGGCAGGTCTATGTGAGACTGGTATTGTATTCACTGTAGTATCCCACTCCGCCTGACAGGGTATGCCAGTACTGAGTTAAGAGAGCTTAGCCCCCAGTTTGGCTATGTGGTTGCATCTCTCACATGTTGTAAGTTTATGGGAAGTGGAGAGGGTTGTCTGTGTACATGAGGCAGCTGTAACATTGCCACATGACTCACAGATTCACCAACTGGACCAGAGAGGAGCTTGACAAGTGACCTTTGCACATGCTACCATAGCATTGTGAATCCCATAATAATTAACAACACATAGGGCCAGTGGGGAACAAGTAACTCAAGGTGAGTATGTGAGGGTGTAGTGCTCCTGATTTGTTAGTGCTGGCATATATAAATGCTTTCGTGAGCAAATGCGAGGTAAGTCATATGCAATGTGTTACAGGCAACTTACATGCAAACAGGACAAACAGTGACGTTCTGTCAAGTGAGACATGGACATCAGTACAGTAAGCAATACGGATGTCACTAGGGATCCACAGAGGCACTGTAAATATGCATTGCAGGTGGAATCAGTCTTTCAGGGCCATAACAAGCAATCATGCATACAAACAAAGCTACACTCAGCAGGCCTGGATCAAGACTATGCTACAACAAACAAGGTGTACGACTTCCAGTAGGTAACAGTGCATATATGCAGGCACTATAAGCCTGTACTCAGACATTCACAGGTCAAATGGGCTGGGTCCAGCCCCACCCCTCACAAGTGTACAGACTATGTACCTTCATAATGTAGAATAACTGGCCTGAAACCCAAGTGCTCTTACCTGAACTAATATGCATTTCGAATAACAGACACTGAGCCCTCACTCAGCAGTTCCAAACTTAGTAGGATGTATGCTACCTGTCCTGGCACCACAGTATACTTGACATGTATGGAGACTCTCCCTCCTGTCATAGTTAGTTCTGTGTTTTAGGGCTGTCATGCATGGTATGAGGTGTGACCTTGTAGTGCTAGGGTGCTCTTGTGAGTCTTGACCTGCTGTGTATTACTGCACAGATATCAACATCCTCAAACATCCTCATTGCAGAGTCGAGTGTGGATAGAATGCAACTTGCAGTTGACATGTCCATCTTTGAGTATCAATACTAACATTTCCTTATCCCCTGTGCTACCTATGTAGGTGGCCATCTGTTGACAGCCTCACCACCAGTATGCAAAGATGTGCAGACATTACACTATGGTAATTACTATGGGTGTACAAAACAATACAATGACATTCATACAGTAACTGCATCAGGCATGCTGGGATATACCCACAATTATATCATTACACTGTACTGTTGACAACATGATACTATTACTACACTTCTATGTAGTCACCCTGTGCATCAGCACCATGTTAACCTGTTCCTGCACCGATGTTACAGATTGCAGGAGGTGGCACAGTTTCATCATATGCACAGGGTGCGTACTTGGTATGCCTGAGTCTGCCACTGATACAACCAATTGACATGTCTGTGTGTGTGTGTTTGTGAGGGACAGCAGTACAAGATGGGGCAATGTTGATGCAGTGTGTGCGTGTATGCGGTAGTCCTAGGTGTTATCAATTTTCATGTGTGTATGCATGCACACAGTTCCACCTCATGGCTGCCATATACAGGTGTTTGTGGACAGCCACAGACTGTACCTGCCAGGTCATACAGATCACTGCCTCTGGCCACAGACACGGTACCTGTGCCTGGCAGGGGTGCTACGGACCATATCAGGTACTAAGCCAGACTGGGTACTGTCATCAGAAGCAGGTGGTTGGTGACTGGAGACAGGTCCTTGTTGGGACTGTCCAGAGTCACGTGCACGTGGTCTCCTGGGGCGGTCTGATGACAGCACAGACCCAGCAGTGCTGGGGATGCTGCTGGCACTATGGGAGCGGCCGCGGGCCTGTTGACGTCCATGACGGCTGCCAGCTGCTGTTGTTGCTGGCATACAGCCATGTCGACACCTCAACTGTCCACCATCACCCTGGCTCATGGACATGTAGTTGTTGAACAGATCTAATGTGTCCCCCCAATGTCTGTCAATGACCTCGGTGAAGTTATGGATGGCAGCCACAACATCACGCATACTGTCATTCATAGCTGTGCGACATGCTCTCAGCTCCCTCAGACCCTGTGTGGTGTACCGTTCCATACGTGACTGTGCCTGCATTACAGCCCAAAACATAGCAGAGGTTGAAAGACCTCTGTGGACACATGTGAAAGGGGCGGTATGCCCACGGATGCTCCCACGAGAACCCCTGGACATCTGCCTGTGTGGTACCATGTCAGGACCCTGGCCATGGCTGCTGTGTGGGGATGCATGTGCCACCGATACCACATTACCCATGTCAATGCCCACTGTATCCTGTCCATCACCTAGGGACATTGGTGACAAAGGATGTATTGGCAGGATGACTGTGCGCATTGATGGGGTCGACAGCTGTGTACTGTCAATTGGCTGACCAACGACGGACCCTGGCACACCTTCCTGTGCCATTACACAGGTATCATCATTATCACTATCCACAGCAGCTGATTCAGGTTCCCTGATGCACAACACCAGAGCAGCACCAGAACCTGTGGGAGTAAGACAGGAAACACAGTTTACAATGTGTACACAATGTCACCACTGATACAAACATGCACACATGCACAGATGCACACAGGGCACATGCACACATGCACACATGCACACAGGGCACATGCACACATGCACACTCCTCAGTATATGAGATATCAACACACAGACACAAACACACCTGCAATCAAACACATAGCACTACTGCTTCAGCCTATTATTACTATTAGTATCAAGAGTATTGAATGTACTGTTATTAGACACTCACCAGCATGGATAGGTTGCCTTGCTGTTACACCAGAGGGACCTGCAGAAATGAGACATTTATTGTCAGTGGGCACAACTGTGCCATTGATACTGTAAGTATGATACAGTTCAGTAGTGCAACAGTTGGCTTCCACAGGTCTACTGCTGATATTGAGAATATCACTCTTGCACAATAATTACCAAGATAACAGCTACAAAGCGAGGACACACCTCACACATGCATAAACTAACAGTGTACAGAACAGTCAACTATACACATGGCATGTTACCTGCACGCTCCGTGTCCTGCTGCTGGGTGGCTCCAGCCTCCATCATTACGCGTGTATGCTGCTGCTGTTGTTGCTGTTGGGCTGGAGCCACAACACTTAGGAGTAGTCCCTCCAGTCTGGTGAGGGGGGGATGTCTAGCCACCCCACCACCTGTGGCAAGCTGTTGTCTGTGGATATCCAACGCACGCTGACAGACATTTCTAATTAAATCACTGCAGTGATGGTGTACCTGCTCATATGTCCGGTTATGTGTGCCTATGTCATTTACCCGATGGACCAGGTCTTGCCACAGTGCAGCCCTCTCCTGCTGGTTTTGGCTGGTGCAGGAAAAGAGTATTGCAAAATCCCGCACCAGGCTCTGGTGTATCTCTTCCTTCTCCGCAGTGGAGTACACAGGGTTTCACTGGTGAACCATAGCCCTGAAAAGGAGAAGAAAAATATGTCAGCAATATATGTCAGCAAAATATGGCACACATAATACACATAATACTCGACTGTAGTGATATAACTTAACCCCCATATATAGCATCTGCCTGTCTATTGGGGGATACACATGTAAATGACCAGATATCAGTGGTCAGCCGACAACTGTGCAACAGTACCTGGCACACTCCATATGACAGACTAGTATACTCCAGCAGTCAGCACACTGGTTCAGGTCCAATGCACAACCTCACACTGGGGGTTTGTATTAAGGTACTGTATGGGGAACATTATCAACCCATGCACTGCATGCAATACACGTTACATATTTCACTGGTAATGCACACTACTCTTGCTTGCCATAACCCTACCTACACCACAGTCACATACAGGGTAACACAGCACAACATATGGCAATGTAGTATGTTTTCATCGCAATACCTCACACATCTGCCTCTGGCCTCACACCAAGGACACACACTACCATGACACACAGACAGTCATGGTGAACAATCACACCAGTACATAACATGCACCCAGTCACTGGCACACTCATTCCACCTCACATATTTGGTTTGCAATGGGTTCGTGGGTGTGCATTGTGTCTTAGGTAGGTAGTATGCTATTGGCCCTGGGCCTTCAGCAGCATACTGTTATGCTACTCTGCCCCTTGTGACACATGTAATGTGATCGTACCTGCTCCTGTCAAACAGTTACACAGGGTGACTCATATGGCATATTACCTATCTGCATAACATTCAGCAGGGGTATATCTGACATCTACTCATGGGGATCCTTGCTTCTTAATGCTGTGTGGTTTACTCCAGGGTATGTCTTATCTGTGGGTAGGGACCTGTACCTCCAACATGTGCTCTTTACTGCGGTGACAAGGATGACAGACATAGGTAATTTGGGTTGTGGATGTTGGAGGTGTTACCATGGTTGTTGGACAACTGTCATGGGTGTGACCTAACTATGTATATCCAGCAGTGGTAACCTCTATGTAAGTAGTCTGGGTGTGCTCTGTGGTCTTGTCAGTCACTCTACATAGGTAATGTGTTTGAGTGCATTGACACAGTTACTTATGTATGTCTGTGTCCTTCTCCATATCTGTAGCTGTCATGGGAGGTACATACCGTGCAGGACATTGTGGGGTGTAGAGGGGTACAGTGACCTACATGTCCATAGCTGACACACCATGACTGCTGACACATTCCATGTACAGATATTACATGACTAGTGTGCCACTGTGTATATCAGTGGGGAGCCTATTGTACACTTGTTGCCCCTGTTCCCCCCTGACACATGCAGTGGTGGGCAGGCATGCACATATGTGCTGGTTACTGGTGTCAGTGTTTTGGAATGGGGTATGGTACTCCAGTATCCACACAGGTGTTCACTCCATGCCTTTGTCACCAGGCACATGATGCACTACATCTGCACACATGTGCCTCACTCAGTATATATATATATATATATATATATATATATATATATATATATATATATATATATATATATATATATATATATATATATATGTATGTATATATGTATATATATATATATATATGTATATATATATATATGTATATATATAATATATAGATATAGATATATAAATATAGATATGGGGAGAGAGGGGGAGAGAGAGAGAGAGAGAGAGACAGAGGGAGAGAGAGAGTGAGAGGGGGTGGGACAGAGAGAGAGAGAGAGAGTCATATACAGACATATCTGTTGACAGTCAGATCTGGCTGTATATGTATATGTATCTACATATATCTATATATGTATGTGTGTATTGCATATATCTGTACGTACATATTCTATCAATCTCGATGTCTGTGCAGTAACTGAAACCTGGTTCAAGGCTCCTGAGAGCACACCACTGCTACCAGGCTATACCTCGTATCATGCTTTTTGGCCCCAAAACCCGGGCCAAAACAAAAAGGGAGGGGGAGTGTCCATATTCATCAAGGACACCCACACCTCCAGGTTAGTGCAACACATGAAGCATCAGAGACCATCCAAGTGCAACTAACCGTAGGCAAAACTGCTATACAACTGGTAGCATGTTACAGACCAGCCTCCCAACCCCATTCAGCCTTCCTGAAGACATTGGAGGATATGAATGTCTCACCAAACACCATCATATTGGGAGACTTCAACTACCCTAACATAGACTGGGTGCATTATTGTAGCCCAAACACCCTAGCCCAAAGGTTCCTGGAATTCATAAATGCAAATGCAATGGAACAGCTAGTCACCTCTCCCACAAGTGGAGATAATATACTAGACCTGATCATCACAAACATGGGGACAATGTGCTACACACCGGAAGTATACCCCTCACTAGTGACATCTGACCACAAACTAATCACCCTGGATATACATATCCCACCTCCACCCACAACACAAAAGACTACAGTGAAAAACTTTTCAAAAGCCGACTTTACACTTCTTAAAACTGAGTTGGTATACTTTAAGCCCACTGGGCCAGTGGAAACCACATCCCACAATGCAGAATCCTTCACAAATGCTTTCTACGGACATCTCCAGGAATGCATGGATCATGCAATCCCAAATAAAACCAAGACCCTCTCCACCAAGGGCAGGCGTCCTGTCTGGTGGACCCCAGACATGAACAAATTGTCTAACAAAAGAAGGAAGCTACTGCACGACAGAGCAAAATCCCATAAAGACAAGGCATCTCTGATCAGCTCAGCACTAGTAGAAATCTATGTTCTCTCATACAAACATGCAAGGCCAACTTTGAGGGAAAAATCGCTATGGACACTAAAGATAACCAAAAGGCCTTCTTCTGCTATGTTAGAAACCTGGGCGGAAACCCTCAGATATGTTCAGAGTTAGTTCACAATGACAAAAAATACACTGAACACACAGATATTGCCAACATTCTGGCAGACAGGTTCAGTGCAAATTTCTCCCCTCCCTCACCCCCAAAAGAGGAACTACTTATCCCAGCTGACTGTAACCTCCCTGTCATCTCAGATCTCCAGCTGACAACCGCCCTCAGTAAAGCTGTAAACACAGCATCAATGGGACCCGACAGTATCCCGGGTTGTGTGCTACGTGAACTCCGAGAGGAGCAAAACCCGCACATAAAATGCTATTTAACCATAGCCTTGCTACAGGATATGTACCTGAACACTGGCATACAGCAACAGTAGTCCCACTCCACAAAGGAGGCACCTCTACAGACCCTGGTAACTACCACCCCATAAGCCTAACCAGCCTGGTCTGCAAAGCTATGGAAAGACTCATTATGGAACTCATACACAGAGACATTGGGGACTTACAGACACTTGATCCCACCCAGTTCAGCTTTGTAAAGGGCAGATCCTGACTTTTGCACCTGGTTGACCTTTTCAAAACATTCACTAAAGCCATTGACGAGGGCAAAGCAGTCCATACAGCCTACCTGGACTTGTCTAAAGCTTTCGACACAATACCCCACTCTGGCATCATAGACAAGCTCAACAGCTGAAATGTAAATCCATATGTCACAAGATGGGTTGCAAACTGGCTAAAGGATAGAACCCATAAAGTCAGAATCGCTGGAGCCATGTCAGACTCAAAGCCAGTCACAAGTGGGACCCCTCATGTTCGGCATTTTTTTCTCAGATGTGGAAGCAAACATGGGAGGGTAGTGGCTGACAAGGTTCGCAGATGACTGCATACTAGGCGCTATAGTCGATACACCAGCTGACGCATACATCCTTTAGAAAGGCCTCACTGAAATGGACAACAGATGCCAGAGTCATGGCCTTAAACTGAATGCCAAATAATGTATAGTCATCCCCTTTGGGAAAAACAAAGTACCCACATATTATCACATAGACAGTAACCCACTGAGTACAGAAAAAGTAATCAGAGACCTGGGGACACAAGTCGATAGTGACCTCTCATTTGACACCCACGTTGCCAAAGTGGTTAGAAAGACTTCCTACCTTATCTACCTTATCATGAAGTGATTCACATCCAGATCAAAGGAGGTCATTGTACCCCTATACTCCTCCCTTATCAGGCCCATGAATGAGTACTATGCCCCATTTGGTATGTACCTCACCCGGCACTTGCAACAGCTAGGGAGACCCCAAAAGTACCTCACCAAGAGGATCAAGGGTCTCCAACATATGTCATATGCTGCCAGACTAAAGAAACACCAGCTCTATTCAGTAGCATACCGCCTACTTAGAGGTGATCTGTGCCTGACGTACAAGGCCATGTCCAATCAGGAATTGATGGACATGCTCCACCTCATAAAATCCAAATCCATCAGAACCACAAGAGCTACAGATTTAAACCTCAGCACAAATATGAATAGGACATGCTGGGGGGACAGATTCATAACACAGAGGCTTCCCATACTCTGGAACAGAATCCCAGTTCATGTTAGGCAGAGCCCCTCACTGACTCTCTTCATGTGAAATCTTGACGAGTGGATGGGAGATCATAGGTTTACCCCAGGGGTCATCTCTGTGTCACTACTAGACAGAGGCACAGTAAACTAATTCTATTATGTAAGGGGGTCTTCACTGTGTCACTACTAGACAGAGGCACAGTATTCTACATCTATTCTGTACACTTTTGTACCATTACATGGGGTGACGAAAGCCACATCACTATGGCTAGGCTTATAAATGCCCCAGGGCAGATAGCCTAGTACTAAACTATGACACTGTGAAACTATATATGTCTATGTATTTCTACATCCCTCTCTATCTATGTATACATATATGCATATTATATATATATATATATATATATATATATATATATATATATATATATATACATACATATCTCGATATACATACGTATACACATGATAGATATATATATATATATAATCCTTTTTAGTTCCACATATGTATACACACAGTAACGTACTGATGAACATACATTACTGTACAACCTACATTGTACATTGCACTACAACCTACATTGCTATGTGCACATAGCTGCCTTCACATACACATGTATGTACAGCCTTCAGTGACAGTTGCAGTGTGTCCCCGGCCCTATGCACATCTTCATATACATAGGTACAGTCCAATAACACATATGGAGGGTTCACAGTATGTAGACTATTATATTAGTACTTTACATTACCTGTGTTTGTTGCAGCTGTTTGCGTAGGCTTTCAGATACTTGGCCTGCTGTCAACTTGTTTGTTTTGTTGTTACTTTCTTTTTATTTATTTATTTCTCTTTCTCTTTCTCTTTCTCTTTCTCTTTCTCTTTCTCTCTCTCTCTCTGTCTCTACCTCCAGAGGGTGCAATGAAAGTATTGCATGTGTGGTCTGGGAGTATAGGATGCTTTTGTAGGTATCTGCACATGTCCATGTGATGGCCTCTGCACCAATTGTTAGCCAGCATTTACTAATTGCATGCAGCCTGTTGTGTAGTGATTGCAGTTCTCGCTGTGATTTCAGGACAGTGCTATAAAAAGGTTTGTTAGGTAGGCGTAGCCCTTTCAGATTAGCAGGGTGGGGAATCATGCTGGTTTGCTGTGGACACTGTTCTGTGAGTGTAAGGGTTGGTATGTCTCTCATATTTCAGGCTGTGTTGTAGACACTGCAATGCATGTTGTACTGTAACCTGAGTATTCCTTCCTCCAGTTTCCTCTTCTCCATGTGTATGTAAACTGACACCTATGACTAGTAATACTGTGTACATGGGTGTGTGTGCTTTCCTGTGGGAATTGTGGTGTAACTGGTATATAGCAGTGGCTCTTGCAATATGTTGCTATGGCTTCAATATTTGCCCTTTACATTCACTCCTTGTATGCCTGCTAGGTGTCTTTCCTGTAATGTATTGCTATGGCTTTCCTATTTTCCATTTACATTCACAGCTTGTAATGCTTGCTATATCTGTTTGGGCAGCAATTCCCTGTGTATTTGTAGTGGTAGGGTGGTACTGCATGCAGTGTGGTCTGGCCATGGTGTAGGCCTTGACACTTACAAGGGTATTTGATCATGCTGTTGAGCAGGCCTCAGATACTCTCAGGTGCATCTTTCATCAGCCTCATGGAATGGTACATATCAGTGGGATACTCCCATGAAATATTCTGATATTCTGCAGTTATGACTGTGGGTTATTTTGAGCATATGTATTACTACACCATTTGTGACGTGCAAGTGGTGCATACTTTCAGTAATTCATAGTTACCATTGCATGTGTTGTAACACCTTTCTGCCTACTGTTAGTACATTTCACAGGGAGTCAGTGGAGCACAGCTGACATTTGCTTTCACATCAGGGACATCTCTGTAACTCAGTCACAGTTGCTATGTCTGGGCTCTTAACTATTCAGCTATGGCAGTGTTTATCCTGCTCTGAGTATGTGTGTGCCTTGCCAGGTGCTACTGTGACATTATTACCTACTAGCTACCAACTAGCATGGCTGTTTCTCTTCCCACAGTACTATTTTACAAATCCACTAGATTTGACAGTAAATATATATGACATGCTTTGTGTACTAGACTTGCTATATTCCCTTTACATTAATTCCTACTATTTCATGATATATTTCTTTCAGCACAATGTTCTTGTATAGCAGTCATGGCTTAGGGGTAAGTCATGCAGACGAGTGTTTCTAAGCTCCTGGGTTCGAAACTAACAGAGTCATTTTATTTTGCTGCTGAGCAAACTACAGGCCTTGTCATTCAGAGTGACTAAGGCACTTTTAAGCAGTTGTAAGTGGGTTAGCGCTGGTTTGCGTGGAGCTCACGCATGCGCACTGTCGCTTAGCTAAGCGCACAGAAGCGCACTCCCGCTTACTACTGCTTAAAAGTGCTTACTCTCGCGCACACCCACGCTAATTTCTTTTAAAGAAAAGAAAATGGGGAGATAGGAAAGTGGTGAAAAAGGGGGCAGAAAGAGGGTAGGACAGTAGGAAAATAAGCTCGGGTTTTGCAGGAGGGATGTAGGAAAGGCCCATAGCTGCCCATTTCTTCATCAGCAACAGCTGTGCATATGTTTGTAATTTGGTGTGAAATTTGAAACCTTCCACCCCTGAGAGAGTGGTGAGGACAACAATATTTGTTGTACAGCCAATTGTAATTGCCACTTTACATGTCCAGCAGACATTTGTGCAAAATGGGCAGCTATGTGTGGGGCGTAATTTTTTTGTGGGTACAGAGTGCCCTTTTTTTTTTTTTTTTCAGATGAGACTGGTATGTCAGGTACAGGAAGTCAGTATAGCTGGGGAGGTAGGTAGGCGAGGTTAACAGACAAGACAAACAAGACGCATACAGGGGTGGTGTATGACACATGTGGGGGGGATACACAATTGACGGGGACGTATGTTTGGATATCTCGAGCCCATGAGGCCACAGATGGCAACAGTGGAACTGAGATCCCCACGCATGGGCAGTTGCACTGTGCCTTCACTGCCCAGGACGGGGCTGTGCTGGGGGCTGTGTAGGACGGGCAGCAGGCACACCCTTGAGTTGTGCCACCCGTGCCTCAAGCTGATGTAGGGGCCCAAGCACAGCATGCCTGATCTCCCTATGCACCACAGTCCGGACACTACGGAGGGTGAGTGGATGTTCTCCTCTGGCCACGCTTGCAGAGGGGGGACGTGCCCCATCCCCTGCAGTGCTTCCACCCACAGGTGGCACAGGGCCACCGCTGGAGGGTCCGGCCTGGGCACTAGTGCCAGGTGCACTCGCCAGCTGAGGTGGGAGAGGTGGGTCCCACCTTCCCTGTCGTCCTATGTTTTGCATTATTTTATGACAGTTTCGGTTAGTAACGTACAATACCATTCACAATTAGTTGTAACAGCATGCATTAGTATTCCCATTAACCAAACACCCATAAATTTAAGCCATTCAAGAGCAAGCATAACACATGCATAATTTGAACAACAATACACAATCCAATAACATGCAGGGTTGATTGATGGCAACAGGCCATCAGATTTTGATGTATGAACAGGGCACATGCATCAATGTACATGCAAATATGTATGAACCAACAGGACAAATGTCCAGGGGAGTTAATTGTGAAGACACATACCCATTTCATGTGGAATGAATTATTTGTGGTTATAGGGTAGGGTGAAGAAATATTTCATTAACAACTTCAAATACCTATACATATGCTGTACATTTTTACTAGCTGCAGATATATACACACTACAGGTCTGACTACAGTTTCCTATGTGTAAACTTATGCATGTTGGTGATGGGAATGTTACTGCTATATTAATATACATTGCATTTTTATTCATACGCATTCATATCTGGCTCTGTTCAGCTACAGCATCCTGCTACATTTGCTTTATATGGCTCTAGACAACTGTGGATGTTTGGTATTTCATACAACCATACTATCTGCATATTGCAATGGTACAGCAACATATCCAAATTGTGGGACACAAATTCCAGCTTCAGTACTTTATTCCACACATTTCACTGTTTGGTTGTGCCTGTCACATTCATTTCATGCTGTACTGACTGCAGTATACTTTATTCAGGAGTTATTACAACTTTATTGGTGGATTCATACCTCTTTCTCACACTCTCACTTGTTTTATTTTTACAATTCAGGATGGTACTTAATTCTAGGCTTTATTGACATGTTTTACTTGGTTACAACAATCCTTTCCAACAGTCTCACTTGTGTCATGTTTCAGATTTTAAACAGGGATATATTTCACACATGTATTTTACTCAGCTTGTGTAGCTGTAATTTACAGCCTGCTGCAGGTTATGTACTATTATATTACAGGTGGAAACATCTTTATTTCAGACTTGTTTCATTTTTATTTTTGGATTACAGGCTGCATCACATTTTGTAATCACGCAGTACTAGCAGAATCTCTCTTACACTGTTACTTGCACTTTTTTTTAATAAGTGACTACACTACACTCTTTTGCAAGCTGTCATACTTATATTTTTTAACAGTTATAGGGAGAGAATTACTAACCTGCCTGGTGGCGCAACCGCACAAGCCTATCGGCATAGGCTTGACAATTCGCAGAATGGACACCTGCAGCTGTAATATAAATGAAGTAATATTGGAATACATATCTCCATAATATCAGCTAGGTTAACTTTCTACATAAATAATTACATGTAACTTACTCTGTAGTGGGGCATTGGGCATTTGCCAGGCCTCCTGGATCCAATGGTTCAGTTGGTCCTGCTTCTGTCTCTTCAGGTCTGCATGGTGGTGACGGACCTGTTCACCAGTCCTTGGTATTCCTGTGGCACTGATGAGATCATGTGCCAACCGGTCCCGTGCCTCAGCCTTGTATGCTCCCCACAGGACCTGGCCCTGCATGAGTTGGGCCTCATGATCATGGACGAGGAGCCAAACCATATATTTGGACTTCTCAACACCCCACCTCTGTGCTCGGAAGCAACTACCCTCTCCTACACCTGCCATCCTGACTGCAAATCGGTTCCACAATCAGTTATGCTGTGTATTCCCGCCTATGGGGCTTATATATGCCATTTTTCCCGCACTTATCTGTGATTGGCCATTTTGGAAATGTATCAGCTTCACAAAACCTGCTTTGTCATGCTTCTCTTTCCATTCATTCCTATATATATGCTATTACTGCATTTCTAAGAGCAACTGTCATAGCTTAGTGGTTCAGTACTTTGACTATGGTGCATGGTATCCTGAGTTCAAGCCTGGCCATTGCTTTTTTTATTTTATGACTGTCTACACAGGCTAGGAGGTGTGTCTGTGTAAAGGCAGTTTTGATACAGCTTGCTCAACATTGCCGGCCGGTTAGCTTGCTGGTGCGGTGCGCAGCTCCGCACAAACGGGTTACGCTGGTTTATGCGTCATTTGGCTGTCAGCATGCACATTATGCTCAGCTCAGCTATGGGCACACAGTTTCAGTGTGTTAAAATGCTGCTCTACCCCGGGCACTCATTTTGCACCTGTTAAACCACTGCTCACCTAAGGGCAGATATACTCAGCTTGTTAGAGTGTAGCTAAGCTATGGGCACTTCTGACATTTGTTTTTTTGTATTATCACACATTTCTTCAAAATACATGGTCCATTTCATTACATTTTACATAAAATATAATTATATATATGTACATATATGTCAGGGAATTGTTTTGTGCTTATTTCACTAAAAATAAAAATTGATGTTGTGGGGGCTCGAACCATGACTGCCTCCTCTTCAGCCAACATCTCTACCACTACGCTATTGCTTCTTGGCTTACTTTGCATATTTAGATCATATTTGCTTTTCCACTGACTGCTAACTGTGGCTAAGCAGGCACGCATAAGCAGCGCAATCACGGGCAAACATCTTTAAAACTTATAAAAAAAATATAACATGTTAATTTTTACATTTTATGTTTATAGTCTGTGGGGGCATGTGTTGTGTTGTGTTTGTTGACATTTACGCGGACTCTGTCTTGGGGGTTTACTTTCGGGACTGTTACTCTTCTGGGGGCGTGTCCATTTCAGGACTCGCCCTATGGACACGCCCCCTACTTTCTTACACGGACCGTGTTAGCCTTGAGTGTGAGTCAGCATGCCCTCATGAATATGCATGGCATGCTGACGTCACACCGTTTAACTGCAGCCTTCGTGTAAGAATTGTAACTCTTACACGGAGGCTTCGTGAATCCTGCTCATTCTCTTAAACTGTTTTTTTTTCTTTCTTTCTTTTTCTTCTTGAAAGCTCCCTGGCCAGTTAAATCTCAAAGCCAACCCCATTCACAGTCCAAAGACTCCATTACCCATCCTAACCTTACTGGCTCTTTCATTGCAAATCTCCCATACTCCCATGTGTCTTTTAAAATCTTTCCTGGTTTTTGGCGTTGTTCTTTCTGTTCTATTTCCCATTCTATTCCTGCACAGCATCAGTGGTTCTGGTGGATAAGTTTTAGATTTTAAATATTAAAAGAAATAGAAAACTCTTGTTGGCGTAGAGTACAGCAAGAAAACTCTTGTTGGCGTAGAGTACAGCAATAAAGACTGTACCTTTCTGTTTGCTACATTTAAATTGGCAGAAAATTACTTGAAGTTAACTGTGCTGCACCATTAATAGCTATATACTTAGTCTGTGATTAGCGACTGCATTATTTCTTTTGATTAAACGTCCTGTAGTGAATGGGTTTCTCTACCTAATAGCCACGTATGGTGTATCAAGGACATCAGTTGGGGAATTTAAACTCTGTGTTCCTTGTATCTATCTGATAGCCTCTATCTCACTGAGTTTTACCAATTTGACCTCACCACTGAGTTACAATTTTTGGAGGCAATTTCTGTGTTTTTCCTCATTTGCAAGAGAACTATACTCACAATTGGCTAGAATGTATAGTTGCACATAAGTAAATATAGGCTCTAACATTGTTAGTCTTCTTCAACTATTGTGAATTAGTGACTGCAATAGTAGTACATAGAATGTCTAGAGTTGTATGTTGACTGCTTTACATTGTGTAGTACCTGTTCATACATTGCCTTGACTGCATTACACTGCATCTGTAAGTTGTGTATTACCTAAACATTTTGCTGTTTGCTGTTACCACTCTCTCTACTTCCTTTTCTCTCACTCTCTAACCCTGCATCTCTACATTTCTGGAAAGACACTGTGCAAGCACTGCTAATTGAATATAACCTGCAGTCACCCTGCCCTGCAGCCCATGGTAGAGTGCCCTGAGATCCCCCTACAGAGAATCCAGACATAACTGAATGGACTGCCTGAGGTCTCACTGAATTCCCCATCTTCTTTTAGAATCTATTTTAAAACTGTATTTATTGTTAGTATATCTGCCGTTACTCTGCCTTACTGTAGGGACCATGCTGCTGTTTAAAAGCCTGCCTGAACTGCTTAATACTCCCCCCTCCAGACTCTAACACTACCTTTCAATCTGTTTACTTTTGAATTTTCAGCACACTCCACTCTCAAACCAAACCACATTCTCTTAAACTTTTCCTCTTACCCTATCCTTCCTACTTGCTAGTTTATAATCTATTGCTTCCCCTGTCTATTTTTTTCTCTTCCTTAACACTCACTCGTAAACCTCGTATCTACTGATTGTTTTTCTTTCTTTTTCTTCTTGAAAACTCCCTGGCTGGTGTAGCTACCATATATATACCTTTCAGCAACAATATCCCTACCCTCGAACTTTTCCATGCTTGGATCTCTCAAACCATCTCCTATGAAACCATCATTCTAGGTGATGTTAATATTGATTGCAATATTCTGTCCTCTAACTCCCCCACCGCAAGTATTAACCTATATAGTTTTTCACAAATCATAACCTCCCCCACTCGCATTAACCAGCAATCTAATACCAGCTCTAACCTTAAATGGATTCTTACCTCCCACTCCAGTCGCTATCATAACCCCTCTGTTCTAAATGACGCACTTAGTGATCGCCTCCAACATCCATCCAGTGCCACTACTCTCAATCATCTAAATCACATACATACAGAGACTGCCATAACCTAGCTAACTTTGACCTGGATGTATTTAATCAAATTCTCTCTTCTATTAATTGGTCTTTTCTTTTTGACCTCCCTCTAGAAGAAGTCCTAAAATTGAACAGTATATTCCTCAACATTTTTAACTCCTTGGCCCCCATCAAGAAAATAAGGGTTAAAACCAACTTTGCCCCCTAGGTAACCAAAGACACTCTCTTCCTCATGCAGAGAAGAGACAGTGCTAGAATATCTTGGCTTAAGCATAAAAGTCCTTCCAAACTCCAGCTCTATAGAGAACTTTGAAATGTAACTAATAAACAAATTAATCTAGCCAAAAAGGCATTTTATCTTAATCAGAAAAATAAACCTCATTCCGACACCCAAAAATTCTGGACTACTATCGACAAGCTATTACACACAGGAAGCCCATCTCCCCACAACCCCTCCCCTAACTCCTCCCCAGTCAAAACTGACACTCTGTTGAACTCTTTTTTTCATTAATTCCATACAGAACTTTTTTAAATCTAATACTAACTCTATTCCTGACACCTCTCCCCCACCTTTCCATTCTGCTCCTTTCTCCATTAAACCAATCCTCACTTCCAATACCTGATCACTTCTCAATAAACTTACACTCTGCTCCCCCTCTGCTGATAACTTATCATCTCTCTACTTCAAGTGAGCAGCCTCCTCCATTGTCTATCCAGTTTCCATACTTATCAGTCAGTCAGTTCAGGAAAACTTTGTTCCTGACATCTGGAAAGAATTTTATGTTATACCCCTACACAAAGGAAGAAACTCCACCAACCCCTCTAATTTCAGTCCCATTTCTATTCTACCCCCTTCTAAAAATCTTGAAAAGTGTACACATAAACAGCTCATTTCATATCTCACTCAAGAGAACCTCCTCACCCCCACACAGCATTGTTTCCGACCTCATCACAGCGCTGCTACTGCACTTTTATCTTTTACTCATTCTATTTCTACATCTCTTGACAATAACAAATTAGTCTCATGCCTGTTCCTCAACCTATCTAAAGCATTTGACACTGTATCCCACAACCTCCTTCTCTCTTAACTAGCATACCTCAACCTGTCTAACTCTACTCTCAGATGGTTCTCTAGTTACCTATCTGATTGACTTCAATCTGTTAAATGGCTATCTGCAACTTCCCCCATTCCTTTTCGTTCAAACTGGGGTTCCCCAAGGCTCATCCTGGAGCCCCTGTTATTCAGTATCTTTGCTAGCAATCTCTACTAATCCTGCCCACACTCCACTCTTATACAATACATTGATGACTCATCTATCATCTCCACATCTGACACTCTTCCTCACCAACTTACCCTCACTCAACAGTCTCTGCACTTGGTTGAAAAATGGCTCACTACCAGTCAACTGCTACTTAACCCCAACAAAACTAAACTCCTAATCTTCCTTCCTAAATCTCTCCTACACCTCAGACCCTCCTTCTGTGTCTCCTCTCTAAATAACACTACTATCAAAGTTGAATCTTACATTACACTCCTTGGGGGTTTATGTAGATGACAAACTTAAATTTGTCATCCACATCAATAATTGCATTAAACAAAACACACCAAAAACACTGTTTACTGTATTGGAAAAAAAAAATTCCTAACTCCAGAATCTAAATTGTTCTTAGCTGAAGCCTACCTACTCCCCACCCTACTATACACTGCCCAATATTTGCCAAACTCCAAAATAATCTGTCCACTAAACTTGAACACACTTACAATAAAATAGCTAGATTCACCAGTAATCTCCCTTATCGATCACACCACTGCCTTTCCTTAAAAATATTCACTGGCCTGAATTTCAACATCAACTCCTCTTGCCACAGCTTCACCTGGCCTACTCTCTCCTTCATCATCCCCTAGCTTGTCCATCTCTGCTGAACATTGTCTCCCCATATATTCTTAATCATGACCTACGTAGCTCTGACCAACTCTTCCTGCACATTTCCAAACCCAACAAATCCATTGGCAATATACTTTACAGTCACTCAGCAGAGCTGTAATAAATCCTGCAAATACTATGTAATGTTTCTGTTTTGCTTACATGTGAATTGAAAGCTGTTATCAGAAAAGAGTGTTTAAATTACATGTTCTGTTTCTTAATTGCTACATGTTGATGTCCGATGATGGCTAAAGACATTGTTTACTGTTCTAAAATAACAGCAGTGTTTAGTTTGTATTGTGTATTAGCATTTACACAGGAAGTTGGGTCTGTTCTATAAGTATCCTTCATTTATGCTTCAGGTGTCATGATGGCATGCATATGCAAATGTGCTTTGGCAAACACATTACCTTTATGATACAAGATCAGTTCAACTTGATTGAGTAAAAGTGTGGGCACAATGTATTAGGCTGGAATCTAGTAAAACCTGTTTGCACTTTTTTGATCATCTATTAAAAAATAAAGGCAAATCTAGAATTTGTATCAAACAATCAGAAGATAACAAAGAGGAAAATCCATTTTGTAAGCAAAGAAGTAACACCAATGAAAACAGTCTTTAATCAAGGGGATATGGTTTAAGGACTGGAGTAAGGCCATACCTCTCAACCTGAAGGCATTGAAAATAGGTATAAAAGCCTGGGAAAAATAGGTGCATCCAGCCAAAAATATGGGCGTCTAATCAGCATAAAATTTCAATGCTAAATAGCACATAAATCTTCCCTGTTCAAGTAGGAATGCAGGATACTTCTCAGAAACACGTGCTTAAAAACATCTCACGGTCAGCAAACAGAGCTAAAGGTGTCACTCCCTTTGCCAAGGGAAAATGTCTTGAACCTCTCCTGCTAAGTTTACTTGGTATGTTGTCTTGAGCAAGTCACTTAACCAGACAGCCATTTGAAGCCATTGAGAATTTGGGCTATACTCCTCAATGATATCATGTACGGCATTGGGTTGGGAGGATGGCCTAATGGTTAAGGTATTTGCCTTACAAACATAAGGTGTGGGGTTTGAGTCTCACAAGGGTTAATTAGCTAAGCTTAAAATGGCCCGCAAGGGCAGTTAGCTTAGTATGAACCTATGCATGCCTATAAACAAAAACATAATCATATTATCAAAGAGATGTTATAAACTCTGTAAACTTCAGTCAGTTGTATTGCAAAATTTTACCTCTGATTACCATTTATTTTTCCTTCTGAAAAAAGGATATGTAGGGTGTGTGCCCTTTTTCTTTAAATTATTGGTGTGACTGATATGTTGGTCATATACTGTAGTTTTCTGTATAGTATACAGCTTCAAAATCATGTGGAATGAAGGGATTCAGTAAATTGTGTAACTGGTACATCAAGCTTAACAGTCATACCTCCAAAAATAGGTGCATCATGTGCATGAGTAAATCAGGCCTCCAAAACAGGGGTCGTAGATGGGTATGAGTAAGGCAGACCTGATTCCACTTAACAAAAGTGAGAGAAATCCATTGATGGGAATTGCAGGTCTGTTGGTTCAGCCACAGGGGTGAGAAAAACAATGAAAGCATTTTGAAATAATACAGCAGATATAAGCTGTGGTGGTGCAGCAGTAGCATTGCTGCCTAACAGCAAGAGGTTCGCCTGTTCGATTCTTGGCTGGAGTGCCTTCTGTGTGGAGTCTGCATGTCCTCCCTGCAGTTGAGTGGTGTTTGAAAGGCAAGCGTTAATGGGCATGCCTTCACTGAAGGTTGGGCTGGCGACTCAGCACCATAAAAAATCTACTGCCAATCATTCGTGGACTGGAGTTCTGCTGTGGCGACCGCTAACTGGGGAAAAGACTGACAACAGCAGATATCTAATATCAAGCTAACATGCATTGGTAGCATGGCAGTTACACCCTATGAGAGTAACCCATTTTTTTCTTTGAATATGTGGATAAAGCAGTGGAGTAGGAAAGGTATGAAGACATGGTCTGCCAGATTCAACAAGGTGTCTGGACGAGTTTCATACAAAGGTTTAATATGGAAGTTTTATGGATGTGCGCAAGATCTTCATTGTGGCAGTTTAAGGAAAATAAAAGGTACAGTAACAGGACAGAAGATGCCATGGAAAATTGAATCTACAGTGAAGAAGAAGGAATTGCTAGTGAGGTATCAGATGGCTAAAAACTGTGACCAGACTTCTTTGACTGTAATAATGTAGGGAAATTGGTAGGAAAAGCATAACTCTTCAGAAAAGCAAAGTTCTCATGCACACACAGGAAAAAAAAGGTTAAATGCTTTGACAAAGCATTTAAAACTTTAATCATACACATTTGAATAATCATGATCAGTGCAAATAATTTGTCTGGGAGCAGACCAAGAAATAGTACACTGTATGGGAATAAACAGGCATCAGATAATTTTATGTTAATATGTACAAGTCATGCATCATGGAAACATATGGAGAATGCAAGCTTTGGAGGTAAGAACAGTGAAAGAGAACTGTGCCTCTAGAATCAGATGACTCACTTATGAAACACAATTTGAAAATAACTGAGGGACGCTTGATGAGTAAATAAAAACTGAAGCACTAAAAAGTACAAGGGGTATCAATAGACAGAAATAGGCAGATCACTTTCTTCCACAGCTAAGAGCTGATGAGACTTCATGCAAATGAGTGCAGAATTCTAAGCACTGCATCTCTGTCGGGATGTAGTTAGGACTAAGTATGATCAGAGGATATTAGTTATGATAGAGTTGTGATAGTACTAGAAGATCGATAAAGATATGGAGATGAACAAAAATGTATCTTCAATGAAAAAGAAAAAAAAACAAAAAAAAAACAAGAGGTGAATGTTTTCCAGAAAAACAAAACATGTATAGATAGATAGATAGATAGATAGATAGATAGATAGATAGATAGATAGATACAGTAGTCAGATAGATATAACAAGAAAGCACAATTAGACTGTTCATAGGTTCATAGGTTGGTACTAGGCTATCAGCCCTAGGGCCTATACAAGCCTAGCCATAACAATACCCTGGCTATTTCTTCCCACACTATTTACTTCCCTGGACCCATGTCTAGCAGGGTGACTGACGTGATCCCTGGGGTGAATTTCCATTATCCCATCCAGTCATCAAGGTTCCTTTTGAAGAGAGCCAAAGAGGTGCTCTGCTTGACATGTATGGGCAATCTATTCCAGAGTCTGGGGAGTCTCTGGGTCAGGAACCTATCCCTCCAGCATGTTTTGTTTATTGTGATGACAAGGTTTAGATCCCTGGAACGTGTGGCTCTGAGACATTAGGATTTCTTTAAGTGTTGCATGTCCAACAGCTCTGGGTTTGACATGGCCTTGACTGTGGGATTGTGGTAGGTAAAATAATTACATTTTAGCAACTTGAGCGCATGAAACATTCTTTTTGGGAAAGACACAGATCAGTAACGCAAATCTTTAGTTTTTGTGAGCTAGTAGAATGGTAGCAAAAGCCAAAGATTTATTAAATGGAATCCTCATTTTATCCAATAAGTTAGGAAATGGGCAGATTTAGTGACCAAAACTGTCCTCATTTGCCAGGAGATTCTATGCCACTAGGTCTGCTATATAACTATTTATAAAGATTCGATGCAGTACTTCATGTACAGTTTATTAGTCCTGAAAACCAGATGAATGAAATTTCCCTGGTAGCATTTGTATTTTTAGAAGAATTATGAATGTTCTTTCTTGTTTTGCATTTTCTGGAACTCAGAGTTCCTATTCCACTGGCCTAACTGATGTTTTAAATAGCACATAATTGCTCAGCTGAACTATGGCAGGCAGCCATTTACTCAAGTTCATGTACCATGGAAGCTCATGGAAAGCTTCCAACAAATCTGTATTCCTGTATCAAGAAAGCACTGTAAAAGAGCCAGAAAGTACACACTGACTGCTCTGCTTAGCATGTTTCCCCTCCCACTGAGCTTTTCCTTAGGTGCACTTATATGGAACCGAAACATAAAATATAATCAGGGAAAGTTGCTTTTAATTTGCAGAACAGTTGTTGGAACATGAAGTACATCAGAATCACATTACTGAAAGTAGCAAAGAATCACTGCATTAGGCAAAAGATGCTTCTTGGCCCACCCAGAGTGTTCAATTTTACTATGTGCAGTTCCCTGGTTATGCTAATTCTAAAGCTCCCCTCACCTACTTGCTTTGACAGTGACTCTTTTGTAACCTCTCATATATTTTGTGAAACACCCCTGTATGTGCCCCGACAACCTCTGTTACAGGAATTCTAAGAATCTGTTACTATGCTATTTCTCTTAAATCAACTTCCTGACAGTTCTACAAAATTTACCTCTCCAAGCTGTAAAGCACACATTTGTTTAGGAGACAGATTTTCTCTAGAGATCTTTTTACAATTTAAAGATTTGCCTCTAACCTCAGCTGACCTCTTTCATGCTCTATATACTGAGATCTAGTGTTTCTTTAGAAATGTTTTTGATACAAATTCACTATTTTAGTTACCCTCACTTTACTCAGTTTTATTCAGTGTCACATAAGACAATAGTTTCCACAAATGCATAGTACATTCTAAGTAAAGTCTTACTAATGTTTTATATAAAGACAATGTAAACATAACTTTTTCTTCTACAGGTGAAGGCCCTAAATTAGCATCTTTACACCTAACACCTTGTATTTGATCTCTCATACATATAGACAAGTATTTTAGTAGAGAAGATGAAATGTCGCCAGTAACTAAAAAAAAGTTCTAGTCCCTATGTTGTATTAGTGTAGGAGTTCAAAACTGTACCAGAAGTACAGAATCATATTTATAAAGTGTAGCCCCGTTATATATATTTTTTTCTGTGGGTAAAAGCTAGGCTAAGTGACTGCTGAATGACAAACTGATTTGATTTGTTGGCATGCACCTATCCATCTATCCAACCATCCATTCATCCTTGCATTTTCCAAACTATACCTACTGCTAATGATTACAGGGGAAGCAGACTGAACATAGACAATTAGAATTCTTTATCCATTGCAATAATCTCTGACACATCCAGAGAAATCTGCAGGTGCTCCTTTTCAGGCAAGATGAGGGATATAATCTTGCTATCATGTCCTGGGCTGCTCCATGGTCACCTCTCAGTGGGATCTGCCAGGTACACCTCCTGTAGAAGACACTCAGTGAAGCGTATTTACTAGGTATGCATACCACCCAACCTAGTACCTACCATCCTAGAGAAACGACAACTCTGGTCTGAGATTGTCCCTAGTTATTGAGACTCTTCAAATAGATGTGACATTTACAATTTTGCCGAGTCCTTTTTGAAACACTGATATGACCTATATGAGTAATGTACAGTAGAAATGCTCCATCGGTTCACATATCCTGAAAGAAAATAAACTGAATCGAAACTCTTTAAGAACTAAAATATCGGTATCATGATCTTCTGAGTTTTTATATGTACTAGTAAGACTACTCCAAGTCACACAAGAAACAGCTGTTGGAGATTTGGAGTTATAAAAAAGCTTCCTAAAAACCTATAATTAATCAGAGATAAATTTTATGATGGCTGAGTCTAACAAAATATGTCAGCAGTAAAAATTCCAGGTACTGTAGTAGAGAGCTTCAATACATATCAGTGAAGTGAAACTCGATGAGTTTGTAACAATTCACTGGGTTGGTGAATATGTTATTTTCCAGCAAATGTATGGTCTCAGACTTTTTTCCTGTCCCCACACCCACCCCTCCCCCTGCCATCAAAAACACTGTTTTAAAATTTGCATGGTCTGAAGAATAATCTTGGAACATTTGCAGAAGATGTCCACATTTGTCAGCTGTAGTGATGTTGATGTTTAATTTAGATTAATGCTACTATACTTATATACGATCTATCTATCTATCTATCTATCTATCTATCTATCTATCTATCTATCTATATGTGTATGCGTGTTTGTGTGTGTGTGTGTGTGTGTGTGTGTGTGTGTGTGTGTGTGTGCATACATAGGTTCATAGGTTCATAGGTTCATACTAGGCTATCTGCCTTAGGGCATTTATAAGCCTAGCCAGAGTGTGTTTGGCTTTTGCCACCCATTTTAAATTAATTTTGCTATGCCCTTTTTCAAGGTTAGTATACTGTGCCTCTGTCTAACAGTGACACAGAAGTGATACCCGGGGTAAACCTACGATCTCCCATCCACTCATCAAGATTCCTCTTGAAGAGAGTCAATGAGGGACTCTGCCTAACCTGGAGTGGGATTTTATTCCAGAGTGAAGGGAGCCTCTGGGTTATGAATCTGTCCCTTCAGCATGTCCTATTTATTTCAGTGCTAAGGTTCAAGTCTCTCGAGTGCATAACTCGATGGGATTTGGATTTTCTGAGATGCAGCATGTCCATTAATTCTGGGTTGGACATGGCTTTATACGTCAGACACAGATCGCCTCTGAGCAGGCAGTATGCCACTGAGTAGAGCTGGAGTTTCTTTAATCGGGCAGCATATGGCATCTGTATGAGCCCTTTGATCCTCTTGGTGAGGTACTTTTGGGGTCTTTTCAGTTGCTGCAGGTGTCTGGTAAGGTACATCCCAAAAGGGGCATTGTACTCAATTATGGGCCTGATGAGGGATGAGTAAAGAGGCATGATGACCTCCCCTGATCTAGATGTGAATCCCTTCATGATTAGGTGGGCTATATAAAATGTTTTTCTAACCACTTTGGTCACGTGGTTGTCAAATGAGAGATTGCTATCAACTTGGGTCCCCAGGTCCCTAATTACTTCTTCTGTACTTAATGGATTACCACCTATGTGGTAATTTGTGGGCACTTTGTTTTTGCCAAAGGGGATAACTATACACTTTTTGGCATTTAGCTTGAGGCCATGGCTCTGGCACCAGTTGTCTGTTTCTATGAGGCCCTTTTGGAGGATGCTTGTGTCGGCTGGAGAGTCAATTATGGTGCCCAGTTTTCAGTCATCTGCGAACTTGGTCAGCCACAGTCCTTCCGTGATGGCCTGTACCTCCGAGAAATATATACCGAACAAGAGAGGTCCCAGGACTGAGCCTTGTGGGATGCCACTTGTAACTGGTTTGAAGTCTGACATGACTCCAGCAATTCTAACCATGTGGGTTCTGTCCTTGAGCTAGTTTGCAACCCATCTAGTGACATAGGGGTTTATATTTAAGCTGGTGAGCTTATCTATAATGCCCGAGTGGGGTATTGTATCGAAGACTTTTGCGAGGTCCAGGTAGGCTGTGTGGACCACCTTCCCCTCGTCAATGGCCTTGGTGACTGTTTCAAAGAAATCGACCAGTTTAAGAGGCAGGATCTGCCCTTAACAAAGCCGAACTGGGTAGGATCCAGTGTCTGTAGGTCCCCAATATCTTTATTTATGAGGTCCATGATGATCCTTTCCATAGCTTTGCAGACCAAGCTAGTCAGGCTTATGGGGGTGATAGTTTCCAGGATCTGTTGAGGCACCACCTTTGTGGAGAGGGACCACTGTTGCTGTACGCCACTCTTTAGGTACATATCCTGTAGTAAGGCTGAGACTGAACAGTAGTTTTATGTTTGGGTTTAGCTCTTCTTGGAGTTCATGTAGGGCGCAGCCCGGGACACCGTCTGGTCCCACTGATGCTGTGTTTTTTGCTTTGGAGAGGTCGGCTCTTATCTGAGCATCTGAGATGTCAGGGAGGCAGCACTCTGCTGGGGTAGATATTTGCCCTTTTGGTGAGGGGGGGGATTGCGCTGAACCTGTCAGCTAGGATGTTGGCAACGTCTGTGGGTTCGGTGCATTTTTTGTCATTGTGGACTAATTCTGAGCATATCTGGGAATTCCCACCCAGGTTCCCAACATAACTAAAGAAAGCATTGAGATTATCCTTAGTGTTCTGTGCAATTTTTCTCTCGAAGCTGGCTTTAGACGATTTCATGAGTGCCCGTAGTTTTTTGCTAAAACTGAGCAGAGATGCCTTCTCTTTTTGGGATTTTGCTTTATCATGTAGTAGCTTCCTCCTTCTATTGTATAGTTTGTTTATGGCTGGGGTCCACCAGACAGGACTTCTGCCTTTGGAGGATTGGGTCTTGGTTTTATTTGGGATTGCATGATCCATGCATTCCTGAAGGTGTCCATAGAATGCATTTATAAAGGATTCTGCGGTCTGGGACGTATTTTCCACAGGCCCAGGGGCTTTGAAGCATTCCACCTTGGTTTTGAGGAGTGTGAAATTTGCTTTAGAGAAGTTTTTCACTGTGGTTTTCTGGGCAGGTGGTGGGGTCGGGATGTGAATATCCAGTGAGATTAGTTTATGATCTGATCTTACCAGTGAGGGATACACTTCTGGTCTGGAGCATAGAATCCCCATGTTGGTGATGGTCAGGTCCAGTATGTTTTCCCCTCTTTTGGGAGTGGTAACAAGTTGTTCCATAGCATTTCAGTTTATAAATTCTAGGAAACTTTGGTCTAGGGTGCTGGAGCTAGAGTAATGCTCCCAGTCTATGTTTGGGTAGTTGAAGTCGCCCATTATAATGGTGTTTGGAGAGACCTTCATATTTTCCAGTGATCTCAGGAAGGCCGAGTGGGGTTCCTGTGTTTGGGAGGGTGGTCTGTAGCAGGCTATAAACTGGAAGGCTGTTTTACCCACTGTTAGTTGCACATGGATAGTCTCTGATGCTTCGTGCTGTGCCACCAACCTGGAGGTGTGGGTATCTTTGACGAATATTGATACTCCCCCTCCTTTTGCGGTTTTGTCCAAGTTTTGGGGCCGAAAAGCATGGTATGAGGTATAACCTGGTAGTGCTGGGGTGCTCTCGGGAGCCTTGAACCAGGTTTCTGTTACTGCACAGATATCGATGTTCTCCATGCTAAGGAGAGTTTTGAGTGCTTGCATCTTGAGGTTTAGACTTCTGGCATTGAGTAGCATTACTCTTAGTTTCTTATCCCTTGTGATACCTATGGAGATGGGTTTGTCTTTTGAGCCTTGCCTAAAAAAGGCACTATGGGGGTAGCAAGAGCCTTTGCCAATATCCGAAAGTCCAGGGGTGACAGGTGCAAGTCATCCCTAGCAAAGCATCGTGGCTTGTTGAGCATGTCATCCCAGGCTGACAGGCAATGGATCCCCTTTGAATGACACCAATACTTAAGCCAATTGTTGAAATTGATCATCTTGTCTTCATATTGTGGCATCATTCTTGGTGAGGGTAAGATGCTACTCAAGGGCAGGGTCATATCGGCCTGGGCTACATGCTCAGAGAGCTCCTCTATGTCTCTTTTCATGTAATCCAGGGAGGTACGTCTCAGGTCATTCACACCAGCATGGACAATGACTGAGTCATATTTGTACTTGCCTTGGAGTGACCTGAGTGCTTGTGTTATGTGGCAGATCCTAGCGCCCGACAGGCAGCTCACCGTGCCCTTCTCCTCATTCAGCCTGGTGAGCGGGACATCAGTGTGCCTAATGATAGAGTCACCTATTACAAGTGTATCAGGTGTGTTGTTTAGCGTTAAGGGCTGTGACTGTTCGGCACTCTGGCTTTGTGAGCTATGTGTTGCACGTGTTTTGTTTTGGGGTAGTGGTTGCTTGGGTGTCTGCTTTAGAGGTCTCTGCTGCTTAGGCAGATTTTTATTTAGAGCCTCCGAGTATGTTTTTGTGTGTTTATGTGTTTGGTTTGCTGTCATGGTAGGTCTATGTGAGACTGGAATTGTAGTGAGTGTGGTTTCCTTCTCCTCCTGACTGGTTACGCCAGTACTGAGTTGAGAGAGCTTAGCCTCCAGTTTGGCTATATGGTTGCATCTCTCACATGTGTTGGAGTTTGTTGGGAGGAGGAGAGGGTTGTCTGTGTACATGAGGCAGTTGTAACATTGCCTCAAGATTCCCAGATTCACCAGCTGGGCCGGAGAGGAGATTGACAACTGACCCTTGGACATGCTAGAATAGTATTGGGAATTCCTTTATAATTGAAAAAAAGGGCCAATGGGGAACAAGGTACTCAAGGGGAGTTTGTGAGGGTGCAGTGCTTTTAATTTTTCAGTGCTGACTTATATAATTGCTTTAGTGAGCAAGTGCCAGGTAAGCTAAATGCAAAAATGACAAATAGTAACTTTCTTTCAAGTGAAACAAGGAAATAAGTACAGTAAGCAATGCAGATATCAGTAGGGATCCACAGAAGCGCTGGAAAGCCGCATTTTAGGTGGAATTAGCGTTTCAGGGAAATAACAAGCAAACAAACAACAAGCATACAAGCAAAGCTAGATTCAGCAGGCCTGGATCTAGTCTATGCTACAGCAAACAAGGTGTACCAATTTCAGTAAGAAACAGTTCAAATATGCAGGCACTATAAGCCTGTAACCAGAAATTCCCATCTCAGAAGGGCAGATTCCAGCCTCTCCTCCCACAAGAGTGCAGACCACGAACCTTCTTAATGTAAAATAACTGGCCTGAAGCCCAAGTGCTTAAACCAGAACTAATACACTTTTAGAATAACAGACACTGAGCCCGCAATCAGCAGTTCCCAACTTAGAAGGATGTAAGCTACCTGTCCTGCCACCACAGTGCAGGCCACAAACCTTCCTAATGTAAAACAACTGGTCTGAAGCCCAAGTGTTTAATCCAAAAGACTTAGAATGATAGCTACACTTTAATCAAGTTACTACCAAGCAGTAATAAATACAATTGAATACTTTAAAGAATGCTTTGATTAGTGCTCAAGTTATACAAACAAAGCTAGATTCAGCAGGCCTGGATCTAGTCTATGCTACAGCAAAGAAGGTGTACCAATTTCAGTAAGAAGCAGTTCAAATATGCAGGCACTATAAGCCTTTAACCAGAAATTCCCAGCTCAGAAGGGCAGAGTCCAGCCTCTCCTTCCACAAGAGTGCAGACCACGAACCCTCTTAATGTAAAATAACTGGCCTGAAGCCCAAGTGCTTAAACCAGAATTAATACACTTTTAGAATAACATACACTGAGCCCTCAATCAGCAGTTCCCAACTTAGAAGGATGTAAGCTACCTGTTCTGCCACTACAGTGCAACCACAAACCTTCTTAATGTAAAACAACTGGTCTGAAGCCCAAGTGCTTAAACTAAAAGGCTTAAAATGAGTTACACCAAGCAGTAATAAATAAAATTGAGTAATTTTAAGATGACACAAAAGCAAAATAAAGTAGGAAGAAACACAAATACAGTAAAAGCAGATAATTTTTTTTTTTTTGAGTGAGCAAATGAGATGGGCGCAGGAGTTGCAGGACAGAAACAAGTGCAAATGCAGGCCTTCAAATCAGAAAGTTGAGAGAGATGGAAGACCGCCCAAACGGCCAATAACTACAAATTCTGGGCCAGAACCACTCCTTATGTATATATGATGATATATATTATGCATATATATATATATATATATATATATATATATATATATATATATAGAGAGAGAGAGAGAGATTATATATATATATATATATATATATATATATATATATACATACATACATTTACATATATATGCATATAGATAGATAGATAGATTCATGTATAAGGCTATTGGACAGTTTGATTGCCATCAGGGTATATGGTACTTTAATCGAGTTTCAAAATACTTGGTTGTTTGTGTCACGTATTTTGAGTTTGAATGGTAGCATTATGAAATGGTTAAGAAACTATTTGCAGGTGTGTATAATATGGTAGGTCAGGATTTCTTGTCTGGGATATTTCTTTAGGCAGAGATCTTTTTCTATTAGTGGGATTTACTGCTGTTTTTCAAGTGTATTCCAGCAGTGATTAATTTATTTATTTGCAGTTGGTTTACCAGAGTAGTCCATTGGGCCAATATGAACCTGTTTTTAATGGAGTCCTGGGGAGAAAAGCTCCAAAAACAATCAAGGTTACAATAGGTTTTTGATTATAATTTTACAAGTGTCAGATCCGAGCAAACATTACAAATAATACAGACTAGAGGTGAAACTTACCAATGATACAGACTAGCAAAAGGAACATTACAAAATATAATTGAGAAGCCATTACATCATAGGAAGCATACACTTAAGAGGTGCAGCTTATTGCATTCTTTGCCAATAGCTTTGGAGTTACAAGGGGGTATGAGTTAGGAGATAAGAAAAAAATAAAATTGCTAGTGTAAACAGGGGAAGAAAGGAAAATGGAAATAGCCAGTGTAAGTTATGTGGGGTGGGAGCAGGAGCATTCCCACTGGGATACTAGATGTGAGTGGAGAGATTTTTTGAAAATAAAGCGGTTAGTGGTGGTACGAATGGATAGCGGTAGGGAGTTCCAGAGACGTGCTAGACCATAGGATAGAAGATTTTTGCCTGGGGGATGAGTTGGTTTGTATACTTCTAATAGATTTTGGTTGTTAGACCTTAGTACTCTGTCAGGTAGGTGCATTTTAAAGGCAGAAGAAAGGGAGGGACAGAGGGAGGGGTTGAATATGAGCTTGTGAGCAAGAGTAAGTTGAATATAGTTGAATAAACATTTCATGTTTGTTTCTCACATTCTGTGTTTGTGTGACCCTGGTATTGGTATATCTAAGATCAAAGGGGTGTGAGTGATCTGCCTTCATATAGGGGGATATAGGCAAGCTTGCCACCCTGTAAAGAATATATGTAGTGTAGGTTTTGTGGCTGTCTCAGTGTTGTAACCTTTGTGCGTCATGCCTATCAAGCACTTTGTTGTCAGGTTAGCTTTTTTGAAGAATAGGTGTCCATGGTAATAATGCTTCGAGGGACTGTTTTATAGGCATATATATAGGGGGAGAGAGAGAGGCAGAAAAAGAGAGACAGAGATAGATAAATGTATAAGTTGGTAGATATATAGATATAGATATAGATATAGATATAGATATAGATATAGATATAGATATAGATATAGATATAGATATAGATATATGGTGTGGGGAGATGAAGTCACCCACAAGAAATTGCAAGAGGCAGTTGCTTCCTGTCAAAAAATACATTTTGTGTTTTTGCAGGCATTTGTGTAATTCCAGCTGTGATCAACTGGTTGGTAATTGTGAAACAGGCAGTTAGAGATTATTAGAAAACAGCAGTGTTGTACCAGTTCTACTTATTATCTCCATCTACCAGTGACGCCGGAGTTTGATTATTTAACTTTGAGACCAACTGGAATGTTATTGTCCTTTTGTTTTCTTTTAATATTTGTACTTGTAACACTCTGTATTACTACCATTTATGTAGCTCATTCCTAGACTCTATCACTATATGTGAAATGAGGAGTCATGAAGGATGGTCATGTGACACCCAAATAACTGCATCTGATTTCACAAGCAGCTGATTCAAGGAGTCATTGTATCCCTCTCCCACAATGCAGTGATGCTGCACGTGAGTACATTTAAGTACAAAAGGTACAGGATATACCCCTAAGGAAACGCATTAAAATGCTATTTTTCAAGTTAACTGAAGTGTCCTTTCAAATAATCCATCTCATATTAGTTGGATTTCCATAGATATTCTTTACAAAACCAATATGCAGCCACCACATGCAGGCTGTGCATATAATGTGAGGTAAAATGTAAATAATAAACTGGCACATGCACTACAGGTCAAGCGAATACAATTATGTTCCAAAATCATATTGCCATACATGAACTGGGTTTGTACAGCGACTCACTCTGCACCACTGCCATATCCTGTGTATATATGATATTGCACTGCTATATCCTGTGTGGGCAATTAGGCAAAGACATATAAAATGGAAGCATTAAACAGCTATATATGTTACAGTTCTATGATAGGCTATATGCATTCTGATACTATGAGGTGCCTGGTATTTTGCCAACATCTTCCATTCATTAAAATGAAGCCATGTGCATTCAGACCAAGTACATACCATGATACCCTGCTACACACTAACAACATCACATTATGATATGCATGATAGTGCAGCAAAGGCAAATAATACTATGCTAGTCAGTCTGTACTCTGACACACCTTATTCTAAATATAAAGGTAGCACCTTTTGGTCAAATGTAGAAAACTAAATTGTGGAGTCATTTCCACTCAGTCAGTATGTTGTTATGCAACACATAATAAATAACATGATGGGAGATTAGCAGTTCAGATGCAGATCAGCATTTATTGCAGCTGACCTGATGCTTGTAGTGAGACAGATAATGAAGAAGAAGCTGGAGATGAGGAAAAACTGAGCATTCCTAGAGTTTGAGAAAGCATATGCCAAGTGCCAAGAAAGATGAACTGGGCAGACTTCAGATGGTTCAAAGTCCTAGAAACACAAGTAGTATTAGTGCAGG
>NC_056728.1:742825510-742895510 GCF_019279795.1 Protopterus annectens
TGGGAATTCCTTTATAATTGAAAAAAAGGGCCAATGGGGAACAAGGTACTCAAGGGGAGTTTGTGAGGGTGTAGTGCTTTTAATTTTTTAGTGCTGACTTATATAATTGCTTTAGTGAGCAAGTGCCAGGTAAGTTAAATGCAAAAATGACAAATAGTAACTTTCTTTCAAGTGAAACAAGGAAATAAGTACAGTAAGCAATGCAGATATCAGTAGGGATCCACAGAAGCGCTGGAAAGCCGCATTTTAGGTGGAATTAGCGTTTCAGGGAAATAACAAGCAAACAAACAACAAGCATACAAGCAAAGCTAGATTCAGCAGGCCTGGATCTAGTCTATGCTACAACAAACAAGGTGTACCAATTTCAGTAAGAAACAGTTCAAATATGCAGGCACTATAAGCCTGTAACCAGAAATTCCCAGCTCAGAAGGGCAGAGTCCAGCCTCTCCTCCCACAAGAGTGCAGACCACGAACCTTCTTAATGTAAAATAACTGGCCTGAAGCCCAAGTGCTTAAACCAGAACTAATACACTTTTAGAATAACAGACACTGAGCCCTCAATCAGCAGTTCCCAACTTAGAAGGATGTAAGCTACCTGTCCTGCCACCACAGTGCAGGCCACAAACCTTCCTAATGTAAAACAACTGGTCTGAAGCCCAAGTGTTTAATCCAAAAGACTTAGAATGATAGCTACACTTTAATCAAGTTACTACCAAGCAGTAATAAATACAATTGAATACTTTAAAGAATGCTTGGATTAGTGCTCAAGTTATACAAACAAAGCTAGATTCAGCAGGCCTGGATCTAGTCTATGCTACAGCAAAGAAGGTGTACCAATTTCAGTAAGAAGCAGTTCAAATATGCAGGCACTGTAAGGCTTTAACCAGAAATTCCCAGCTCAGAAGGGCAGAGTCCAGCCTCTCCTTCCACAAGAGTGCAGACCACGAACCCTCTTAATGTAAAATAACTGGCCTGAAGCCCAAGTGCTTAAACCAGAATTAATACACTTTTAGAATAACATACACTGAGCCCTCAATCAGCAGTTCCCAACTTAGAAGGATGTAAGCTACCTGTTCTGCCACTACAGTGCAGACCACAAACCTTCTTAATGTAAAACAACTGGTCTGAAGCCCAAGTGCTTAAACTAAAAGGCTTAAAATGAGTTACACCAAGCAGTAATAAATAAAATTGAGTAATTTTAAGATGACACAAAAGCAAAATAAAGTAGGAAGAAACACAAATACAGTAAAAGCAGATAATTTTTTTTTTTTTTGAGTGAGCAAATGAGATGGGCGCAGGAGTTGCAGGACAGAAACAAGTGCAAATGCAGGCCTTCAAATCAGAAAGTTGAGAGATATGGAAGACCGCCCAAACGGCCAATAACTACAAATTATGGGCCAGAACCACTCCTTATGTATATATGATGATATATATTATGCATATATATATATATATATATATATATATATATATATAGAGAGAGAGAGAGAGAGAGATTTTATATAAATAAATAAATATATATATATATATATATATATATATATATATATATATATATATACATTTACATATATATGCATATAGATAGATAGATAGATTCATGTATAAGGCTATTGGACAGTTTGATTGCCATCAGGGTATATGGTACTTTAATCGAGTTTCAAAATACTTGGTTGTTTGTGTCACGTATTTTGAGTTTGAATGGTAGCATTATGAAATGGTTAAGAAACTATTTGCAGGTGTGTATAATATGGTAGGTCAGGGTTTCTTGTCTGGGATATTTCTTTAGGCAGAGATCTTTTTCTATTAGTGGGATTTACTGCTGTTTTTCAAGTGTATTCCAGCAGTGATTAATTTATTTATTTGCAGTTGGTTTACCAGAGTAGTCCATTGGGCCAATATGAACCCATTTTCAATGGAGTCCTGGGGAGAAAAGCTCCAAAAACAATCAAGGTTACAATAGGTTTTTGATTATAATTTTACAAGTGTCAGATCCGAGCAAACATTACAAATAATACAGACTAGAGGTGAAACTTACAGATGATACAGACTAGCAAAAGGAACATTACAAAATAAAATTGAGAAGCCATTACATCACAGGAAGCATACACTTAAGAGGTGCAGCTTATTGCATTCTTTGCCAATAGCTTTGGAGTTACAAGGAGGTATGAGTTAGGAGATAAGAAAAAATGAAAATTGCTAGTGTAAACAGGGGAAGAAAGGAAAATGGAAATAGCCAGTGTAAGTTATGTGGGGTGGGAGCAGGAGCATTCCCACTGGGATACTAGATGTGAGTGGAGAGATTTTTTGAAAATAAAGCGGTTAGTGGTGGTACGAATGGATGGCGGTAGGGAGTTCCAGAGACGTGCTAGACCATAGGATAGAAGATTTTTGCCTGGGGGATGAGTTGGTTTGTATACTTCTAATAGATTTTGGTTGTTAGACCTTAGTACTCTGTCAGGTAGGTGCATTTTAAAGGCAGAAGAAAGGGAGGGACAGAGGGAGGGGTTGAATATGAGCTTGTGAGCAAGAGTAAGTTGAATATAGTTGAATAAACATTTCATGTTTGTTTCTCACATTCTGTGTTTGTGTGACCCTGGTATTGGTATATCTAAGATCAAAGGGGTGTGAGTGATCTGCCTTCATATAGGGGGATATAGGCAAGCTTGCCACCCTGTAAAGAATATATGTAGTGTAGGTTTTGTGGCTGTCTCAGTGTTGTAACCTTTGTGCGTCATGCCTTTCAAGCACTTTGTTGTCAGGTTAGCTTTTTTGAAGAATAGGTGTCCATGGTAATAATGCTTCGAGGGACTGTTTTATAGGCATATATATAGGGGAAGAGAGAGAGGCAGAAAAAGAGAGACAGAGATAGATAAATGTATAAGTTGGTAGATATATAGATATAGATATATGGTGTGGGGAGATGAAGTCACCCACAAGAAATTGCAAGAGGCAGTTGCTTCCTGTCAAAAAATAAATTTTGTGTCTTTGCAGGCATTTGTGTAATTCCAGCTGTGATCAACTGGTTGGTAATTGTGAAACCGGCAGTTAGTGATTATTAGAAAACAGCAGTGTTGTACCAGTTCTACTTATTATCTCCATCTACCAGTGACGCCGGAGTTTGATTATTTAACTTTGAGACCAACTGGAATGTTATTGTCCTTTTGTTTTCTTTTAATATTTGTACTTGTAACACTCTGTATTACTACCATTTATGTAGCTCATTCCTAGACTCTATCACTATATGTGAAATGAGGAGTCATGAAGGATGGTCATGTGACACCCAAATAACTGCATCTGATTTCACAAGCAGCTGATTCAAGGAGTCATTGTATCCCTCTCCCACAATGCAGTGATGCTGCACGTGAGTACATTTAAGTACAAAAGGTACAGGATATACCCCTAAGGAAACGCATTAAAATGCTATTTTTCAAGTTAACTGAAGTGTCCTTTCAAATAATCCATCTCATATTAGTTGGATTTCCATAGATATTCTTTACAAAACCAATATGCAGCCACCACATGCAGGCTGTGCATATAATGTGAGGTAAAATGTAAATAATAAACTGGCACATGCACTACAGGTCAAGCGAATACAATTATGTTCCAAAATCATATTGCCATACATGAACTGGGTTTGTACAGCGACTCACTCTGCACCACTGCCATATCCTGTGTATATATGATATTTCACTGCTATATCCTGTGTGGGCAATTAGGCAAAGACATATAAAATGGAAGCATTAAACAGCTATATATGTTACAGTTCTATGATAGGCTATATGCATTCTGATACTATGAGGTGCCTGGTATTTTGCCAACATCTTCCATTCATTAAAATGAAGCCATGTGCATTCAGACCAAGTACATACCATGATACCCTGCTACACACTAACAACATCACATTATGATATGCATGATAGTGCAGCAAAGGCAAATAATACTATGCTAGTCAGTCTGTACTCTGACACACCTTATTCTAAATATGAAGGTAGCACCTTTTGGTCAAATGTAGAAAACTAAATTGTGGAGTCATTTCCACTCAGTCAGTATGTTGTTATGCAACACATAATAAATAACATGATGGGAGATTAGCAGTTCAGATGCAGATCAGCATTTATTGCAGCTGACCTGATGCTTGTAGTGAGACAGATAATGAAGAAAAAGCTGGAGATGAGGAAAAACTGAGCATTCCTAGAGTTTGAGAAAGCATATGCCAAGTGCCAAGAAAGATGAACTGGGCAGACTTCAGATGGTTCAAAGTCCTAGAAACACAAGTAGTATTAGTGCAGGCTATTCACAAGGAACAAATGACACAAGTACATACTGTTTTTAGACTCACACTAGGATTTTGGATGGGAATGGGTGAGCATTTCCTGTTCATAATGGTGAGGAAAAATGAAAGAAGCTGAACATGAGATAGAAGAGAAAAGAATGGAACAGGTTAATGACTTTAACTCTCAAAGAGATGTAGTTAAGGAAAAGAGAAGAGAAGTCTAAATAAAGAAGTCAAAGATACAATCAGATGAGCTGTAACCATATGGCACAACATGCCAGGGATAATACATCACCGAGAAATACCAAAAAGGTTGAAAAGGTATACAAAACATTGGTGCAATCAGTGCTGCACTGAAACCTGGACAGTAATGGCAGAGCAGCTGAAGAAATTTAGGGTGATGGAAAAAAAGTGCCTTAAATGGGTGGTAGTTAGGATGCACACTATGCAACAAATGAAGGAATGAGAATATCAGAGTGGAAGTCAAAATATCCCCATTGTACAGAAAGTCAAGTTCAAAGATTATAGTGAGTCTGTCTCATGTGCAGGAAAGCAAATGGTGCCAACAGATGACCAAATATATGCAATATCTTGCTGGGTCTTATAGACTCATGCCCTGTCTTCCTTAACAGAGCAATGTTCATTCCTAACCGACACAGGAGGGACATATGAGGCCTAGCCATATACATCATAAACCAAACACATTTAAAAATTCTTGACACCCTGTATAAGTACTTAATAGTCCCCACCCACCAGATTAATTAAGGCCATACATGGTAACCCTGGTGTAAATTTATGTTATTAAGCCTAGCATTAAAGGCAGACAAAGAAGAGTTTGCTTGACCAGTAGTGGTAACTTATTTGGTACGGTGGGAATACATTTGGTTAGGAACCTATCCCTGTACCAAGTTTTTCTTTTTTATGTATATTGATATTCCTTGTATGTGTGTATGTAGAGTCACTGGTTTGATAAGAAATAGGAGGTCAAATAAGACTGGGCCTTTATGGTTTGAAAAGCAAGACAGAGGTCACCTTGGAGTAACCAGTATTCTGCTGAGTATAAGGAAAGTTATGCTATTTGTTTCAGGATAGTTGAGGAATTTAAGGCTTTATTTTTGTTTTTGTTTTGATGCACACATAAATATCAAATGCCCACACATTTGTACATTGGAGCTGTACATGATGTTATATGTGTGGTACAATTATTCACTGTGTCATAAAAAATACAACCCTTACTGGTCCCATGTATAAATAAGCTGATATAGACCATCAGTTGACAAAATGTGGTACTGAATATAGATCCAGCATCACATTGCTGATGCATATACAATAAAGACAATACAGTAGTGCAAAGTAATGTGTACATTTTTTTACTATTGCCTACTTATTATAGCTCCGAGATGTAAACATTCAAACGTAAAAGATGCAGTGAAGGGAGAAAATCATTCTTACCCACTTGATGAATAGCTAGACCCTGCAGGTGCAATATAATGCTTCACAGGAGTGTATGTCTTCTAACTCTGTTATGCAGTCTCAAGTCTTGTTGTATTTCATATATTGCCACATGATATATCGCCATACTCATTGTGCTGGTGTGCAAAGCTGTAAGCAGTACATATCCATTACAGTGCTACATAAAATGTGGCAGCACTGTGCAGATGGTTAATGACTTGAACTGCTAATAATCATCACAAAGGTCTGGGTTTGATTCCCTTAATTTTTTTTCATATTCTGACTTTTAGTGTTTAATCCATTAAAATGACAAAACAAAAAACAGATTTTTTGGTAAGGCGGAAAGCCCCTGCACCTACAGGAGGTTGTGACTCCCATAGCCCCACAACTGCAAATAGGTTTACTTTGACATCATGCAATAGTGGTGATAGGCCTATAGGTACTTGGGTTCATATTAAGCTTAAGGCCAAAGAGACCATCGAGAAGCAGATCTACTTCACCCAATAATGATGAGAAATTAACATTGACCCCATTAATCAATCATTCTTCACTTATCCCCAGTGACACTTTGTGATAAACATACATTTTCTTAGCCTTGCTGTTTTTTCATATATTTTGAACATGCTGAAACCGTTTTCAGCAAAGCAGACATTGATGGAATTTAGCAGCCCATTCCTGTCTCAGTGAAAGAATTAATTGAAAAGAACAGAACCTTACATGACTGAGTTGATGTCAACAACAGTTGCAGTGATGACATTGTTTCAGCAGTGGAAAATGTATTGGTGAAAACAGAAATTTCTCAACAGCCATTTTCAATAATAACAATTTAAATTGATTATTTTATTGTTTTATGACAATTCTTAAAATGATAAAGGTAAAGAGGGTTGCATTCATATTGACAGCATACTGCAGGGTATTGAAAACATGCTGCAGATTCATTGCATATTCACGTAGTATGTTATTAAGATAACCGTTCAGAAAACTGAAGAAAATAAACCACAAATACCAACACATATGAACCAGAGAGGCATCTCCCTAATAACCCCCACATCAACCTTACACACACACACACACACACACACGCACACACGCACACACGCACATACGCACATACGCACACACACACGCACGCACGCATGCACACACGCACACACGCACACACGCACACACACACACACACACACACACACACACACACACACACACACACACACACACATACACACACACACACACACACACACACACATATATATATATATATATATATATATATATATATATATATATATGTATATATAGCTCCACTTTTACAATCTATTCATAGGTTGGTACTAGGCTATCGACCCTAGGGCCTATACAAGGCTAGCCATAACAGTTCCCTGGCTATTAGTTCCCACAGTATTTACTTTCCTGGACCCCTGTCTAGCAAGCAAAAATGTCAGTCCTCATTCTTGAGCCCAGGACCCCATACACTATAGTCAAAGTACTTAACCATTAAGCTATATCTGACATGTTGCTTGACAGCTGAAGTCTTTTCTCCATGCTCTTATTGTTTCACAATTAAAATTTACTGCAAGTTTCTGAATGTCTCATTTAATAAAGACATCTAGAGACATGGCTCACATTTCCATAGCTGGCTATTTGTAAAGTACATTCACATAACAAAGCTCATCTACATTGCTGTTAAAACAACGTATTCTTGTATCAAAAGCCATCTATTTCACAGATACCGTATTTGGCAAAAATTACTTTATTGTTAAATTTTGGTACCAGTGTTGTATATTTTAAATACTGGTCTGCAGCTTTAACAGTTTAAAGTGATTTAGACCAAAATCTTTAGCATAATATTTTTGGATGAAGTATAAATTTTACAAAAAATGAATGTTGTACATTCCTGGGAAATAATTTGCTAAAGTCAAGACAAAATTTGTCAGTCACTGTGCTCCTAGGTGTACATGTCGACTGAATACTTTCTGCATTCCTTCTTTTGCTCATCTTGTTAACAGTCTCTAGCTATGACAATTTTTCAGTCACCATATGCTGAAAGACATGCAGAATATCAAATCTCAGACTAAAGAATGTAAGCCTTCAACAGCTGCACAATGCATAGTTGGGTCTAGAATTCTAGTCTCATAGAAGACAATGGGCAGGATTCACGAAGGCTTGCATGGAGTGTAAGAGACATGCAACATTCTATGCAAGCCTCACGATCCAGGAACAGCCCTAAGCTCCATGTAAGAGACCAGCTAAAACGTCTCTTACATGGACTGGGCGTGGACATGCTAAATACCTCATTTGCATCCGAAAGGTATGCAAATGAGGTATATTAGCGATCCACGAAGCAGAAACCAGTCCGTGTAGGAGACGTTTTAGCTGCAGAAATGTAGTCAGCTGACAACTGAGTACATTTCTGCAAATTTCACAACGGAGCGATGTCAGCTCCAAAAAAAGGTTGCATATGACTCAGGCAGCATGCCAGTGGCCAAATATGTGGCCATTGGCAAGATAACCCGACGCACAAACGGGCTGCGCTATATAAAACCATAAAAAAGAAGGTTATAAAACCACAAATGTGGGTTTCATGCAATACATGGAATGACAATGCAGGGACCAGCAGATCAAAACCAACATGGCCACCGTGTAGTGGTTGCTAAGGGGGGAAGCTGAGTCTAAGACATGTAACTAAGCATTAGTAGGCAATCTCATGTAAATGAGGGTTCGGATACTGAATCTCACAGTCACATACCAAATGAGCACAGTCTGAGTAGTGTAAGAGATACAAAAGGGGGAGGAATAGAGTAGGAGATAGGTGACATCACAGGGGGGAATGGTAGAAAGAAATGCAGTTCATTGGGGGCCAGTGTAACATGACAGATGACAGGCACAGATCATGGAAAGAGGTGTGCCACTAGATAAGTCATGGAAAGTCAAGAAATGGAAGGTGTACACTGTTACCTACACCAAAGTTTCTTGCTGGCCGTGCATGCGCACGTGTGCATGCCATGAAGGGCGAGTAGGACAGTGTGCATGCGTGTAAGGCAGTGTGAGCATGTTGGAGCGCGTTGGGGGATGTTTAACACTGTTTGCGCGGGTGTGCGCGCGTGTAAGGCAGGCTGAGTATGTTGGAGGCTGTTGGCAGATGTGTAACAGTGTTTGCGCGGGTGTACGTGCGTTTAAACCCAAATAAGTAGATTCTGAACTGTGTAAGCACGTGTGCGTGCGTGTAAGCCACTGTGAGCGTGTTTCAGATAGTATGCACGTTGCTCCCCCCTGAGGAAACAGAGAGGAAAAAGGAAGCAACAGAATTAATAGGAAGCTAGCAGGGATAACTGCTGAAGCTAGCAGGTGAAAATAATTAGAAGCAGGCAATTACACAGGCAGAATAGTAGCCCAGCCCAGCACTTAAAACTCTGCAAACAGTAGTGCAGGATGTTTCCATTAAGAGACACTGCAAGACAGGAGTAAGCTAATAGAAGTGAAAACTGAAAAAGCTTCACTCAGAGCAGAAATGTTAGGGGCTGCCATAGCTGTCATAATGAGACATAGGCGACTTGCTGAGGGTGGTAACAATGCAGATGGTGCCAGACAACCCACAGTGAGGAGACGGAGAAGAGTGTACAGGCCCAGGGTCACCTACCACGGGTTACATGAGCTGGAGATAGTAGAGCGCTATAGAGTGGACAGAGAGCTCCTGCAGCAAATTGTTGAGCTGTGCAGGCCACGCTTCACACACAGAACCAACAGAGGGGTACCCATCCCAGTGGAAACCAAGGTATGTGTTGGCCTAAGAATACTAGCAACAGGTACCTTCCAGAGACCAACTGGTGATATGATGGGGATATCACAGGCATCAGCCTCCAGGGTACTGCACCAGTTCCTGGATGCCATGTCAGCACATGTCGGTGAGCATGTATATTTCCCCAATGCCCGTGAGGTATTGGCCAGCAATAGGCGTCTCTTCCAGCAAATAGCGGAATACCCTGAGGTACTGGGTGCAATAGACTGCATGCAGATACGCATCAAAGCACCAGCCGGTGAGCGGGGTAGGGCCTACATTAACCACAAGGGCTTCCCCTCCATCAACTGCCAGGTCGTGTGTGATGCCCAGGGCATAATAATGAATGTGTGTGTTGGCTGCCCTGGGAGTTACCACAATTCCCACATCTGGCATTTGACGCAGCTGTACCAGACATTTGCCAATGGGGACATCCCACATGGACACCTAGTGGGGGATGCAGGTTATGCACTGGAGCCGTGCCTGATGACACCCATCAGAAACGCACACACACCCGAACAGGAATGCCATAATGAGGCACACGCACAAACACGTAATGTAATAGAACGTGTGTTTGGGCTGCTCAAGTCACAGTTCCGGTGTCTGGACACATCTGGTGGAGCCTTGCAGTACACACCAACTACATGTACCCAAATTGTCATGATATGCGCTATGGTACATAATATGATCTTGTGAAAACAGCTGCAGCAGGACCAGCATAGGGCCGGGCCAAACAGCCCCCCCACCATTGCCAAGGCCATCACAGGCAGAGCGTGACTCGGAGGAGGAACAACCTGAGCCTGCCCCAGTAGGCAGAAGGAGGCATGCCCAGTATGCCCTGGCCTTGGCAAAGAGGCAACGCATAGCACATACAATGGCTCAATAGGAACCCTGGGAATGATACCCCCTCTGACTCACTCAAATAATAACATGGATGCCTAAAATGACATGACCTGCTCACAAACATGTACAGGAAAGTGTAATATGTGCATCCGACAGAGGCAGCCCTGCAGCACCACCTGAGGCATGAATGCTATGTGTTAAGTAATGTAACACCATGCAATATATGCACACCTGAGCATCCTGACTAACATCCACCCTCACCAAGCATGAAGCCACAAAATGACGATGGGATGATCAAGTGCAATAACTGGCTGAAGTAATGCAGTCAGTCAAAGGGGAGTCAATGTGTTTCAGGCTGGGAAGACATGCGGAGCTTGACATTATGCACCACCTGCTAGGGGTGGCGTGCACCTATAATGCCATGCCCCATGGATACCGGCAAAGGCTGTCAGTACCCACAGCATGCCCTGAATAGGTAAGTCTCAAAAACAAACCCACCTTCATAGGTTCTACAAGGGATAGGAACCTAGATTTAATGCTACCCAATGACAGATGTATAAACAGCAAGATGTGTGCAGTGTAAACGCACACAGTATGGAGAATGTAGATACCAGTCCTGTAATAGAGAACTGGGTCAAGGCTCACATCAGCACCCTAACACTACCAGGTCACACCTCATACTGTGCTGTACAGCCGCAAAACATGGAACAAGCTACAAAAGGAGGGTGACTAGCAAGAAATGGCAAGGATAACCACACCCCCATGTTGGTACTACAACAAGTAGCAGCATGGAATAGCCATGGTCAAATACCAATGGCTAAAACTGCCACGCAGTATATAGCCTGCTGCAGACTACTGTCCTAATACCAGGAACAGCACCTGGCCTATGTCAGAATACATGAATATATCAAGCCCCCCAAACCACATTATAATGCTTGACTGAAAATACCCAGACATACACCGGTAGCATTGTACTAGCACCAACACAGTAGGAGAAAATTACCCAGATTCCATGAACCAAAATGCCCAGGAACAATGTACCACTCCCACAAGAGGGGTAAGCATACTGGATGTGATAATCAGCAACATGTATACTGGATGGCAAGATGAGAAGTGTACCCCTCACTGGTAAGACCAGATCATAGAGTAATCACACTGGATATACACATCCTGACCCCAGTCCCTGGCCAGAATACCACAGTGAAAAACATGTGTAAAGTATAGGTTGCAGCCCTCAAAACCGATGTTGAATCCACAAAAGGCCCTGTGCAAGTGCAGAATATGGGACACACCACAGAACATGTTATACAGGCATTCCATGAACACAGCCAGGAATGCTTGGAGTATGCAATCACAAATAACAACAACAAACAATGCCATACACGCAGGCATCTGGCATGCTGGCCTCCAGCCATTACCAAACCATGCAAGAGAATGAGGAAGCTACCACATGATAGAGCAAACATAAAAAGGGAAATAATCACTGACCAGTAGTATGGCAACAACATATGTCCACACATACAATCCACTAAGTCCAGCCACAACAAGTAGAATCTGTGAATCCAGAGACAATGTGACACCAGTACCAAGTACACAGACAACCACAACACCCCCCAATAAATACAAATATATGTGATAGATGCATCCATGTATCCAAACCAGAGGTTGAGCTCCAACAACTCAGTACTGTCAAAACTAGTCAGGAGGAGAAGGTAACCACATACACCACAAACCCAGTCCCACATAGACCTACCAAAACTGTAAACCAAACACATAAACACAGACAAATATTCCCAGAGGCCTTAATTACAAACACACCACACCAACAGAAGCCTCCAAAGTAGATCACAAGTAACCACAACCTTCAAACATAGCACATGCAATGAATAGTACGCAAAGCTGGTGTGCCAAACAGTCACAGGCCAGAAGGAGAAACAACATGCCTGATACAATCGTAATAGGTGTCTGTATAGGCAGACACACTGCTGTCCCACTCACCAGACTGAACAAGGGAAAGGGTAGAGTAAGCTGCTTGTAGGCTGCCACAAAATGCCACATAACACAAGTACGCAGGTCACCCCAAAGCAAGCAGAAATATGATGCACTCAATGTCCATGCTGGTGTGAATTACCAGAGATGTACCTCCCTGGTCAACATCAAAAGAGACATGGATGGTCCCTCTGAGTATGTACCCCAGGGCGGGATGACACTGGCTGTGTGCAGCATCCAACCCTCACCAAGAATGATGCCACAGTACAAACACAGAATGCTCGTGTTTAACAGCTGGCACAGTTACAGCTGTCAGTCCAAGAGGGTCTAATGTGTGTCTGCTTGAGATGTCAAGCATGACAAGCCATGCTGCTGTTCCAGGGATGGCTGTCAGCTGTTACCCGTGTGTGTCTGGATACTGGATAAGGCCTTTGCCGACTCCATAGAGCCGTATGTAGGCAAGGCCAAAAAGACTACCCACCACCCTAGAAAACATAAGTGGTAGGAAACATAAGGGTAATGCTGACCAATGCCAGATGTGTAAACTGCAATATGCATGCCCCTGAGGCACTTCCCATTATGGAGAACATTGATGTCTGTGCAGTGACAGAAGCCTGCTGCAAGCCTAGTGATAGCACACCAGCACTACTAGGTTATACCACATATCACGTGTTATGGCCCCAACACCTGCACCAAAACATCAAAGGAGGGGGAATATCCATATGCAGCACAGACACCCATATTGCCAGGTAACTGACAATGCACAAAGCAGTGGACACCACCCATGTACACATAACTAGTCAAAACTGCTGTACAGTCCATAGCATGCGACAGACCACATACTCACACACAAGAACTCCACCCAGACATCCAAAGAAACTGGACAGTATGAATGTCCCACCAAATACCAGACAAGGTACACACAAATTACCACGTAGGTGTCAAACCATTATGTATGCAAGGAGTAATCAGGGACCTAGGGACACAGGTCGACATTAATCTGTCATGTGACAGCCACAATGCCAATGTGCCTATGAAGACTGTTGATACTGGACACCGTATCATGAAAGGATTCACATCAACATCAACAGAGGTCACTGTGCCGCTGTACTGTTCCCTTATCAGACCCATAATCTAGTACAATGACTCATATGGGATGTACCGTACGTGACACCTGCAGCTGTTCGGAAGACCTCATAGTTACCCCACCAACAGGATAAAGGGTGTGAAATATATGTCATATGCTGCCTGGCTGTAGACACCCCAGCTGACTGCAGTCACACACTGCCTACACAGAGGCATTGTATGTCTGTTGTACAAGGCCATGTCCAACACAGGAGTAATGGATATGTTCCACCACAGGAAATCAAAGCCATTGGAGCTGTGAGAGTCACAGATGTCAGCCTCAACACATAATGAAATAAGATGTGCTGGAGGGACAGATACATAACCCATAGGCTCCCCACACCCAGAAACAGGATCCCAATCCATGGTAGGCAGAGCCCCTCACTGACACCCCTCAAAAGGAATATTGCCAAGTGGATGGATGACCGTACATGTATAATGGGGGTCCCCACTGTGTCACGACCAGACAGAGGCACAGTGAAGAACCTCATACATGGCCATAATTGAACATAGCAAGGGGTGGCAAAAGACACACACACTCTGGCTAGGCTTACTAATGGCCTAGGGTGTCTAGCCTAGTATACAAAACGTACAGGACACTAACGATAATCACAAGGCTTACCCAACTGATGGTAGAAACCATGTTGAGCATCCACACATATGCTCCAAATCACACAGATATTACAAACAACATACCAAACACACACACATATTGCTAACATACAACCTGTCAGGTGTAGTGCAAACACCCCCCCGAGTTCAAAATACCTATCCCAGCAGACTGATGGTCCCCTGACATTGCAGATGCTGAGGTAACAGCCATCATCTGCAAAGCAGAACACACAGCAGCAAAAGTATGTGATGGTGTCCTGTGCTGAGGCCAACATGGACTCCAAGAATAATGGAATGCCAAATCACACTACTGCCCAATGTCAGCCTTACCACAGGATATGTACCCAAAGAGCAGTGTAGAACAGCAGTGGTCCATCACAACAAAGGTGTTGCCTGAATGGATACTCCAAACTACCACCCCAGGATCCTGACAAGCTTGTTCTGCACAGCTATGGAAAGGATAAGTATGTACCGCAGACAGAAGGCTATTGTGGACCTACTGATACTGGACCCTACACAGTGTGGCTGTCGTAACTGCAGAACCTGCCCCTAAACATGTCTGACCCATTTGAAGCAGTCATTAAGGTCATTGATGAGGGCAATGTGGTCCACACAGCGTAGCTGGACTGTGCACATGCTTCTAGACAATACCGTACGAGTTCAGTATGGATATGTTCAGCAGCTTAAATATATACCCCTATGTCAGTAGAGGGGTTGCAAACCAGACCAAGGACAGAACTGACATGGTCAGACATGCCGCATCCATGTCAGACTACAAAGCGGATATGAGTGGCACCCCACAAGGCCTGGTGTTGGCACCCCCCACCCCCGTTCTGTATATATGTACCATAGGTATAGGCAAACATGGAAGGACTGTGACTGAACATGCATGCAGAGGAGTACAAACAGCCCACCATATCCGACCCCCAGCTGACACAAGCAACCCACAAAAGGGCCACCTACAAACAGACAATTGCAGCCATAGCCATATCAGCAAGCTAATTGCAGAACTGTGTATAGACAACCACCGTGGATATACAGTAAGTGCCCACAAATTACCACACAGGTGTTAACCCATGAGGTACCTAACATGTAATGTGAGACCTGGGTACAAAAGGTGATAGATATCCTGAACTGGACAAACATGTGGCTGTAGTGTTCGCAGAAATATGTACCATATACCCACCCAAACATGAAGGTTGGCAGATGTAGATAAGGGGAACTCACTGTGGCTCTGCAGCCATCCTGCATCAGCATCACAACTGAATACAATAGCCCCTGTGGGATATACCGCAGCAGACACCTCCATCAACTGTAAAGTCCACAACAGTACCCCACCAGGGGTAGCAAAGAACATGAACAGATGCCATGTGTTGCCTGAGTAAACAAACTGCAGCCCCACACACCGCCATCCTTCCCAGCTACAGGAAAACTCTGCCTGATGTATGAAGCCATGTCCAACCTGGAATGAATGAACATGTTGCACCTTGTACAATCTGAATGGCAGTGAGCTATGCACATGAGAGACCTGAACCCCAGCACTGACATACATAGGACAAGCTGTACAGAATGATCCATAACACAGAAGGCACCCCCACTCTTCAGTAAACTCCTGGTACAGGTCAGCCAGAGAGTCACATATCGACACCTCTCAAGAGGAATCCTGATGAGTGTATGGGAGATGGTAGGCTAACCCTGGGTATCACTGTTATGTCAGAGGTAGATGGAGGCACAGTATACTAACCATGACATATGTCATGGCAAACTCCAGTTACAATGTGTGTCGAAGGACAAACACACCCTGTGACTAGCATCAGAAATGGCCTAGGGAACATCGCTAGTGTTTGCCAATGTCCACCCTGTTGTGGAAAACACTACCAATGTTGGATGAGCCTGGTGTAGGTAGTCCATATCTGAACATATTGCAACATGGTCATATGTGCACAACTGGCCCCTACACAGTCTGTTGTGCTCACTATGAGGATGTCAAGCAGTCATAGGACTAAAGCCCAGGATACTGTCCACCACAGTGAAAGTACTGAACCAGTACACTATACAGTACTACAGTGTTAGGTCATTATGAAAGTATGTTGAGAACTGTCTGCAAAGTATCCCATGCAATCCCTGCAGGCACAGTATAATCCCTGTTGTGGCAGACATGAAGCAGTTGGCCAGTTAGTACACAACATGACATCCAACACACAACCATGAACGTGAGATATTGTTGAAGTTCACACACACCCAAATATGTGGTGGACTTCAGAGTGCAACATATGGAAAGCTCACACTGGGCATGCTCACACACTTTGATAAATGAGGCATATGTCAGACAACATGCCATGGAAAGGCTGAACTGGGCATGCTCACACACTTAGGCCATATCTCCGTTTAGCAGTTGGCCACACATATCTGGTATTTGTACGTGTCAGTCCAGGAACCAACCACAACACAGCAATCAGCCCAGTGCACACAGTAAATGACTACAGAGACATAAGTGATATAGTGGATCGCCGTCATATGCAAACATCTTCCACAGATATACAAGTTGGTCATAGGAACAGGGAATGCTATGGCAATAAAGACCTGCAAACAGTAGAACAGCACAACAAATATTGTGCATCCGACAATTGAACATATGGGTGTAGAGGTCAATACTAGGCTTGTTGCCCTAGGGAATGACAGCTCAGCCAGATTGTGCTTGGCAGGATAGTAGGCTACTGTGCCACTGTAAAGTAGGTCACAGAAGGCAACATGTGAGGCTAGTGAGCTGTGCCTCTATCAAGCAGGGGCACTGTGGAGGTCCCAGGGATTGAATGTGCTAAGCCACAGCCATGTTGTCGGTGTGTGCTGTGAGAGGGTTGCTGAGGATCTCTGACAGTAGGTGTCTGTCAATAACAGACTGAGGGGAGCCCTATCTGCATTCTCTGGATGATTCCACTGTCAACACTGTGTTGTAATGAGTATGTGTGAATGAAGTGCCATGCCGGAACTGTTCACAGATGTCCTCCCTCTGTGGGCTACAGCTCTGCAATGTATTAGGTCACTCTGTCTGTTGTATGGTGCATATATGGCTGGTGTACAGCTGACAGGTGTCTTGTTGTGGAGCAGTCATGGGTATATGTGGGATAGCTTGACCAATGCAAACCGTACACATGCTCATAGAATGCAATTGTCAAGGATTATGCCGAGTGGCCAGTATAGTCCTCCGGCATGGGTCCTCTAAAGTCGTCCACCCCAGTATACACAAGTGTAGAGTCTGCTTGTGCTAAATACAGTTTGTGTGCAGTGACAACCTTGCCTGGAGGTGGAGATGGGATATGGATGTCCAGGGAAAGGTGGGTATGGTCAGATATCAACAATGGTGGTCTACCTCTGGTGTGGAACAGTGAGTACCTACGATGTTGCAGATGGACAGGTGCAATATGTATTCCCCCATGTGGCTGTGGTGTGTGGTTCTGCCATAGCACATGGACCCACAAATTGTAGTGGCTGTAGGGTAAAGTGGTAGAGGCCTGAGTAGTTCTCACACACAATATGCCTGTACCTGATGTTAACAACTGGAATGGTGAATGTGAACACCTGCATATCCTGGCACTGTTCCCAGGGAAGCTAAGTGTGTGCCCTGGATGTGGGTGTGGTGTTCTGGACTGGTTGTGTTGTGTGTTACAGGTCCTGTGGTCCCAAAGCATGGTATAGAACATAACCTGCCAGTGCGATGTGCATATCTGACCCTGACGTAGGTGGCTGCAAATGCATATATATGCTATTCCCCACCTGACAGGTAGTACTACATGTACATACCTCTGTAGAAATAAAGATGTCAGCACCCTATAAATACTACAGGTGCAGAGCAGATGCCCCGTAATTTGGATAGTGCGCTCTGCTAATGCGTCTCCCTCAAGTGTCATAATATAGTTAGGTAGGGGTTCGAATCCTGCAAATGCTCAGTGTGGGTGAGTGGGGTTTGTGTGTGTGAAAGGTTGTGAGAGGGAAATGTCCCTTTTGGCAACTGGAGAAACACACTACAGGATGCACATTCCCCTTTCTAAATACTGATTATGTCAGCACCCTATAAGTACAGCAGGAGAAAGGAAGCCTCCAAGTAATGCGAATAGCATGCTTCACTAATGCGTCCGTCTTGAGTGTCATAACCTAGTTAGGTAGGGGTTTGAATTCTGTATATGCTTAGTGTGTGTTTAAGACTGTTTGAAAGAAGTATCCCTTTTGCCATCTAGGAGAATACACTACAGGATGCACATTCCCCTTTCTAAACACTGATGATGTCAGCACCCTATAAGTACAGCAGGAGAAGAGAAGCCTCCCAATAATGCGAATAGCATGCTCTGCTAATGAGTCCGTCTCAAGTGTCATAACATAATTAGGTAGTGGTTTGAATCCTGCAAATGGCAAGTATGTGTGTTTGGATGAGAGGGATTCGTGTGTATGCAATTTTGTGTGAGGGAAATGTCCCTTTTGGCAACTGGGAGAACACACTACAGGATGCACACTCCCCTTTCTAAACACAGATGATGTCAGCACCCTATAAGTACAGCAGAAGAAAACAAGCCTCCCAGTAATGCGAATAGCGTGCTCTGCTAATGCATCCGTCTCGAGTGTCATAACATAATTAGGTAGTCGTTTGAATCCTGCAAGTGTGTGTGTTTGGATGAGGGGGGTTAGTGTGTATGCAATTTTGTGTGAGGGAAATGTCCCTTTTGGCAACTGGGAGAACACACTACAGGATGCACACTCCCCTTTCTAAACACAGATGATGTCAGCACCCTATAAGTACAGCAGGAGAAGGCAAGCCTCCCAGTAATGTGAATAGCATACTCCGCTAATGCGTCCGTCTCGAGTGTCAAAACATAATTAAGTAGTGGTTTGAATCCTGCAAGTGTGTGTGTTTGGATGAGTGGGGTTAGTGTGTATACAATTTGGTGTGAGGGAAATGTCCCTTTTGGCAACTGGGAGAACACACTACAGGATGCACACTCCCCTTTCTAAACACAGATGATGTCAGCACCCTATAAGTACAGCAGGAGAAGACAAGCCTTCCAGTAAAGCAAATAGCGCACTCTGCTAATGTCTCCGTCTCGAGTATCATAGCATAATTAAGTAGTGGTTGGAATCCTGCAAATGGCAAGTGTGTGTGTTTGGATGAGGGGGGGGTAGTGTATATGCAATTTTGTGTGAGGGAAATGTCCCTTTTGGCAACTGGGAGAACACACTACAGGATGCACACTCCCCTTTCTAAACACAGATGATGTCAGCACACTATAAGTACAGCAGGGGAAAACAAGCCTCCTAGTAATGCGAATAGTGCGCTTCGCTAATGCATCCGTCTTAAGTGTCATAACATAATCAGGTAGTGGTTTGAATCCTATAAATGACAAGTGTGTGTGCTTGGATGAGGGGAGTTAGTGTGCATGCAATTTTGTGTGAGGGAAATGTCCCTTTTGGCAACTGGGAGAACACACTACAGGATGCATGTTCCCCTTTCTAAACACAGATGATGTCAGCACCCTATAAGTATAGCAGGAGAAGAAAAGCCTCCCAATGATGCGAATAGCACACTCAGCTAATGCGTTTTTCCCGAGTGTTGTAATGTAGTCAGGTAGGAGTTTGAAACCTGTAAATGGCATGTGTGTGTGTTTGAATGTGGGGAGTTTGTGTGTGTGCATTTCCGTATGCAAAACATGTTAGTTTTGGCAATCAGGAGATCACATTACCTGATGCACATTACCCTTTCAAAATACTGATGTTGTCAGCACCCTATAAGTAGAGCCAGAGAAGAGGAACTATCTAGTAATCCGAATAGTGCGCTTTCCTAATGTGTCTCTCTCACGTGTCGTGACTTAGTTAGGTAGGGAAATGAATCCTGCAAATGGCAAGTGTGCGTGTATGTGGGGGTAGTAGGGTGTGTGTAAATGCAAATGTGAGAGAACAGATCCTTTTGGCAAATGCTACAATACACCAGATAATGCATATTCCCCCAGTAAACACAGGGGATGTCACCACACTATCAGCACAGCCAAACAGGGCTAGTTGGCTAGTAATGCCAATAGTGCGCTCTGCTACTGTGTCTATTACCATTGTCAGAGTACAGATAGGTATGTTTTGGTAACCCACAACTGCCACGTGTGGTTGTGTCACACAGTATGACCTTGTGTGGATCTTTGTACATAACAATGCATGCCATTGCCTAAACCAGCAATGACATTGCACACATGATGTATGTGTGTGACACATACACATAAATACCTGTGACCTGCAGTAGTTACCATGTCTGACACATGCCTCGAGTGGAGAAATGGTATTTGCAATGTATACCAATATGACTATGTCTTACTGTACAGGGTCCGCACGTGGTATGTCTCTATACAGTGTGGGTGTATATGGTAAAATACCTACAGCAGGGGATACACATCTGGTCTGGGCCATATAGTGTACATGTAGTCGATGTACAGGTGCTGCATGTTCCCACCTGTTGTGTTAGTGGTAACATGTCATTCCACTGCAATTCAGTGACCACATGCTGTGAACCCTTCAACTAGTGTGTTGTAGCTACAGTAATGCTCACGCACAATGTTTGGCTGGATGCAGTCCAGCCATATAAACACAGTTCTTGAGACTGTCATATTGCCAGTGTTGTTATGGAGGATAGGTGGTCTTCCTGTGTATGGGAGGGTTGTGTGTGCCAGGCTATGAACCAGATGGCAGTCTGACACACTGTTAGCTGCACATGATTAGGCCCTGATGCTTTGTGCTGTGCCAACAACCTGGAGGTGTGTGTATCTATGGTACCTTGGGATACCACCCCCCTGTCCATGTGTGTTACATGTGTAGGAGACGACAGGCATGGTATGGGGCATAACCTGTCAGTGATGGGTAACACTTGTGAGCCATGAATCAGGAATCTGGTACTGCACAGACATTGCAGTTCACCGTGCTGAGGACAGTGTCTGGTGCATGCATCTTCCGGTGTACACTGCTGTTGTTGTGTAGCAGCACTGTTAGTGTCCTAACCTGTGTGATACCCATGGAGGTGGCTAGGTAAACCATGTCCTGCAGCATAAGGCAGTATGTGTGTACCAAGGAGCTTTGCCATTATACATCGGGCCATGGGTGTCACGTGCAAGATGACCCTTGCACATCATTGTGGCTTCCCTAGCATGTAAGCACACGTTGACAGCCAGTGGATACCCTATGAATGACAGTGGAGACTGAGCATAACGTAGACATACAACACCCTTCCCACATATAGTGGTAGCATACCTGGTGAGGGTATGTTGGCAACCAAGATCAGGCTCATACTGGTCTGTGCCACATGCTGAGTGATCCATTCTATGTTCCCTATCATGTAGTCCAGGGAGGTATGTCTCAGGCCAGCCATACTGGCATGGTCAATGAGTGAGTCATATGTGTCCATGCCTCTGACTGACCTGTATGCATGTGTTCTGTGGTGGACCATAGTGCCCCTGAGGCATATCACTGTGACCTTCACCAGATACAGCCTGTTGAGCGGGACCCCAGTGCAGCACCCAAGACAGGTACCTGACACGTCTTAGCAGGTGTGTTGTGTAGCCCTACAGGCTGTGAGTGTGTGGCACAGGGGATGTGTGTGCCATGTGTGGCATGTGCTCTGTTCCGATGGAACATGTGCCTGTATGCCAGCTGCGGAGGTGTGTGATGCTCAGGCAGGATGCTATTCTGAGTCCCCACGTATGCCCCAGTGTGTTCAGCATGCTGTCAGTGCGTGTCAATGTCTGACTTGTATTGTAGTCACTGTAATATATTTTATTTATTTATTTATTTATTTATTTATTTATTTATTTATTTATTTATCCTACATTTGTTGACCGGGATAGTCCAAATGGATGCATGTCCATTTCCAGGGGAGGCCCGGGGAGAAAAGCTACAAGGGTAAGCAGATACAGCATTACATAATACCAGCATTACATATTACAAACAGATTATTTACAGAGATTACATAAGTAAGCAAGTTAAACATGTTCCACAGGTTAATGTTAGTCCTGAGCACAAGTCAGGATTAAATTAAATTACACAGTAAACTGGTTCACAGATTTTACACATTCGAGTTAGCCAGGCTTGATACATTGACATAGACAGTTAAGTGACAAATGTTGTTTGAGTCTAGTGTTAAATTGACCTAAGGTGGAAAGTAAGGTAATATCAGCTGGAAGTGAGTTCCAGGATCTACTTACAGAGTTTGCAAAGAGAGAATCACCGGCTGTGTTATTAAATTTGCTAGTCTGAATTAGTAGTTTGTTAGAGGATCAAGCGGTCTAGGATTGTTATAGGGGTGATAATATTTGAAGTGCAGGAGTATTGTCCGGATTATAGAGGATTTTATAGGCCATAATCAGTTGGTTATACTGTATTAGGCTGGGTATTGCAAGCCAACCAAGCTGATTTAGATTGATGCAATGATGTGTCCTAAAAGGCAGCCCAGTGGCAAACCTGGCAATGTGGTTGTAGCAAATTGAGTGTTTGTTAAGGACAGTCTTGTTCATATTTGAGAGTAGAGGGGATGCATAAAGAAGGGTTGAAAGAAGGTGTGAGCGAGCTATGGCACCTTTAGCTGGAGGGGCTAGGAAGGCTTTTATTCTGTAAAGTGACCCTAGTTTTTTATTGATGGCTTTGATAATTTGGTTAACATGTAGGTCACATTTGAGATTATTGTCTATGATGACAACTAATAGTTTAGTAGATGGGTCAGGGGAGATTATTGTGCCATCAGTTGATGTTATGGTAAAGGTGAAAGCGGTAGACCTATGTGTTGGTGAAATAACAGCAGTTTAGTTTATTTGGGATTTAGGATCAGACGATGTTCAGAAAGCCAGTTTTCTATTGTATTAAAGGTGGTCTGGGTAGCTGACCATAACTCTACTGGAGATGTGGCTGAGCAGATTAGAGTAGAGTCTTCAGCATATTGGATACAGCTGACTTTTGGGATGACAGTATAAAGGTCGTTAATGAAGATGGAGAACAGCAAAAGCCCTAGTATAGAGCCTTGTGGTACTCTGAGGGTGTTAGGTAGAAAGTTAGAGAGTTTGTTCTGCCAGAGGCCAGCCTGCTGTCAACCATGCAGGTAGGATTGAAACCATTGGAAGGCTCCAGTATCTAGACAAAATGTTTGCAGGGTGTGGATTACAAGTTGGTGATCAACCATATCGTATGCCTTGGAAAGATCCAAAAAGAGGGCTGAGGATATATAATTAGTGTTGCAAGTATGGTTTATGGTGTTAGTAAAGGCTAGGAGGCCTGAAGTAGTGCTGTGATGAGGACGGAAGCCATGCTGAGTGTCTGCCATAAGACGAGTTTGGATTAGGTGGTGCATGAATTGTCTATGAATACATTTTTCCATAATCTTTGCAAGTGGAGAGAGTATAGCTATTGGCCTATAATTGGAGAATTCAAGAGCTGCCTCCTTTGTGAAGTGGGATTACATATGATATTTTCCAGATGGTGGGAAATTTAGATTCTACCATGGTTTGTTTGATTACTTTTGAGACAGGGTAAGCAATAGCATCATCTGATTTTGATAGGTACTCGGCAGGGAGTTAATCAGCAGAAAGTGTAGTGGGTTTCACTGTTTCAATCAAGGTATGGAGAAGTGAAGTGGCGACTGGTTGGCAGCTGAATGCAAGTAGGTTTCTAGGGGTGCTACTTTCAGGACCAGGGGAGCTAGGAGGTAGATGGCTAGCTAGGGCCTGAAATGTCTCAGTAAAGAATTGGTCAAAACTATCAGAAACATCTTCAGGGGCTTTATCAATAGTAGCAGCAGGGATTGGGGTTGAAGTTTGTCCAGGATGTAGTATATATGACATGCCACCTGACAGGGTATGGCATTACTGGGTTCAGAGAGCCCAGTCCCCAGATTGGCTGTGTGGTGGCATCCCACACATGTGTTGTACGTTCCTGGCCAAGGGTGATGGCTGACTGCATACATGTGGCAGCTGTGACATTGCCACATGACTCACATAAACCACAACTGGACCATAGAGGTGATTCACAGGTTACCTTTGCACATGCTACCCTAGTAGTGTGATTGCCATGGTGAGTACCAACACATAGGGCCAATGGGCAACAACATACTGAAGGTGTGTATGTGTGGGTGTACCGCTACTGTTTCATAGCACTGGCATATATGACTGCACACGTGGGTAAATGCCAGGTAAGACATGTGCAATGTGTCACAGGCAACGTACATGCATACAGGACAGACAGTGACATTCTGTCATGTGTAAAGTTGACATACGTATCATACGCTATGCAGATGTCACTAGGAGTCTACAGAAGCACTGTAACTCTGCATTGCAGGTGTAACCAGTGTTCCAGGGAACCCCAAGCGAACATGCATGCAAACAAAGCTACAGTAAACAGGGCTGGAAGTAGTGCATTGTACAACAAAGAAGGGGTAACAATAACAGTAAGTAACAATGCAAATATGTAGGCACTATCAACATGTACCCAGGAATACACAGTGCAGATGCCCATGGTAGAATTGATATTATGTCATAGTTATTTGTGATTTGGATTACATTGGTACTGCACACATATCTACATGCGCGAACATCCACATTGCATAGTCGTTGTGGGCAACTTGACACCATTACTGTACATGTCCACCACTGCATATCACTACTTGCGTTAGCTTTCTCCCTGTGCTACCCATGTATGCGGCTATCTGTTGACAACCTTACCACCGGCATGCAATTATGTGCAGCTGTTACACTTTGGTATGTACTATGGGTGCAGATAACAATTTAGGACATTCATACAGTTACTGCAGCAGGCATGCTGGGATATACACACAGTCATAGCAGCACACTGTACTGTTACCAACATGATACTACTAATACACTTCTATGTAGTCACCCTGTGCATCAGCAACGTGTTTACCTGTTCCTGCAATGATGTTGGAGATTGCAGGAGGTGGCACAGTGTCATCATATGCACAGGGTGTGGATTAGGTATGCCTGAGTCAGCCACTGATACCATCAATTGACATGTGTGTGTATGTGTGTTGGTGAGGGGCAGCAGTACAGGGTGGGGCAGTGTTGGTGCAGTATGTGCATGTATGTGGTTGCCCTAGGTGTTAACATTTCGCATGTGTGTATGCACGCACACAGTTCCACCTCATGGCTGCCATATACAGGGGTTTGTGGACAGCCACAGACTGCACCTGGCAGGCCATACAGATCAGTGTCTGTGTGCACGGACAGGGTACCTGTGCCTGGCAGGGGTGCAACGGACTGTATTCAGTACAAAGCCAGACTGGGTACTGTCATCAGAAGCGGGAGTGTGTTGACTGGACACAAGTCCCTGTTGGGACTGTCCAGAGCCACATGCACGTGGTCTCCTGGGGCGTTCCGATGACAGTACAGACCCAGCATTGCTGGGGCTGCTGCTGGCACTATGGGGGTGTGCGCGAGCCTGTTGTCGTCCGCGCCAACTGCCAGCTGTTGCTGCTGCTGGCATATGGCCATGTCGACGCCGCAAACCCCCACCATTGCCCTGGCTCATGGACATCTGGTTGTGGAACTGCTGTAATATGTCCCCACAATGTCTGTCTATGACATCGGTGAAGTTACGGATAGCATCCGCAATGTCACGCATACTGTCTGTCATGGCTGTGCGACATGCTCTCAGCTCCCTCAGACCCTGTCTGGTGTACCTTTCCATATGTGACTGTGCCTGCATGACAGTCCGAAACATAGCTGAGGTTGACAGACCTCTTTGGGCACGTCGACCAGAGGCAGTACGCCCACGGATGCTCCCACGAGAACCCATGGGCAACTGTCTGTGTGGTACCATCGGAGGACCCTGCCCATGGCTGCTGTGTGGGGACGCATGTGCCACAGGTACCACATTACTCTGGTCTATGCCCACTGTATCCTGTCCATCACCTAGGGACAATGGTGACAAAGGATGTACAGGCAGGATGACTGTGCGCAATGATGGGTTGACAGCTGTGTACTGTCAATTGGCTGACCAATGGCAGACCCTGACACACCTTCCTGTACCATTACACAAATATCATCATTACCAGTAGCCGTGGCACAGGATTCAGGTTCCCTGCTGCAGGTCACCAGAGCAGCCCCAGAACCTGTGGGAGGAAGACAGGAAACACAGTTTACAGTCTCCAGGCATTGTTACCAGTGATGCACTTATACACACATACACACATGCACACATGCACACATGGACACATGCACACATGCACACATGGACACAGGCACACATGCACACATAGACACAGGCACACATGCAGACATGCACACGTGGACACATGCACACAGGCACATATGCACACATGCACACATGCACACAGGCTCACATGCACACATGCACACATGCACACATGCACACATGCACATGTGGACACATGCACATGTGGACACATGCACACATGCACACGTGGACACATGCACACATGGACACATGCACACATGCACACGTGGTCACATGCGCACATAGGCAAATGCATACATGCACACATGCACACGTGGCCACATGTACACATGCACACATGCACACGTGGACACAGGCACACATGCACACATGCACACGTGGACACAGGCACACATGCACAGATGCACACGTGGACACAGGCACACCTGCACACATGCACACATGCACACATGCACACATGGGCACAGGCACACCTGCACACATGCACACATGCACACCCCGCAGTATACACACAGAGCACTACTGAGTTACACTACTGTTACTAGCATTATCAGGACTATTATAGGTTATGTTAAACACACTCACCAGCATGGATGGCCTGTCTTGCTGTAACCCTGGAGGGACCTGCAGAAATTATGAGATTAATGTCAGTGGGCACAACTGTGCCATTGATATTGCATATGATACAGAGTACAGAACAGTCAAGTGTACATATGGCATATTACCTGCATGCTCCATGTCGTGCTGCTGTGTGGAACCAGCCTCCATCATAATGCAGGTGTACTGCTGTTGGTGTTCCGGGGCTGGAGCCACAACACTTAGGAGTAGCCCCTCCAGTCTGTTGAGGGGGGATGTGTGGCCACCCCACCTCCTGTGGCGACCTGTTGCCTGTGGATATCTGATGCACGCTGCTGGATACTTCGGATTAAATTACTGCAGTGATGTCGTACCTGCTCATATGTCCTGTTATGTGTGCCAATATCATTTACCCTACGGACAAGGTCTTGCCACAGTGCGGCCCTCTCCTGCTGATTCTGACTGGTGCGGGAAAACAGGATGTCATACTCCCGCACCAGGCTCTGGTGTATCTCCTCATCTTCCGCCACAGAGTAGGCGGGGTTACGCTGTCATGCCATCTCCCTGGAAGAGAACACAAACAGGATATCAGCAGATCATGTCAGCAATATATGGCACACATACTATACATGATACTCATGTGTAGTGATATACTACTACTCCCATATGTTGCATGTGTGTGTCGTGGTGGATACACAGGTACATGGCCAGATATCAGTGCTCAGCCAACACCTGTGCAGCAATACCTGCCACATTCCACACAACATAGTAGCATGCCCCATTGGTCAGCACACACTGACAGGTGCAATGCACAACCTCACTCTGGGGGTTCATCCCAAGGTACTGTATGTGGGACACCGTCCACTACTGTGATGTGGACAGAAGTTACTCGGCCTGGATATACATATCCCACCACCACCACCAGCACAGTAGACTACTTTGATATGTATGTGATTAGACAGTTATCCACTTGCTGGGACTGAGATGGTATCCATGCAGCATACTGGGCCAATGGAAGCCACAAGCCACACTGCTGACCCCTTTGCAAATGCTTACCACGGACATGCCACAGATTGCATAGAACTTGCACACACATTTCTAACCCAGACCCTATGCACAAAGGTTAGGTATCCTGTCCAGTGGACCCCAGACAGAGGCAGATTGTATAACAATAGCAGGAGGCTACTGCAGGACAGAGCACATTCACATTAAGGGAAGGCATCTGTGGTCAGCACTGGTACTACGCTACGGTCCATCATAACAACAGCCACGGCCTACTCTGGGAGGGAAATGGACACAAACACTATGGATGACCACAAGGCCTTCTTCAGTTATGTTACACATATGGACCACATGCCTCAGATATGCTCTGTGTTAATACACACCTACTTATTCACCAAACACACGGATATTGGCAACAATCTTGCAGACATGTTCGGTGCACGTATCCCCCCTCCTTCTCCCCCACCAGTTGAAATATTAATCACAGCTGGATGTAACCTCCCTATCATCTCACATGTCCAGGTGAGGGCCGCCCTCAGCAGAGGAGAACACACAGCATCACTGTGACCTCGTGGTATCCCTGGATGTGTGCTACCGGCACTCCGAGAGGACATACAACCGCATATAATACTGATAGTTTATCTTGGCCGTACTACAGGATATGTACCTGGACAGTGGCATACAGCAACAGTGGTCCCACATCACTAAGGGGGCACCTCGACTGACCCTGGGAATTACCACATCATATGCATAATGGGCCTGGTCTGCTAAGCTATGGAATTATGCAGTATGGGATGCATATGCAGTGACATCGGGTACCTGCAGACACTTGTTCCCAGCCAGTGTGCCTTTGGGATGGGCTGATCCTGACTTTTGAACCTGGCTGACCTTTCAAAGCAGTCACTACAGCCATTGCTGGGCCAACGCACAGACAACTGCTGCCAGGATCATGGCCTAAGACTGATTGACATGTAATGTATGGTCATCCCCTTTTGGTGGCACTACGTACACACAACATATCACATGGACATACCTATGGATACAGACCTATGACACATTTGGAGGGTTCACAGTATGCACACTATTAACCTGCTACTTTGCATTACCTGTGTTTGTCGCAGCTGGTTGCATTACCACAGCTTCTGCTTGCTGCTGCTACTGTCAGTGCTGACAGCTTTGGGTGACAGAGTCACAGTGTCTAATTTTATTTATTTATTTTTTTTGCTCTCTCTCTCTCTCTCTCTCTCTCACTTCTCGCTCTCCCTCTGTCTGCTTACAGACAATGCAATGAATGTATTGCATGTGGTGAGTGTTAGCACTGGATGCTTTTGTAGGTATCTGCATAGGTCCATGTGATGGCCTCTGCACCAATTGTAAGCCAGCATTTGCTAATTGCATACAGCCAGTTGTGTACTGTTTGCAGTTCTCACTGTGATTTCAGGTCAGTGCTATAAAAGGGTATGTGGGATAGGCGTTGCCCTTTCAGATTGTGAGGGCGGGGACCATGCTGGTATGCTGTGGACAGTGTTCTGTGAGTGTAAAGGTTAGTATCTCTTTCATGATTCAGGCTGTGTTGTATATTCACATTTCTCCATTCCTCTCTCATGTTCCCTGTAGCAAGTGTGTATGCACATTGACTCCTACAACTATATATATATATATATATATATATATATATATATATATGTACATATACATACATTTATATATGTACTTTAACTGACCTTATTATCTACAAGCTGCCAACTAGCATGGCTGTTTCTGTTCACACACTACTATTATGGAAATCCAGTAGTTTTACAGTAATTTTAAATGACATGCTTTGTGTACTACACATCCTATATTCCCTTTACATTCATCCCTACTATTACACGTTATATTTATTTTAGCACAATGTTTTTGTATAAGAGTCATGGCTTAGTGGTAGATTGTACAGACTATTGTTTCCAAGGTCCTGGGTTTGGGACTGACAGTGGGATTTTATTTTGCTTTTGAACTGAGTACAGGACCTGTCAATCAAAGTGACTAAGGCACTTTTAAGCAGTTGTAACTGGGTTAGCGCAGGTTTGCGCGGAACTCACTCATGCGCACTGGCGGTTAGCTCTGCGCACACAAGCGCACACCCGCTTACAACCGCTTAACGGTGCTTACTCTGGTGCACACCCGCGCTATTTTCTTTGAAAGAAAAGAAAATGGGGAGACAGAAAAGTGGTGAAAAAGGGGTCATAAAGAGGTTAAGACAGTAGGGAAGCAAGCTTGGGATGTGCAGGAGGGATGTAGGTAAGGCGTATTTGTTACATGTGGTTAGGTTACATATGTGGCAGTGGATCTACTTCTAATACTCAAATGCCCATATCATCTAATTTCATTTTCGTGAGATGAAAATCACGAAAACTAAATACCCAAATGGCAAATTATTTCTGAGTCTTTGCAATACCCAGAAGAGATAGATCTAAAAAAAGGAGGAGGGATAGCCCTTCTATATCCCTCTACACCCAACATTACACCCTACACCAGTAATATACCCATCTTTTCCAATGCTGAGGTGCTAATCTCCTTTTTGAACCTCAATATATCAAAAAAGAATTTGCAAAATAGTAATATATATCCCACCAGTTAACAATATACCAGTGTTGGAAAATATTTTATCCTGGACATCCCAAACAATAAACCTTGAAACAATGATATTAAGAGATGTAAATATAGATTGGCAAACCATAGCTTCCGACTTCCCCACAAATAAAATAAATCTGTATGTTTTTTCTCAGCTTATCAATGCTCCAGCAAGATACAAAAAAGATCTTACCTGACAATCCACCTTAGGCTGGATTCTAGTATCCACTCTGCCAATTATCCCTCTTGTGGTATACTGTCTAACTTCTTAAGCGGTCATCTACCAGCTTATTCCCTTAGAACAAACTCCCAACAACTAAGAGTACACACTATAAAATTGGTTAGGAACTCAACTAATTTTTGACAGCATAAATTCAACAATCTCCTGCAGGGAATAGACTGCACACCACTTAAACAACTGCCCATTAATGCTGCTGTACTATACTTTAATAACACCTTCCTTCACATACTTAATAAACTAGCTCCAATTCGTATGAAAAGAATCAAAAAGAACTCCGCACCATGGCTCTCTAAGGAATGTAAACACCTGCTAAAGCAGAGGCAGCTAGCCTGGCCAACCTGGAAGCAAAACAAAAATTAACAAATTCTTGTTAATTTCAAAGCACTACGTAACAAAGTGACAACACTAATCAACTGAGATAGCAGTCGTCTTATCCCCAGCTTTAACTACAGCATAAAATAAACCCCAGTAAATGCTGGCACTCCATATCTTCTCTACTTAACCCTGGAACAAATGGAGAGCACACCCTATCACCTGATACCCCTCCATCACAAATAGCCGGAAACGTTAACAAGCACTTCATAAAATCAATTTCAGACTTATTAACTAACACCCCTAATGCTGGACCCCCCCACCCTTCACCCTATTCAGACACCAACCCCAGGCCATCAACTAGTTCTAACCCTGTCATAACTACCCCCCCACCCCCCACTCAACAAAATGTCATACAAGCACCATTCTCATTTCAGCCCATACCCACTGACACCATTAGGAAACTGCTACAAAAACTAAAACCCTGCTCTACCTCAGTTGATAGTGTCCCCCTATACTACCTCAAACTGGCTGCTAACTCAGTCGCTTACCCAATCAGTATCCTTATAAATAGGTTTTTATCCAAATCAGAAGTACCTACCATATGGAAACGATCTCACATCACCCCCATCCACAAAGGAGGCAACTCTTTGGATCCATCCAATTTATGTCCTATAGCCATCTTGTCACCCATATCCAAAATTCTCGAGAGAGGTATCCATCAGCAGATAATGTAATATCTATTGCAAAACAACCTTTTTACCAAAACTCAACATGGCTTCTGACCTAGACACAGCACAGCTACAGCCCTATTTTCTTTTACAGACATGGTGAACAAGGCCAGAGGTGCAGGATGCTATACAGCCTCAGTATTCCTTGATCTCTCCAAGGTCTTTGACAGAGTGCCTCACCCCTTACTTTTGAACACACTGTCTAACCTAGGCTTCTCACATAACATAGTAAAATGGTTTCAGAGCTACCTCAAGGATCGTAAACATGCAGTGAAATGGTCAAAAGAACTCTCATCCTTCCTCCACAACCCTACTGGAATCCCCCAAGGCTCCATCCTGGGAACCCTAATCTTCAACATTTTCACAAACAGCCTTCACACTGCCTTTCACCCTGGGACCCTCATTCAGTACGCTGATGATTCCACCATAATCTGCACTGCTCAATCACTACCAGAACTACTTTCAAAAACTCAACAGTCCTTTTCTGCAGTCGAATCCTGGCTAAGAAATGCCCAACTCTTTCTTAATTCAAAGAAGACAAAACTAGTACTCTTTCATCCCAAAAATACCTCCCCTGACACTGATCATTTCAACATCCTTGCATCTGACAACACTGTTATTGAAATAGGAGGAAACCAAACGTCTAGGTGTTTCCATTGACAAACTTTCATTTGACTCCCATATATAGCAAAATATAAAGAAAACTCATCACAAACTGGGCTCTTATATAGAAACAAACATTTCTTTACTGCAGCAACCAAAACTACCCTTGCAAAAACATTTTTACTTCCCTCCCTTCTTTATGGTACCCCTGTCTTAACTAACTTATAAAATTCAACCCTAAGCAATTTAGAATAGTGCTACAACAAAGTTGCAAAGCTTGCCACAAACTCTAAATATAACACACACCATTGTAAACCACTTCTAGAATTAAACTGGCTTGAACTCCCCAACCAACTTGCTTTTATTCAGCTATCCACCTTACACAATCTTATTTTCAAACCTACTGCCTGCCCTGCACCAACTAGTCTAGTCACACCTTACACACCAAGTCGATCCCTATGATCAGAAGACAAAAATTTCTTAGCTATCTCAAAACTCACAAGAAAACCTGGTCACCCTCTGTATGCATACTCTGTCTCTATACTTTGAAATTCACTACCTCTAGCTACTAGGTCTATGCCTGCACTAACCCATTTCAAAGCCTCTTTAAAAAATCATCTCAGAAATACATGGCTCTACTCCTGCAAAAAGCCTGCCTAATGCTCAGGTCTTCCTCTTTCTGTCACATTTCAATCCCTCACAGACTGCAAGATCCTAAAGCTCTTCTAACGCCTTTTCTGCTTCTATACCATATCCTTAAGCTACTGCTCAGGCTTTATTGCTTCTGTTCTTCTTAACTCTCTCTCACTATCTGTCTATATCACTACCTTTCTGGCTGCTATTTTCCTAACTGAAACCAACATTCTATTTCACTTGTACTATTACAGTCAGTGTCACACAATGCACTACCTACGTACTACTTTTTTGGACAATGCCTACATCATGTATGGTAAGAGTGACTATTATTCTCTGTAGTGTTTTAACTGTATAGCATTGTCTAGATGTGTAGTAATATATTTCAACATCTTGTAGCAGTTTGTTCTTTCAACTTATTTTTTGTATAGTATTTCGAATGTAATTTTTATTGTATTGGCTTATACTGTACTGGTACTGTACTGTATGTGGAGCTTTTCTCCCCGGGCCTCTGCTGAAAATAGGTTCTGTAGACCCAGTCAGACCACTCCGGTAAACAAATGTCAAATAAAATAAATAAAATAAAATAAAAATTAAAAAAAAAATTTTTTTTTATATATCTATATATATATATATATATATATACATATATATATATATATATATATATATATATATATATATATATATATATATATAAAAATAACGTGTGTGTGTGTGTGTGTGTGTGTGTATATATATATATATATATATATATATATATACAGGGGCTCAGGCATCTGGCTGCCGGACTGCAGCCCCCTCAGCTAGACAGCTGAGTACTTAGTTTATTTTTTTTTTATGTAAAAAAAAAAAAAAATGAAATCTGTTTTTATACTTTAAATTTCAAGTCCGCGACTCGAAATTACGAGCATGCGCATTGCGTGCTTCTATCGCAACAGTGTTTTTTTTTTTTTTTTAATTCTTGCTGCAGTGTTTTCATTGCAGCCCGGAGAAGCAAAGAAGGCATCATTGTGATGCCCAGAACTCTCCAGAAGTCTATGCGGTTGAGACACAAACCGCATAGACATGGAAGGGGCTCGGACTGCGACGTCCGCAGGCACGTCATGACGTGCTTACTGGGCAAATGCTGCTGATAGGTTGTCGCTCTCTTCCCGGGCTTTATGTCCTGGGAAAAGAGCGAGAATCAGTCAGTCGGTTTTCGGCGTTGGACCTGGTATTGTGACCTTTTTTTCCTGCTGTGAAAACTTTTGTTTAACAGTTTACAATTATAAAACATTTTTTTTTTTATTTTTTGGCGCAACAAGAGTACAAGACAAAGAGCACGAGGCAATCAAACTGTGGTGGATTTATTATTGCTGCTTCCCTGCTTCTTTCATCAGGCTGTTCTGGAATCAACAGGTGAGTTATTTACTATTTACTATTTATTTCATTACTTATTAATCCAATATGACATTGTAAAATATATATTAGATATTTTAGTATTATTATTAATTATTATTGTATCACACTGTATTAGAATCATGTCGTTTGTTTAAGTTGGAGTTAGGTTGATTAATGTACAAGTGGGTGCTGTTTATGTGCAACTGTCTGTTGTTTAGCTATCTTTTGCACATATAGATATATGTAGTGTGCTCTTTAAGAGTATAGCATACTGCCCTAACTAAAACTGTGTTCGGTTTGATTTTTCTCAGTTGTTTTGTGTTAATGCCCCACTTAACTTCAAATGTTTTGCCTTTTCGCAAAGTGCAAAGGGAGAGCGCAGATTGTCTGGATTGTTGCCTGACTGTTTGTTTGGTCTTTTTTCAGAAATAATGACTGACATTTGAGTGAAGATTTCAAACCCTTTAGAAAAGGCATGCTAGGTAAACTGGTTATTCCATCCACATGTTAAGTTTGTAGGAGCAATACAGAAAAAGTCCTTATTTTGGGCTTTTGCCCAACTTTTATTAATGGATTTGTACAGATTCTTTCGCTACGAGGTTGAGAGATATGATTAATTCACAAATGATTCAGCCGATGCCATACATCTCCTTATAAGGTGTTTTTGCAGGCTATGAGGCACCCGCGAACACCTTTCCACTGTTAAGACTCCATGTTTTTTTGGAAATGCTCATTTTCCCTTATTTCTAGAAGTATAGGAGCAGTATTTGGCAATCATTGGTATTTCTTGCTTGTTGTCCCACCGTTTTGGTGTTTGTAGGAGTATAGCCTCAGATTTTTGGTTCAGTTTCCATAACAATGTGGTTTCCTGACAATTAGTGGCACTTTCTTCATGGTGGAAGTTAAAAAAAAAATGATGACAGCATTTGACTTTCTGTTTTTATACACAATAAAACATTCATGCTAATGCAGAGCCCTTTATTAGGCCACCTTTAATTTTGGTACGAACATTTAAAAATTGTCCCTACTTTTGGGTCGTTGTCCCACTTTTTATTCATTGCTTTTTCTGAGTTCTTGCTCTAAGAGATTGAGAGCTATGGTGTTGGCACCTTTTGACACTCCACTATTTAGACTTAGTCAAATACAGTAATCATTTGTCATAATGTTGACTGAAATTCTGTGGTTCACAGTAAATAATATATTTTGTGTATCATTAACTATGCCAATGTTACAGTTGCCAGGCTGTCTTCATTACATAGCCTTCTCTCCTTCCAGGTGGGGAACTGCTAAATTACACATGATGTCTTATATTTGTTTGTATGTTGGGCTTGTGTGTTGTCTCATGACTCTCAGGCATCCAGGATTTTGCTATGCATTTTCTCTGTTCCTCGAAGAGCTTGTGGTTCTCTAGCATGTTAAGAGGGGATGCATTTGCTGTGTGATGGTGGGCATTGGGGTTTTGGACTTCATGTTATTCAGAAGCGTGGTGGCATGAACTTTTTGTTCTAGCAGCCTTCCAAGTTTGTGGTGGCACTGGTTAGGACCTTAGGGATTAGCGTCACAGTATGGTTGTGATTTAAATAGCATTCACATTCGTAACTCTTATCATTTCATGGTTTGGATGTTTTATCTCTCTAGGAATATGGAATAGCTGCTGCTTGATGGTACTGTCAGCATGGACAAAATTCTTTGGTTTAAATTTTCTCTTTTCTCTGCTGTCTTGGTAAATAAAGTGAAGGCATCTGCATGTATTGCCTTTTAGTTGTGATTTTTTTTTTAAAGGACATGGACTGAGTAATGGCTGTGTGGAGCACGTGCGTAGTGAGATAAACGGTCATGTGTTATTTTCTTTTGTGAGCTATTCATAAGTGGTTTGCAGCCTTGTCACCGTTCTGTGGGACTCCTAGTGGAATTTGTTAGTGGGTTACATGGTAGGTCTTCTTTTGACATTTGTTTCACATTGTTGGGGTGGTCTTCTTATTTTGGAGATGGCAGGTTGAGAGTTAAAGGCTATGGCTTGTGCATTTTCCTGTACATTTTGCAGATGAAATATGTTAGTATAGAATGGCTTTTCATCTGTCCTTGATTTTGCAGAATGTTCTGGTTTCTGTCATATTTTTATACTGTTGATTTATGCTTATTATTCAGAAAGTGCCTGTTGATCTGTATTTTAAGTAGCAATACTTTAACGACCATCTGGTAAGCTTGTCTGAGATTGTAAGATGCAAGTAAGTTTTAATAAGCATACTGTTAACGAATTGCCAACACTGAAAGCCGTTCTGTTGTTGCCATGCAGAGAATACTTACATAACTAGATAACATATAAGCTTTGGATATTGAAATGCATATGACAGTATTTGCAATAAAGGACAGGATTACATTATTTTAAGAGCTCATTACAGTCTTTACCTGCAAACTAAAAAGAATGCCAATCTATCATGTGTGGTCCATAACCTGTGCAGTAATCCGTTAAGCAATGTATGTCAAGCTTGTTACCTGTTTGCTTTACATTTTTTACTTTGATCATGTTTTCCCCATGAAACAAGTAGATAGTTGTTGTCAGGCAGCAGGTCTTTTTTGGATAAGAAACATTTTTACAAGTGGGGGTATTACAGAGATTGCTACTTTCAGTATGTTACTTGGTATTTTAATAAAGCTGAGTATAAATTATAATTAGAATTGCAGTGCAAGGAGAAGTGGTTTGAGTTGAGTGCTGCTTGTTATTCTTATACTTGATTTTGACTGGCATTCCAGGAATGTATTTAAAAAGTAATTTATTTTTTCATACCTCACAACCTTTTTGTTTCCATCTAGATATTAAGTAAGCTGCCATGCAGCCAATGGATTGAAATATTTTTTTCTTCTACACTTTCCTTTTTTCTTGATTGGACCCTCATAATGATGGTTTGGCACCCAGGGCAGCGTATTTAATTAAAGTTGCAGTTTTTGTGGTTTTGATCATAGCTCCTCCCCTTTCTAGTTGGCCACACCCATTCCCATTGACCCCCACCCATTCAGTTGTTTCCTGCAGCCCCCCTTTGATTTGAAGTCACCAGCCGCCACTGTATATATATATATATATATATATATATATATATATATATATATATATATATTTATATATCGATAGAGAGAGAGAGAGATAGATATGCTTTTCTATCAACCACCATAACTCTCCATCTGTAAACTCGGTTGCTCTAATTATTATAGTTAATGTGCACTACTCTCCATTCCTCTCAACTGTCCAGATATTTGCCTCATATTTTTGCTATGCTCCTCATAAGATTTGTGATTTTAGGGCAAATCATTGAGAAATTAACTCACCGAATAATTATATATATTTTAGTTTCAGGCTTTCTATCCCTCAGATAATGCAGTCTAACACGCACACAAAAGATAAGAGCAATATTTAAAATGTGTTCTTGATTTTGGGCTTTTGTCATAGGTGACTCTATAGTCAGGCACACTGATGTCCCATTCACCAGGCTGAACAAGGAGAAAATTACAGTAAGCGGCCTGTCGGGTGCCAGGAACTGCCACATAATGCATGCACTCAAGTCTCTCCACAACAAGTACAAATACGACTCTGTCATTGTCCATGTTGGAGTGAATGACTTGAGACGTACCTCCCTGGACTACATGAAAAGAGACATGGAAGAGCTCTCTGATCATGTGACCCAGGCAGTATGACCCTAGCCCTGAATAGCATCCTCCCTTTGCCCAGAATGATACCACAGTATAAGGACAAAATAATTGACTTCAACAATTGGCTAAGCTTCTAGTGTCATTCAAATGGGATCCAGTATCTATCTTCCAGGGACGACATGATCGACAAACCACAATGCTTTGCCAGAGATGGTCTACACCTGTCACCCCTGGGATTCAGGTTACTGGCTAAAGCTCTTGCCACCCCTACAGTGCCTTTTTTAGGCAAGGTTCAAAGGACAAAACAACCACCGTAACAGATACAAGCATGCCAAATCTGAAGGTAATGGTACTCAGTGCTAGAAGTCTGAACCTCAAAATGGACTCTCTCGAGGCACTCTTAAAAATGGAGAACATTGATATCTGTGCAGTACCTGAGACTTGGTTCAAGGCTCCAGAGAGCACCCCTGCAATACCAGGCTACAACTCACTTTTCGGCCACTAAATCAAGACCGAAACACTAAAGGTGTAGGAGTGTCCATATTCACCAAGGACATTCACACCTCCAGGCTAGTTGCCCAAAACAATGCATCTGAAATTCTCCAGGTGCAACTAACACTAGGTAAGACTGCAATCCAAATTGTAGCTTGCTACAGATCCCCCCAACACCCCAAGATTCTCACTACACCTTTCTAAACATACTGGAAAATATTAAGATACAATCAAACACCCTAATACCGGGTGATTTCAACTACCCTGCCATTAACTGGGAAAACTACTCGGGTATCCACACCTTTTTCCAATAATTCTTGGATTTCATGAATTCCAATGCCCTGGATCAACAAATCCAATGTCCAACCAGGGGCTCCAATATCCTAGACCTGGTCATTACCAACATGGGAGATAGATGCTCCACACCAGTGATCACCCCTCATTGGTCAGGTCTGACCATAAGCAAATCACCCTTGACATCCACATCCCACCCCCACCCCCCAGTAAGGAAACCTCCGTAAAAACCTTTCCAAAGCCAACTTTATGCTACTCAAGTCTGAAGTGACAAACTTCATGACACCCATGCAGATGGGAGCTGAAAGTTCAACTGCTGAATCCTACACTAAGGCACTGTATGAGCACATCCATCTGTGCATGAATCATGCCATTCCAAACAGAACAAAGACACTCTCCTCCAAAAAAAAAGGAAGCCAATCTGGTGATCCCCTGCCATAAGCAAACTATACAACAGAGGAAAGAAACTGTTGCAGAAAAGAGGAAAATCACAGGATGCAAAAAACTCCCTTACCAGCCTCAGTTAGAAGCTGAGATCCCTCATAAAATCCTCCAAAGCCAGTTACGAAAATAAATTTGCCAAAGATTCCAAAGATAACCACAAAGCATTCTATGGTTATGTCAAGAATCTAAATGGCAATGCTCAGATATGCTCTGAGCTATACCAGAATGCCATTAAATATATTGATCCTGAGGATATTGCCAATATCCTGGCAGACCGATTTAGTGCCAACCTCACCCCCCTCTCTCCCCCTAAAGGGCCCACCTCAATACCAAAAGATTGCCAAATTCTGGTAATCACAGCCACACAGGTAGAAACCGCACTCTCCAAAGCTAAGAATACAGCATCCATGGGACCAGATGACATCCCAGGCTGTGTACTACATGAGCTACAAAATGAATTGGCACCTCACCTAAGTCTCATGTTTAATCATAGCCTCACCTCAGGCTTTGTGCCCACTGAGTGGTGCACAGCTACAGTCATTCCACTCCACAAGGGGGGATCCACCTTGGATCCCAGGAGCAGCTGTCCCATCAGTCTTACGAGCTGGATCTGCAAGTGAGTGGAGCGCATTATCATGGAACTTATAAACAAAGACATTGGCAACCTTCAAACACTAGACCCCACCCAGTTTGGGTACATGAAGGGCTAATCTTGTCTCCTGAACCTGAATGACTTCTTCGAATCAGTCTTCAGAGCTGTGGATGAGGGAAAGGCAGTCCACACAGACTACCTGGACCGCACCAAGGCCTTTGACACCATCCACCACTCTGGAATAATAGATAAATGTATTAAACTGGGCACAAATCCCTACGTCACTCGATGGATTGCCAACTGGCTTACTGACAGAACCCAGACTGTAAAAGTAGTGGACTCCAAATCCAGCTCCAGACAAGTGACAAGTGGAATACCTCAGAGTTCAGTCCTGTGGCCGCTCTTGTTTGGCATCTACTTCTGTGAAGTACAGGCCAACACTAAGCGACTCTGGCTAACAAAGTTCACAGATGACTGCAAACTGGAAGCCATTATTGAATCCCCAAATGATGTGGATATTCTACAAAAGGACCTTACAGAAACAGATGCCTTGTGCCAGAGCCATGGGCTTAAGCTTAATGCCAAGAAATGTATAGTTTTCCCCTTTGGGAAAAACCATGTACCCATGAATTACCAAATAGGTGGCAGTATACTAAACACCGAAAGTGTGATGATAGACTTAGGGACACAGGTGGACAGTGGTCTCATCTTCGATAACCACATTGCCACAACAGTCAGGAAATCCTTCTATGTGGCACACCTCATCACTAAGGGCTTTTCATCCAGAAAAAAGGAGGCCATTGTCCCACTGTACTCATCCCTCATTAGACACATTATAGAGTACAACGCCCCATTTGGTATGTACCTCACAAGACATCTGCAACAGCTGGAATGGCTGCAGAAATACTTCACTAAAAGAATCACAGGCCTAAAGCAGATGCCCTATGCTGACCATCTAAAAAAACTCCAGCTATACTCTGTGGCATATCGTCTACTCAGAGGCGATCTCTGCTTAACATACAAGGCCATGTAAAACCCTAAGCTATTGGACATGCTCCACTTAAAGAAATCCCAATCCCTCAGAGCCACATGCTCCAGGGATCTAAACCTTGTCATCACAATGAACAAAACATGCTGGAGGGATAGGTTCTTGACCCAGAGACTCCCCATACTCTGGAATAGACTGCCCATACATGTCAAGCAAAGCACCTCCTTGGCTCTCTTCAAAGAGAACTTTGATGATTGGATGGGAGATAGGAAATTCACCACAGGGATCATGTCAGTCACCCTGCTAGACAGGAATCCAGGGAAGTAAATATTGTGGGAAGAAATATTCAGGGAATTGTTATGGCTAGGCTTGTATAGACCCTAGGGCCGATAGCCTAGTATCAACCTATGAACCTATTATCTTTGGATTTTTCCAGATTTCCATCACTTTGAGGTTGAGAGGTATGCTACTTTTGTATACAGAATGGGTGACCTGTACATCGCTGCTCTGACTGGAGAATGACCATTCTCCAGCAGGGTGCTTATGTATAAGTAATGCCAGCTAAAAAATGAGTCTGCCACTTCACAATGACATATTAAGCTGCCATGCATCTCAAACTGTAGTGGAGATAACATCCACCATTATTTTATGCTTGCTATGCAAAGGTTTTGTTGTTTAGAGACTGAAAAATTAAAAAAAATAAAAAGAAATTGAAAATTTTGTGTGTTATGTCTGGATGTTTGAGTGCATGTATGCATGAATGTGAGAGCGAGAGTAATCAAACCATTATTTAATACTCACTAAGCAGTGCTTTTGCTGTTTAGTGACTGTAAACATTAAAAGAAACATAAAAAACTAAGAAAGGAAAGTGTGTGTGTGTGTGTGTGTGTGTGTGTGTGTGTGTGTGTGTGTGTGTGTGTGTGTGTGTGTGTGTGTGTGTGCATGTGTGCGTGTGTGTGTGTGTGTGTGTGTGTGTGTGTGTGTGTGTGTGTGTGTGTGTGTGTGTGCGTGTGTGTGTGCGTGTGTGTGCGTGTGTGTGCGTGTGTGCGTGTGGTGTGCGTGTGGTGTGCGTGTGTGTGTGTGTGTGCGTGTGTTTATGTGTGTGAGTGTATGGGTGCCTGTATGCTTGCATGATGAAAGCAGAAGTGTGTTTGTGTGTGTGAGAGAGAGTGAGAGTTATTGAGCAGCAGAAGCTGTTAAGAGGTATGTATATCTCTCAACCTCTTAACTCAAGAAATCTGGATAAAGCCTAAAAATAGGAAGAGATTTTAAATATCGCTCTTATAAAATTAGAAAGTTGCTTGAATAGCAGAATTTATGTTAGCAAGAATTTTCTGCAAGAAATAAAGTGTGAAACTCAAATGTAATTCATTATTTAGTAACTTTAATCCACAATGATTGGTGACAAACCACAAACTTTAGGAGTAAAGGAACAAAAATAAATAAATAAGTAAATAAATATATGGACATTTTTTGAAAATGCTATATTTTGGATGTTAAATACTTCCACCAACACCATTTGCATATACTATTAATAAGTTTAAATAATTAGGCAGAGGAATTATTTTACATCAAATATATATATATATATATATATAGTAATATATATAGTAATATATATATATATATATATATATATATATATATATATATATATATATATATATATATATATAGTAATAAAAACAATAACCAAGTAAAGATATCTCCAGAGTGAGCATTATTGCCAGCAGCGTCAGGCCTTATAATACGCCTACGTGTGCATTATTTACCCAGTAACACACACCCTATTGGGCATTACTATTTGCTTACCTTTCTTCTAAGAATTATGCTAAATGCAACTGTCAATGTCTATATTAGGTTACAGACTGTTTAGCTGAAGAAAATTGTTGCCTAAATTATCCTGTTGTTTGAGATCTTGGAGAAGGTAATCAGATACGCAGGTTGAAAAAGTCAGATCCAGGCATGACCAGTGTATGCCATCCAGCCTCTGCCATGCCAGCTCTCTGTCTTCCAGTCTTGATGCTAAACACCATGAACTGTACCATTCTTTCCTCTCTAACCATTTAGGTACTTATATACATCCTTATCTCATAACCAAATTATTGCCACACTAGGAAATATGTATTTCAAATTGTAAACATCTGTCGGTGTTGTTTGAACCAAATCCTTCTATGTCACCACTGTTAAATAGTCCCAGATTTTCAATACTTTTGTGACCTACTGCCTTTTTGCCAAACTAGAATGGGAAAGTGAGACAAAATTATTACAATGCTGGAAAAGCATGTCTTTTAAACAGAGAATGTCTTTTATCATTGCTAAGATCAGATCTTTCTTCAACAACATACCCAAATCCCCCACCCCCCGACCCAGGTGAAACAAGTCAACACATCTGGTCTTCAAGTTCATCTTGCTATCTGATGAATTACTAAAAGCATTTGGAACTATTGCATTTCTCATATGCTTCATTCTGTTTTGCACTTTAACATATCTCACACAAAGTGACTTCCTGTGCAGGTCTCTTCTGGACCCTTCTCTGAGCCAAAAGCACACAAATGATCTAGCAGCCACCCTTTTTATAACTAGCAAAATAAATAAAACAGTTAGTGATGAGCAAGCAAAACAACAAGCTTGGACAAGCTATGTGTAACCCCTCTCTTATTTAAAAATTCTGCTCAACCAGGTTACTTCTGAAGGCCTATCTACACTATTAAATAAGAATAATCGTAAGTGTGAAAGAAATTCTCTCAGTACGAGGCCACAGGTCAGATACAAATTCCCCAAATCATAGTGTTACATCACTTAAACCTACCCCGGGATTCATGAAGCTTGTGCCAGGCTCCGGAGTAGCGTCGGCGATCTAGCGCAAAATATGGCCGCTGGGCAATTCAGGCACGAGCTATTTCCATGTACACTACCAGCGTACTCCAGAGCTGTGCAGCTCCCAGCGCATGTATGCTAATTACCACATGCACAGCAGTGTAACATGCAAATGAAGGTATATAGCGATTCATGAAGTGGTGCAGGCATAGCGTAAGCATGAAGAAATGTAAACCAAAAAAAAAAAAACGGTTTACATTTTGTCAAACATAAAATCGGAGCCATGAAAGCAGACCAAACTTACGTATTATAATGTATTATAATGCTAAATATATAGCCAATGGCATAAAAAAAAATGCACAACATATAAAAAAATAACATTTAATGTCATGGCCACACTAACGCAAAGTAAAACCACAGTGCATCTGTGCACAAACGGGATCACAAGGAAAATATATTTAGATGTCATAAAACTGCAATGTAACACAATTCATTATATCCCCATAATAGTCAATGGCAAGCATGCTAAACCACAACCATGGTGCAAGGGTTGCTAAGGGTCTGTGACAGTATTCTGTGCAGTAACTAGGGATTAGTAATTAATGCCATGTAAATGAGTCAAATTATACTGAATCACAAATGCCCCACTGGCGTAAGGATGTACCACACGGCATAGCACTACAACACCGAGGAGTGGTCTGGAGGTATACATTACATCGAGAGAGGGGTGCGCCACCGTAGCTGTAAGCACATTGGATCATTGCTAATCCATGTTGCCTGTTGCTAAGCAAAGCCGCAGGATAGGGGTGTGGAAGTAGCCATAGCTTTGCTTAGCTGAGAGCACACAAGGTAACCGAATGTTCATGTGAACGTGGATGAAAACGCACACAAAACCCGGTAAACGGCTGTGTGCGGCGCACACCTCAGCTGCAACAGGAAGGATATGGGAAGACAATAAGGAAATGTTGCAGCATGGTAACTGGAGTACAAATGAATAATTAACACCTAGGAACTCACAGTGGGCCATAGACAACAGCTAACAAGGCTGCTAGCAGCTACCTGCAGAGCAGTAAAGGGGAGGTGCCGTACAACAAAGAAAAGAGAACTGTCACAGCAGAACAAAGCAAACTTGCAGTAGATCAACTACATAACACATTTCCCAACACAATCCTGGGCTGTGAAAGTACAAAACAGGAAAGCTGGCAGCTGGATGCATGCCTGACAATGGGAGGGGAATCGGGTTGAAAATTGAAGTAAAGGGCAGCCAAGCATAAGTCAACACCTAAGGCCCCACAATAGCAGTACCTGCTGTAAAACCAATAATTAAGATATCCCACAGCTAGAATAGCACAAACACACCCAATTACACCAGCAATATCCATTGCACAATAGTATATGGTGTGAAAGCCCCACACACACACTTGTGTATTCCCAGACATTCTGCACCATTGGTATATACAGATGGGGAACTGTTTTATATGTACATGTTAGGGGCTGTCATAGCTTTGATTCACCAGCATGTGTTGGAGACTGACGGTGATGTGGAGGATGATGCTGATAACCATCTCAGGCACTGGAGGAGAATAGTGTTTAGACCCAGGGTATCCTACCAGGGGCTACATGATCTGGAGATAGTAGAGCATTACAGGGTGGACAGGGACATCATACAGCAACTTGTTGAGCTGTGCCGGCCACACCTCAGAGCCAGAAGTAAGAGAGGGGAACCCATCCCAGTGGACACGAAGGTATGTGTAAGCTTGAGAATTCTAGCCACAGGTACCTTCCAAAGGCCAACTGAGGATATCATGGCGGTCTCACAGGCAACGGCATCTAGGGTACTCCACCATTTCCTGGATGCCATGTTACCACATGCCAATGAGCACATATACTTCCCCCAAATGCAGGAGGAGTTGGCCAGCAATATGCGTCTCTTCCACCATGTAGCAGACTACCTGGAGGTACTGGGTTCAATAGACTGCATGCACATACACATCAAGTCACCACCCAGTGAGCAGGGTAGGTGCTACATAAACTGCAAGGGATACCCCTCCATCAACTGCCAGATTGTGTGCAATTCCCAGGGCATTATCATGGATGTGTGTGCTGGCAGCCCTGGAAGCTATCACGACTCCCAAATCTAGCATGCCTCACAGTTGTATCAGGTATTTGCCAGGGGAGACATCCCATATGGCCACCTGGTGGAGGATGCTGGCTATGCACTGGAACCGTGGATGATGAGTCCCATCAGAAATGCACACACAGCCACACAAGAACACCATAATGAGGCACACGCAGAAACCAGAATCATCATAGAGCGCGTGTTTGGGATTCTGAAATCACGGTTCCATTGCTTGGACATATCTGGTGGAGCCTTGCAGTACTCTCCAGGCACGTGTGCCCACATCTTCATAGTATGTGTCATGCTACACAATATGATCCTGCGGAAACAGCTGCAGCAGGGACAGAATGGTGAGGACCCTCACTCCCCACCACCATTGCCAAGGGACCCACAGGCACAGAGGGACTCAGACCACGAACACCCTGTGCTAGCCCCAGTAGGCAGACAGAGGCATGCCCAGTAAGCCCATGCCTTGGCAAAGAGGGAACGTATAGCACACACACTGAAAGTGTAGGCACTCATGGACTGACACCCTTCTCCACCTGCACACACATTAAACATGGATGGCACACACACACGACCACCTGTAAATTGTCATGTATAGGTGGTCTACTGTGTGTATCCTACATAGGTAGGCCTCAACTATTGTACACGCAACTGCCATTGGCACAAGGTAAGTCAATACCTGAACAGTAAATTAAGCTATCAGCATGTGTCTATACTGTATGTAGAGGTTTATAGATAAATAGGTAGGTACATGCCCAACTGCCGAGGCCACTCATAAGCATAGGCAAAAAGTGTCTGCTGTCACCACCCCATCAATTAACTAATTGTCCCTCTGTGGAGCAGAGCCAATTGCAGGATCCCTGGGGTGTATCCACTGTTCCCCACCCACTCTGCAAGGGTTCCCTGCAGCGTTAGTGAGGGGTTTTGTATAATGTAATCAGGGATGTAGTTCCAAATAATGGGGAGTATCCCTGACAGGAATCTTCTCAGATGTTTACATGTTACATAGTAAACCTTAAACACAGCTTGCATATATAGGTAGTTCTCCACAGAATAATAAACATGTGGAACACACAACCACTGAAATGTGCATTAATCACCCTTGCACTACCAGTGCCTGCTCTGAGAGGTAAGATAGCACTGCCAGGATTAGAACATGCAACCATGTACACAATCTTCACAATAACATACCACTAAGCTACCTGAGATGTACCAATGGCAGTTGTGTATACCGACATTATAAAACACAAACTGTAGGAATGTGTTGAAATAGGACAAACCGGCATGTACCCAATGAAAAGTGTATGTTTTATATATATATATATATATATATATATATATATATATATATATATATATATATATATATACATCATCATATATATAGAAAGAGAGAGGAAGAGAGGGAGAGAGGGAGAGAGGGAGATATATGTTGATATATGGGGATATACATATATATATATAGATATATAGATAAGTTAATAACATCTACATAACCATGGAGGTACATATAAATGGGATACCTACCACATATCGATTGCTTTACATACTGACACGCACAATCCTGAGGCTCAAGGTCTGAAAGAGCACAGTACTGAAACACCAGATGCGCGAGGTGTAAAATCACGATGTTAAGGGACAGTTAGTCAGTGCTTCTGGTGTTGCAGTTCAGGTAGGTTACTGCGTGTAAGTGTGTTTTGTAAGGCTGTAGTGTAAGTGTGTGTTCTGGGTGTGGTGTGTGTTCTTTGGGGACTGTAATGTGTGGGTGTGGATTAGCTTTGTGTGTCTGCATGATCTAAGAGGTAGAATATTAAAGTAGGAGGATGTGGGGGGTGCAGACACCTACATGGGGGGTGTAGGGGGCTTGGCCACCTGCTCATACGTAGTGTAGGATGGTTTGTTTGGATGTGGTGGGTAGCAGTGTGTCTGTGTGTGCATGTGTGTGTTCCGTGTTCGTGTTACTTTCGCAAGTTACTGTCACTGTCGGTAATGTGGGGTATGGGAGTCTGGGTCCGGTACTGTGTGCGTCGGAACTGTGTGGTTTCAGGATTCCATAGGTATCCCGTATACAGCGGTCAAAGTGTTCATATATGTGTATAACATGGACCATAGCAATCACACATTCCACCACTAACAACCTTTATGAACATAGGATATGGAGATTGTATGCCTATACACTATTACAAATATGTGTTATGGACATGAGCCAATGATAGTGTTACCACCTGTCCCACTTTGTGAGGGACAGTCCCCTTTAGGGGGGGTTGTGTCCTGACCAAATATATTAAACGTGGCAAATGTCCTGGGATTGTAGGACATAATTATGTCCCATATGTAATGTAACAGTTGCATACAATAGTTCTTTCTGTATCTAAAATACCTACATGTTACAAGAAACAGGATAAGCAACTAAACTGCTACAAGAATAAGCTTATAATTAGGCAAGAAAGGAAAGTTCTATCCCTTGTACTGACTGTGGGTTTGTGTCGGCCTGTAAATTCTGATGTGTGTCCCGAAAATATCCCACTATGGCCATATGAAAAGGTGGCAACCCTAGCCAAAGAGGGTCAGTCACCAACACAACTACAATGATTGCAAATGCCTATGCCAGAAATAAACAGCTTTCATGTATCTACACTTTATTACATTCTGATGTATTTCCAAAGGGATTCAAGGACTAACATCACCTGCATGCTATACAGGAACCACATAACAGTGCCTTAATGAATCAGCCTGCAATTACCATAGTATTATTCCAGTAAAGGATAGGTGTTCAAACAGGGAAGGAACCCTCACACGCATATCGATTATGTATAAAAGCAGTTCCTATACACTTGCATCTGCTATGCACACCCACCATCACCCCCACACCCAGACAAATTACAATACAAACTGTAATAACATCACAAATCATTCACTCACTGTACGACATCTGCAGAAGTCTTAACATACCTTGTCAGAGACACACTAACATGGCCCTATGTGAAATAGTTGCTGTTATACAATTGAACAGCTGCTGATGTTACAGAGTTTGTTTGCACTAATCCCATTTCAGACGGTTGTGTGTACACCGGGATGTGTTATCAGTTATTGAGTAACAGCACAGTATGCTACACTTGTACACCAAATCAAGGATGTTTGGTGAGCACACTATAAACCACATAACAGTTCATGCATAGCCATACAGCCTTGAGCTGCCCAAACATCCTTGCCAGACTTAAACATCTGCAGAAGTATCAGGTACAAACAAACCCTGCATAAGTAGCAATGTTCTGAAATATAACAGCTGTACTCACATGTAGAACAAAATCATCTAGCCATTACACACAATCCACGGGAGTCATGAAGTTAATATATCGCTGTCTGTCTCCATATAGCTGTTGAAATATATCATAAACAACACATCCAGGCTGTCTTCCTTGAAAGTAAGGCAAACAGACAATGCCCAAAAGGAGTACTCAGTTATACACCACTGTTGCCATGGTATCGGCTAATGGAGTAGCTGCACAGCTGATGTGCATTTAATTAACTACTTTGGAACACTAGTTGGTGGTCAGGATACCACATGTTACTGATATTTAACTAGAAATGGATGGGTTATCACACATTCAAACCATCCGTATATAACAGCAGAACGTTAAAAAGAAGACTGAAGCACAGACAGAAATGGATTGAATCAACAGTTAACGACACCTCGGGTTACTAATAAGGTATGTAGAACAGTCAGTATGTCTGTGTATTTAGTACCTTTTCTGTAGTATTTAAAGTGCACGCAAGCCATATAGTGGAAACAGTTTTCTTTTAGTGATGTATTGTTGAGCATAGTAATGGTTGTAGTATTTGTGGGTACTGCTGTAGGTCACAAGGCAAATATTGCATAAACCACAAGGGATGCTATATAAGGGCTTTGAACAGAAATATTCCTCACCAGCCACTGTCAGTGGAAGGGCTGGTCCAACAAGTATGTGCTATAACAGGGGATAGTATATGTTGATATATTGTAAGGGTAGCCATATGTATGGGTTTATTACTGAGAATAACATGTCGAAGGTTGGGCCACTGTGCAATTATGATTTGCATTGTGGGATATTGTGCCAATAACTGTGTAATGTACAGTATTGTAGGCAGATATGTATTACAAGTTACATAGCATTACTGTTATGTTTGGCAAACATTAGCTATGTCTATTGGCATTTATAATACACAATAACAGGATGCATATGTCTTTTAGTCACCCGACAGTTTATCAGCATGATAGCAAAGTAAATTGGAAGAGCTAGTTAACTATCTATGCAACTAAGACATGTAATATGTGCAAAGGTAGGTACTAGGCTGTCTTACCAAGGGTATTTATAAGCCTAGCTAGAGTGTGTTGGCTTTTGCCACCCCCATAGGTTAGTTCCCTGTGCCTCTGAATGGCAGAGCCATTAGTTCCCTGTGCCTCTGTCCAGCAGAGTCACTGCATTGATCCCAGCGGTACATGCCTGTCTCCCATCCACACATCAAGGTTTCCCTTGAAGAGAGCTAGTGGGGGGCCCTGCCTGATGTACATTGGAATCATGTTCCAAAGCATGGGGAGTGCCCGGGTCAGGAATCTTTCAGTCCAGCACATCCTAGTCATCGTTGTGGTTAGGTGTATAGGTGTATATCCCTAGAGCATGTGGCTCTCAGAGGCCTTTGTTTAGGTGGAGCATATCCAGCAGTACTGGGTTGGACATGGACCTTGTAAGTCAAGCAGAGATCACCTGTGAGTGTGTGGTATGCAACGGAGTACAGCTGGAGTTTCTTAGGTTGGGCTGCATAGGTAATCTGTTTGAGGTCAGTAATCCTCTTGGTGTGGTACTGTTGTGGTCTTCCAAGCTGTTGCAGTTGTCTTATAAGGTATATCTCAAATGGGGTGTTGTACCCTTTAATGGGTCTAATAAGTCATGAGTAGAGAGTCACAATGGCCTTCTTTGATCTGGATGCAAACCCATTAGAGATTAGGGGAGCCATGTAGAAGGATATTCTAACCACCTTGTCATTATGGGTATCAAAGGAGAGATTGCTATCTACTGGGGTTCCTGGATCCCTTATTACCTTTTCTGTATGTAGACTAGCACCTATGTCGTAGTCCATGGGTAATTAGTTATATCCAAAGGGGATGACTATGTACCTTAGGCATTCAGCTTGACGCCATGATATTGACACCATGTATCCGCCTCAGTGCAACCCTTCCAGAGGGTGTCTGTAACAGCTGGGCAAACAATTATATCCCCTAGTTTGCAGTTTTCTGCAAACCTTTTCAGCCAAAGCCCTCCTGTGCTTGTCTGTATGTCAGAGAATTATATACCGAACATGAGGGGTCCTAGGACTGAGCCCTGGCGGATGCCACTTGTAACTGGTAATGCAGTCAGACATAGGGTATGCAACTCCCACTGTGTGGTTTCTGTCCATAAGCCACTTTGCAAACCATCACATGACGTAGAGGTTAATGTTCAGGCGGATGGGTATGTTGATAATACCAGAAGGAGGAATGGTGTTGAACGCCTATGAGAGATCTAGATAGGCTGTGTGGACCTCCTTACCCTCATCTAATGCCTTGGTAACTGTCTCTTTAAGAAGTCCACCAGGTTTAGGAGGCATGGTCTGCCCTTAACAATGCCAAACTGGGAGGGGCCAAAGGTTTGGAGGTAACCCAATGTCTCTGTGACTGAGATCCATGATGTGCTACATAGCCTTGCAGACCAGGATAGTCAGGCCTACAGGGCAATAGGTCCCATAGTCTGTTGTGGTGCCACCTTCATGAAGTGGGATAACTGTTGCTGTGTGCCATTCAGAAGGCACTAAGCCCAATGCGAGGCTATTATTGAACATGGTGCATAGGTGGGGAGACAGTACATTCTGAAGTTTGTGTAAAACGCAGCCTGGGATGTTGTCTGGTCCCATGGATGCTGTGATATTGGCTTTAGAGTGTGCAGCTTTGAGGGGGGGGGGTAGCACTGAACCTATCTGCTAGGATGTTGCCAATATCAGTTGTTTCTGTAATGTTTGTGCCTTTGTGCTGTAACTCAGAGCAGATCTGGTTGTTGACATCGAGATATGTGACATCGCTATAGAATGCTTTGTGGCTGTTGTTGGAATTAGTGGTGGTTTTGTTTTCATAGCTAGCTTTGGAGGATCTTTTAAGGGATCTCACCTTCTTACTGAGGCTGACCAGGGAGCTCCTCCATGCAAGGAATTGTACTCTCATTTGCAACAGTGTCTTCCTCCTGTAGTACAGTTTGTTTATGGCAGGGGACCACCAGATTGGTTCCCTTAATTAGGAGTATAGAGTCTTGGTTCTGTTTGGGATAGCACAATCCATGCACTCACATAAGTAGGATTCAGCAGTTGTAACAGTATTGTCCATCTGCATGGGTGTCATGACGTTCACCACATCTGTCTTAAGAAGCATGAAGTTGGCTTTGTAGACAAATTATACTGTGGTTCCCTTAATGGGTGGGCGGGACGGGATGTGGATATCAACAGTGTTCAGCTCATGGTCGGATCGAACCAACGACGAGTTGACTTCACGTGTGGAGCACCGGTCACTCATGTTGGTAATGCTTAGGTCTAGGATATTGTTGCCTCTGGTGGGTGTGTGGATATGTTGACTCATGATGTTGGTGTTTATGAATACCAGAAAGCGTTGAGCTAATGAGTTGGTTCAAGAGTAGTTTTCCCAGTTAATGGTGGGGTAGATTCAGTGAGACTATGTGATGATTGTGGTGTAATGCGAATGTTTCCCTTCTCCACATGACTGTCAGGGTCAGGCTTTGTTGGAGAGAGCTTTACCTCCAGTTTGGCTAGATGAGTGTATCTCTCATAGGATGTAGTGTTGGGTGGTAGGTGGAGAGGCTTTTCTGTGTACATGAGGCAATGTGTACATTGCCTCAAGATGTCCAGATTCATCAGATAGACAGGTGAGAACACTGGCAGATGACTCTTGGACATGTCTGAATATAGAACTACTTTCCCCTAGATAAGTGAGGAAAGGGAGTACAAGAGCTATTTTACTCTAAGCAAGTGAGACAAGTATGTACAAAACCTGTTTAGCTCTAGGTAATGAGGAAGATTGAGTGCTATAGTAATTATTAGCTTACATAGTGCTTACAAGTTCTGAACAAGTGCTGAGCATGAATAAGCAATCCAGATAGGGTCTTAGATAACATAAACACCCCACCAACAGATACACAAGCATATATCCATGTACACCACAGGGCCCCTGTACCCACAACTATACAGGTACAAGCTGCACTCAGGCTGCATGGGACCTGTCCACATCACAGGTTGTATCATACACATATGGCAAAACAATATGCTCTCCACGTACACATCATGTAAAGCATAGATCCATGTCAGGCTGTGTACACCCTGAATGGTGCACAACAACAGGTATCACAACCCACAAAGGGGGAGACACCACTGATAATGGGAAGTACTGCACAGCTACCCTGCTGAGTCTGGTCTGGAAGGCCATGAACCTTGATCAAATAAATGTCAGCAGTACAGATGTAGATGACAGTAAGGTTGATGTCACACTGCATATCATAACCTTGCCAAGTCATAGGACATCATCACCCATACTGTGTACCACCGACACCCGGTATAATAGATAAACAGTCCTATGTCACAGGAGTGTTTTGCAATGGGACTGCTGGCAGAACCAACACTACTGAAAGTGTCTGAATAATACATGCCCATCACACCAGTGGCAGCTGCAGTATGTCAGGGTTAATGAATTTTATTCCCCCTCATTGTAGTCCATACCTCACAGCCAAACAGAAGGCATCTGCCTGTTGAAGTATGCGAATGACTATGACCTAGGAGCAATAGCCTACTCAAGAGTGTTGTGGACAACATACAGAAGGAGCTTTGTGGGTGAGGTGTATGTGACATATGGCCACAATCTGACAGCTACATATTGCATTGTCTCCCCTATGTCAATAACCCTGTACACATGAACTACCACCTAGGCAGCGGTCAACATAATGGACACTTGTGTGTAAGGGATGCAGCTGGGCAGTTGTCTTTCCTGTGATAGCTACGTCACCACACCTGGCAGGTAGCCATATGTGGCAACCCTGTTAATGACAGGGTGCCATCCATGAATTTAGAGATCATTGTCCGGCCATACACAACACTCAAGTGACCCATATCATATTTCCTTTAAGGGGTATTGGTCATGTGCAGATGGCCTACACCAGGCTTCCCATTCCCCATCTCCACTATGTAGCATGATGCATACCCTGAATAAATCCATGTTCAACCCAGTGATGTTGGACATGCTACACATACACATCCTGATCTCAAACACATACTTCATGGACATCCATCTTCCACATGCTGGACAGATCCTTGTCCCATACACTTTACATAGTCCTGCCATACTATGCATTCCTGTCCGTCAACGCTGCACATCACTCCCCTCTCAGACATGGTGTGATGACCGCATGGTAAATGTATCATTAACCCTGTAGATCAGTAATGTGGCACTGCTCCACCTGGCCCCCCAAACCCACCTGTCAGCTACTGCCAGGTAACCTTTCATCCTAGATTCATACATGGCCCATGGCATATAGCCCACTAGTTGACTTTGACTGTACATGCTATAGATGATATCCAACCCTGCAGATACCATCTGGCTAGCTAGTGTCCCATGTGTATCACCTGTGCAACACAGGTGATACATGGCAGGATGGTGAATTGCTGTACAGTGCTGTGTAGCTGTATATGGCAGAATGCATACATGCAAAACCTTATGCGAGCAAGTCTGCAGGGTCACAGGTTATGTCTGTTAAAGTAGTGTAAGTCCTTATATGTGACATATACACAGCATCAAGGTCAACTGCATTAATGTGGAGACATCCAGCCATGTGCTGATAGGTAGGAACACCAGTACAGGCAAACAGACATGCCCACATCAAGACAGCATCCACATGGAGTATGAGCAATGTAATCAGGTGACACACACACATATATGGTGATAATATCCACTCACCATTTAGTGTCACATGTGTGTGACACAAACACGTTAGTGTCATGTAGGTTTGCAAATACAACTATTTAAATGTAATAAATGTGATATACATGTATGTTCAGCTGTAGCTCTGTATGTCTCTGTGAGTTACTGTGACCTGTTTGCATCATTGTGCCTTCCAGGTATACCTCGTGCAAGGCTACCCCCTTTTACCAACTTGGAGGATGAGGCCCTCCTCCCATACCTACTTGACAATCATGATATCCTCTTAAGCCATGTGACACAGGATGCACAGCAGCAGGATGCCCTGTGGATGGAACTTCGCAGGAGGGTTAATGATGAGGGTGGCCACAACCGCACAAACCAGCAGATGTGCAGACACTGTACAGACCTCATTAGACGGGTGAAACAGCGGGGGAATACAATCGCCAGGGAACAAGGTGCAACAGGTGGTGGACCACCAACCCAGCCCCCACTCACACGTAGTGAGGAGCTACTGGCCAACCTGGGAACACCTGCAGAACCACATCCACAAGCCTTAGTTGATATTGTGGAGTAGTGTAGTGACGAGCTACTGGCCAACCTGGGAACACCTGCAGAACCACATCCACAAGCCTTAGCTGATATTGTAGAGGTGGGTGTATCTCAACCACTGAGCCTGGAGTTGCCTGGTAAGTCAGTACTGCACCTATAACAACTATATTCCATATAGTTGCATGTGTCACTGTACAATATGTAATGTAACATCATATGCAAGGCATGTATACACATGCTGCATACTATAGTATGCTACTCTGTGTATGCACACATGTGCATACACCATAGTATAGTGTAATGTACTGGTGTATGTGTTATGCACATTGCACCCTGTAGCCATTATACAGGTGTGGATAATGCTCTTACTGCTGTGTGACTCCTATTTAGGTACCTCTGGTGTTTTGCTGTGACAGCAGCCCATTGTAGGTGAGACTATTATTATTTATCAGGAATCGCAATGCACAGATCTATCTGCCATGTGGCCATTTACAACATGTACACATAATATATGGTCCTGTCACAATATACAGGTTAGACCTTCAATGCATCACAATGCCTACCCACGTGCAACACTTGCAAACTATGTGAATCATCTCACCAACATGAATCCTCACAAACTGTCATTGCCAGATATGTGGACAGCTGTGCATACAATGGTGGAGGTGCTGTTAACTGTAGGGACATGTACTACAGATCAGAACTACACATGTGGGGAATACAAACAGGACTACACAGTTAGCTGGAGTATGGCCAGCCCACAGGATTCACTGGTGTGGATCATAGCCCTGCTATGAATGTCACACAATGTGATGTGCTATCTTGACATATCCATGACATCTAGTTGCCTGGCTGCAACACTGCCAACCTAACCTGAAAACATATTCCACATACCATCCGTTGTCTGCATAACCCTGTCGTCAGTGGAGCATATGACATCTATGGGTGTCTGCCATATAGGACAACACAGACATGTGAAATAGATGCCCATCACAATAATTTGGCCAACACATGTACACACATGGCCATGGAGGATGGTCAGAGACATGGAGCAACACACACAGTAGACGTGATGTGCTTGTGTGTACATCCTGTCGTACAATGGCTACACATGGTCCAACTATGCCCTTTGTGTAATGGTTATATTCTAGATGTGGAACACTAGACATCCTACAGGCCTGTGCACATCTTGTGTAGGTGTAACATCAATCCACCACATAAGATGTGTTGAAAATCTTGAGGGTGTCATGACATGACAGCAGTCACCTGTACAGTATCCACATCAGCCCACAGATACAGTATATTCCCCTTGCTTTTGTCGGACATCAATGTCATACCTGCTCCTTGTGTGTGTGTGTGTGTGTGTGTGTGTGTGTGTGTGTGTGTGTGTGTGTGTGTGTGTGTGTGGTACACAGATGTCATGTGGGATATGGTGTACCGACGTGTTCACCATGTCTGGCCATAGTTGCCAGGCAGCAGCAATATGGTTGCAGATGTGCAGGGGTGTCATCCGTATACCCATCAGTGACCTGTGTCACAACTTCCACATCATGGTTTAGTGTGTATACACCTCAGTGACATGGGTCACATTCCACAGTATATATGTATTGTATCTGAACACAGTCATGGCTATGAACTGTGTCTGTAACTCACACTGTATAGCAGTAGAGACGCCTCACGATTCTCTGCAATGGCCATGCACATCAGCTAAATGTGCAGTATATCTCTAGGGCAGACAGACAACACTGCATTGGGACACCATTGCCCACTGTATATTTGACAGGACACCATTGAGTTAAACATGTATGCATGTCATTGCACACATCAGCAGATCACGTCATACTACATGTGATTGTCAAGGTCATATGCCACACATCAGGCAGGTGTACTGTTAACCTATGCTGGTCTGGTGTAACACAGGGATGTATGCTAACTACTACTATGATTGTGTAATCTGCATGCAATCTGCTATGACACATGCATGCTGTTGTGTGCAACCCAGGGATGTATGATAACTACCACTATTATTGTCTGCGCCGCATGCTGTCTGCCTTATCACATGCATGTTGCATGTCTTCTGTCATATCACATGCGTGTGTGTGTCTGTGTGTGTGTCTATTGTATAGATTGTAATGTACAGCTCTTGTCTGCCCTCACAGGTGATGTAGGTGCATTGCCCTCCTGCGGTACATCTGATGTTAGTGTCCCAACAGACTCTAGCAGTGATGATGAACATATGATTGAGTCACAGGCAGAGTTGACAGGGGCTGAAACTGTGCCATTGGTTGCCATTCCAGTTATGTCCCCCTCATCCCCGCACACAGACCCCATGCCTGCACATACCCCATCACCAGTGGCCATAGAGGAAGGACAGTTGGCGTGTGGTAGCTTGGAACAGGAAAGTGTGGGGGCTATGGAAGCTGTGCCTGCAAAATATGTTGTCAGCCAACTGATTGGTGGTGCCCCACACAGGCACGTAGCCAGTGTGCTCGTAGCAGGACCTCTGGCCAACATGCTCCTGCAAGACAGAGCGCAGCAGCTAGTGTCACCAGTCGCATGTTCCAGGCTGTAATGGAGGCACAGGCATGTACTGAATGGCACAAAAGAGAAGATAAGAGGCTACAGAGGGCTGCTGTCTATTCTTTAAACAACAACATCCAGGCAATGGTAAATGCTCAACAGCAGATTGCTGAAAATCTTTGGATAGACAGTTGGGTGACATGGTTGGAGTCCTTGACCGTGGCATGACAATCCGCAAGCATGAGCTGTCTGTGTTGGAATATCTGGTAGAAGTGAGGCATCGGGCATGTGGATGTAGGCCTGCTACATCACCTGTTTCAGGTCTACATGTACGAGCTACCTCAAATGTCTGCTCCCATAGTGGTGGTAGCAGCAGCTGTGCATCTGGTGCTGTACTGTGCTGTCCACACCATGACACAGCAGGCCACGTGCAAGTGGCCCGGGACAGTCCCAACAGGGACACAGTTCCAATGGACAAGTGACATCAGACAGTACCCAATCTGCACCTCTGCCTGGTAGTGCCCGTGCAACCCCTGGCAGGCACAGGTCACATGTCCATGGCCAGAAACCGTGAACTATAAAACCTTGCCTGTACAGATTGCAGTTGTCAATAACACCCCTGTGTAGACCAGACACATGGCAGAACTGCGTGTATACACATACTCACACACTGGAAACATATGTAGGGCATCGTAACACACACATATGCATAACATCCACACACACCGAATTAGATCAAAGGCACTAACCCACACACATGATGTCATCCAATGGTGCAGCCTAGGCCTCTGGCAAACACTATCACCCTGTGCATATGATGATGCCTGTGCCGCATCCCTGACATCCACACCATCGGTGCAGGGACATGCTCATATGGTCTGATGCACAGGGTGAACAGACTAGGAAGATAAGTGTAGTTTACAATTGTTGAGTACTGTTGACAGTCAGCAGAAATACCATGTACTACAGGTGTACAATGCATTTCATACTGTTAACAGTATGTGTCTTGTGTAACAACAGTAACTACATGTTGGTCATGATGTTCTGCTGTTCTCCTTCAGGTCTAATTGCACGTGCCGGTGGATGTCAGTGTTTGCAGTTAGTGTCCCATATGTCAAAGTGGACTACTCGCAGGTATGCATGAATATACCAGCATGCACTGTGTAGCTGCCACATACCAGTGAGAATGCCCCACGTTACAAACACGTCTATCTGATCCAAGAGCATGATAGCTGTGTATTAAGCTACTGTGGCTACAGACATGACATCCATAAAGGGTGACATCACAGTTACAGTTGCATGGAGTGTTGAGGTAAGAGAGTGGTCTAGCTGATTACAAGGGTAAAGGCCAGTTGGAAGTGTGATGCCTCATTGGGAATCAGTAATACACGTTCCCATGACAGGATGCCAACACACAACTGCACCCACACACTCAGGTATTGACACACATGTATTCAGTGACACAGTAACACACCCACACACTCACATATTCATTGACACAGTAACACACACTCGCACATGGTTGCTACTGGTGAGGTGAGGGCCCCAGCCTATGTGCAAATCATCATTACAGTACTGTGCACCTACATGATGCGCCACAGAGAATACACATGTACAGGTAGTCAGTATGGCCTAAGATCGGAGACATCAACACGGATAGTAGAATGCATCACCTGGATGGGGGAGGGGTCTTTTCAGTTCAGTATGGTAACATAATCCACAGCCCAGGGACCAGACAGCCCTACATACACACACTGCAGCATTCAGTATTGAATACACCTAGGTCATGCACATACAGATACCTCACATGTGTGAGATACATCCCCCTGCCTATGTCCTGCTTTCTACATTGCAGTCTGTACAGATGTGTACAGGAGAGTGAGTAACAATTGAGATGTATTCTGCACCATACCTGACATATATGGACACACACTCAACCACACATGCCAGTACTGTGAATCTCAGACCTGCCTAGCTCATGATATGTATGACAGACGTACAGCAGTACTGCATGCATTACAAACTGTACTAATGCTTCCTGTGGCAATAGTGCTGATATACGCACATGGGACGTCTTAATTATTAACAGGTGTCGAGTGATTTACCTTTGCTGATGCTTCCTGTGGTAACATTGCTGATATATGCACATGGGATGTCTTAACTATTAACAGGTGTCAAGTGATTTACCTTCGCTGTCACCCTGACCGCTGTCTAAGTTGTGTGTTATATCCTTCAATTAATGAAATCATTGCCTACCGGTTACATAGGTTATTGTAGGACTGCTTGTGACACACATGAGAGCTGTCCACAGCAAACGTCCATCTGCAAAGATGTCCCACCACTTAGTTATTTCCACACATCTGTCCATACCTGCGGTACATCTTTCCGTACATTCACCATATACAGTTGCCAATGTTGAGGCTGCATTGCAACTGCATGATGTACTAGGATACACATCACCTGCATAAATCAGCAACTGCACACACGTTATCTGAATGCACAACACTACGTGTACAGGTGTGTAGGTCCTACAATCCTGACATTTGGGCTTGTTTGTAGGCATTGCAATTGGTGGACATATGTAATGACATACATGACACATGGACTGTTGTATGATATGACGGGTATAATGGGAGACCGGCACAGAGGGAATGTTACCTCTGTCAACATTGATATCACACCTTATGTACTGTTAGCATTCAGCAGCCATGGACCTACATTCCATGTGTATGTGTGTAATGGCTGTAGCCATCTGTTTGCACAAAGGACAACAACAGCTATGCTATTTACATGTATGTTATATGTGTGTATTTGTGTGTGTGTGTGTGTGTGTGTGTGTGTGTGTGTGTGTGTGTGGGTTGCATGTACATACCCAGGGCAGGTACATGTATGTCATATCCATACATGAGGGTGTGTACTGGTGTACAGCAACAGTCATCTGCTAATGGTGGAAAGTACCGAGGGCCCCTGGTATGTGTACAGCTGACCTGGTTACAGACAGTGGTATCATTGCATTGCATAACACATGATGCAACTGTGTGAGTACACATGCACTCTCTACAGTTGATGTAGATCTTGTTACAGTACACAGGTCAAGGGTCACATGGTGGTGTACTCGTATATGTCCTACAACATGTATGGATGCGTGTTGGTGGACCGAGGGCATGGTGGTGTCTGAGGTTTACATCCTGGAATGCAGCATGTGACGTTGTGTCCTGCACATGACTCATCTGTGATGCCTTTCATGGGGGGACCGGTCAGTACATGTGAGTAGCCTTCATGTATGTGGGGACACCACCTGGAGGGGTCAGTACCTGTGTTATGGCCCACATGTCTGGTTCTGAGGTATATGGTGGTAGTGCTAGGTTCTGAGGTATATGGTGGTAGTGCTATTGTGCACTATAGAGCCATCAGCCAGGTGTTCCTCACTGCATAGATGTCTGTACTCCACATTGTTGGATCTACAGTGACCAGCTATGAATATGGACGCTACACATCTAGCATTGGTTAGCATAAGAAAACAATGCAGTTGTCCTGTAGGTGTATGGGAGTTAAACCTGTGTTTAGGAAATTTGCCTTGGAATGGCACTGTGTGGGCGGATGCAACTTGGGTATTATCCCCACTCCCTTGAATTATGGATGCATGTGATATGTGTCAAAGGCCTGTCTACTGAATCAGTCACCAAAGCCATAGACAAGGATAAGGTGGTTTACACAGCCTATCTAGATCTTGACAAGGCTTTCAACACCACCCCCCACTCTGGAATTATAGATAAACTCACTAAACTAGGTATAAATCCCTATGTCACAAGATGGGTTGCCAACTGGCTCACTGACAGAACCCACACTGTGAAAGTAGCAGACTCCAAATCCAACTTCAGACCAGTGACAAGTGCAGTACCACAGGGTTCGGTCCTGGGTCCTCTCCTGTTGGTATCTACTTTTCTGAAGTACAGGCTAACACAGAAGATCTTTGGCTAACAAAGTTTGCAGATGACTGCAAACTAGGAGCCATAATTGAAACTTCTAACAATGTGGACATCCTACAAAAGGGCCTCACTGAGACAGATGCCTGGTGTCAACGCCATGGCCTCAAGCTCAATGCCAAAAAGTGCATTGTCATCCCCTTTGGTAAAAACTCTGTACCCGTGAACTACAACATAGGCGGTAGTATACTTAACACTAAAAGTGTGATAAGAGACCTTGGGACACAGGTGGACAGTAGTCTCTCCTTTGATAATCACATCACCACAGTAGTCAGAAAATCCTTCTATGTGGCACACCTCATCACAAAAGGTTTCTCATCCAGAAAAAAAGAGGTCATTGTTCCCCTCTACTCTTCACTCATTAGACACATTATAGAGTACAACACCCCTTTTGGTATGTACCTCACAAGACATCTACAACAACTGGAAAGGCCTGCAGAAATACCTCTCAAAGAGGATTACTGGCCTCAAACAGATGCTCTACGCAGACCATCTCAAAAAACTCCAGCTTTGCTCTGTCGCATATTGCCTACTCAGAGGTGATCTCTGCCTAACATACAAAGCTATGTCAAACCCAGAGCTGTTGGACATGCTACACTTAAAGAAACCCAGTCCCTCCGAGCAACATGCTCTAGGGACCTAAACCTTGTCACCACAATAATCAGAACATGCCGGAGGGATAGATTCCTGTCCCAGAGACTTCCCACACTCTGGAATAAACTACCTATCTATGTCAAACAATGCTCCTCATTAGCACTCTTCAAGATAAATCTTGATGATTGGATGGGAAATAGGAAATTCACCCCAGGGATCACCTCTGCGGCTCTGCTCGACAGTGGCACAGGAAAATAATTTCCTTGGGTGGCAAAAGCCAGGGTACCTTTTTGGCTGGGCTTGTATAGGCCCCAGGGCCGATAGCCTGGTACCTACCTATAAACCTATGAACCATGTCATCCCAGAATGACAGCAGATGTTGTGTAAAAGACCGGTGTCAAATATATGTAGAGCAGCACTCCTGCTAACAATGAGAACTACTAACACCAGAGCCCATTACAATATGTTCTTTATGTCTACCTGTAATAGCATGGCCACTGTGGCCTTCCGTGCTTAGCATCAGAGTGCATCCCAGTCAGCCCTGTACTACTAAGAGTATGAGCATGCCCAGTATATCCTTGTGTAGATGGACACATAGTAGTGCATTCTGACCAGCCCTGTGCTACTAAATGGGTGAGCATGCCCAGTATATCCTTGTGTCAGTTATGTGCCTCTGTGTATGGCCATGGCCATTGTAACCCTGTATAGTGGTAGTAGTCGTCCATTCCACAGATGGGCATACTCCAGGTCAGGATGGACTCCTACTTTAAACACACAGGTTCACAGGTATGTTCATCTTAACTGCCAGCATCCCTGTTGATGTCTACATTCCCAGAAGGTCATAATGACAGCCTTGAAATGTGTAGTCTGCGTGGCGCGATTCGTAAGTATGTAGTATTGTAATAATAATCTGTAAATAGGCAGGTGTTCCATTCCCACCACTGGTATGTGTATGTCTGTCCCCGTTTGCCAGAGGACTGTAGATTGCTCACACTCCATACAATTCGTATACCCACCTTTGACAGGGCAGATGATGACACCCACCTACAAATACACCTCTGGGAGTGTTGTGTCCCAGTAATCTCAGTAGCGAGTTCTGTAACTGTGTAATAAAGTAGTTAGGTCGGTTTTCTAGTTCCATACTTGCCGTGTGTGTGTGTGTGTGTGTGTGTGTGTGTGTGTGTGTGTGTGTGTGTGTGTGTGTGTGTATGCTCATACTCCATACATTTCTTATACCCACCTTTGGCAAGGCTGATGATGTCACCCATCTACAAATACACCTCTGGGAACACTGTATCCTAGTAATCTCGGTAGCATGTTCTGTAACTGCGTAATGCTGTAGTGTACTAAAGCACTTAGGTCGGTGTTCTAATCCCGCACTTGGCATGTGTGTGTCCCTGTTTGCCTGAGGAGTGAGTAATGCTTGTACACTGTTCACACACCATACATTTCTTATACCCACCTTTGGCAAGGCTGATGATGTCACCCATCTACAAATACACCTCTGGTAGTGCTGCGTCCCAGTAATCTCGGTAGTGCATTCTGTAACTGCGTAATGCTGTAGCTTAGTAAAGTAATTAGGTTGGTGCTCTAGTCCCACACTTGCCATGTGTGTGTCCCCATTTGCTGAACACTGAGTAATGCTTTTAGACAGCTCACACTCCATACATTTCTTTTACCCACCTCAGCAAGGCTGATGATGTCACCCATCTACAAATACACCTCTGGGAGTGCTGTGTCCCAATAACCTTGGTAGCTTGTTCTGTAACTGCATAATGCTGTAGTGTAATAAAGCAGTTAGGCTGGTGTTCTAGTCCCACACTTGCCATGTGTGTGTGTGTCCCTGTTTGCCTGAAGATTGAGTAATGCTTTTAGACAGCTCACACTCCATACATTTCTTATACCCACCTTTAGCAAGGCTGATGATGTCACCCATCTACAAATATACCTCTGGGAGTGCTGTGTCCCAGTAATCCCGGTAGCATGTTTTGTAACTACGTAATACTGTAGTGTAGTAAAGTAGTTAGGTCGGTGTTCTAGTCCCACACTTGGTATGTGTGTGTGTGTGTGTGTGTGTCCCCATTTGCATGAGTACTGAGTAATGCTTTTAGACTGCTCACACTCCATACATTTCTTATACCCACCTTTGGCAAGGCTGATGATGTCGCCCATCTACAAATACACCTCTGGGAGTACTGTGTCCCAGTAATCTCGGTAGTGCATTCTGTAACTGCATAATGCTGTAGTGTAGTAAAGTAGTTATGGTGGTGTTCTAATCCCAGACATGCCAAGTGTGTGTCTGCCTGCGTGAGACAAGTACAGTGCTTTGTAGTATTCGCCATAGCGTGTTCCCTAAATGCGTGTTGCTGCAGTGTGATACTGTAGGGGTTTGTTTACAGGACATGGCAAGTGTGTGTTTGTCTGTCAGAGCCTGTGTAGAGGTGGCCATGATTACCTTACCATTGGACATGTTTGGGAGCGGGTTTTGTAGTTTTCCTATATGGTATCTGTCTTATGACACATTGGCCACCTCACAAGGAGTACAGATGTCAGTCAGCCATGGCACTGTGTTGGCAAGCCATACCCATACATCTGGCAAAAGGCCTGGTGAATTAAGTATGCAGCCCTACTAGTACCCGGTATATGTCCAGCACCCATGTGCCATGCACAAACAAACTAGCCTAGTATATCCCACTATGTTGTTAGTAACATGCACATTGAGGACAGATAGTAGGTATGGTGTGAATGCAGTGGCCTGCAGAGGACATGGCACCCTGTACAGTGGTAAAATAGGCACATATATGTGGACATTGTGCCTTCACTATGTTCCATACTGAATGCCTACAACATATGTGGTGCCATCAAATGTGATCCACAAAGGCCAGACAATGCTGTACGCATGTGCCCTGTATTGACCCATACCACTAACACCACAGAATACCTGTATCATAATATCCATGCAGGTGCAGGGCCGACCTGTTCACTATAAGCAGGTTTTGTCACACCAGGCCAGTATTGGCATATCAGGGTATAGCAGGCTGTGTACATAACATGTGTCTGCCAAACCAGGTACATCTGTAAATGTCACTGTACAGTATTGTGGGACATGCACATCCCAGGCAATGTCCATGTGAAGGACTATCAAACACAGACATGGCATGCATTGCAAAGCTATGGCCCTACACATTGGTAACCAGGATGTCAGGCCAGTTAATGCAGTACCCATCTGTGTGGGACATTGCAGACACTACACCCCTGCACTGCACACCATTGTCGGGTGACACAATGGGAAGAATTACCTTTCAACCAGCCTTGTACAGCCATCTTGCACAGCCAAACACTACACACCCATGGAGCAATGCATACCTCCATGCCAGTACTGACACCCTGTGTCTGCATGTGGGTTGTGATGCTCCCAACCACAGTCACTCCCAGTATAAACCTCGTGGGCATACCAACAGTTGTCAAGTACTTTCACAAGCCCTAGCCCATAGAACCACCAGCTATCCCCTGTGGTGCATGTGGTCCTGTGCATTACTGCAGTGTGGCAAACTAAGTAGTTACATTGTGTATTTGTGGCCCTGGAAAAGGTGTCAATGCGTGTCCATTAGACAGTGTGGTTGTGGTGACAATGGCATCCGTTCACGTGGACTAACATGTGTGCCACACCTAATGTATGTCTACTATATCTGTTGCAGATATCACTCACTTACCTACACACATATGTTCTTACAGCACAGCAACATGTCGCCTTTGTGGCACATGTAGTAATGGCATGCACATATAATAGTAATGAGTAGTCAGGAGTTTGACCCCTGTACTGTTCGCCATGTGGCAGATGATGGTTATGGTTAAGTCTCCAAGCCCTTCTCTGTTGTACATTGCATATCCCATGAACACACTCTCTGGTGGATGTGAAGGTGTACACCTGCACAGCAGCAGCATGTGTATTGTAAATGATGGAAATGGTCTGGAGATGTCCCCTGCACCTATTGCAGTCCTCCTCTAGCTGATTGCATGTGGTACAGCTGTGATGGTGTTCCCAAAGTCATCCTCATGATGAACACAGTACACTATCTAGGGAAACATGTTGTTATCTGGCCATGACAGTCATTGTGAGTGGTACCTGGATGTGGTGTTCTGACACAGCATCACATATGATATCTGGATGTACCTCAATCATTTTCCAAAGTGGGACATAGCCTAAAGACAGGAGGGTGATGTGCCACATGCTGCATTGAGACTACTGCCTGTTTAACATGTGTGTGGTAATGGCTATTCTGCATGTTATAATACAGACATGACAGTACTCTGTTCATGAGGGATCCCATCTGTAGGGCCATCTGTGAACTGGTCAGTGTGTGCAACCATTTGTTTCATGTGTTACATACTGAACACACATCTGTGCACAGCAGAAGCATGGTGTGAGGATTGCAGACAGTACATGATGATAGGGATGTGTTACTGCCATCGCATCCCTGACTGGACATGTGTCACATGAGACAGTGGTATGACTGACACTGTGTGGGATTCCCAGTGGCAAGCCAATGATGGGAAACTGTTCATAGCTGCGGTCACACGTCTACTACACATTGTACAGTTGTCATGCAGTATATATGCATGTATTGTGCTCCCTCTGCAAATGTATACCATCTGTTGTGTTGGGTTGCTGGTGATATCTATGCATACTGTTGTAGGTAATCCTGTATGCTGTTGTCTATCACTAAGCCATATGTGGGTTTAAAACGCAACACCATAGGCTGAATGGGTTGGGAGGTCCTGGCAGAACCTCCTGTCCCACTTCAGCTGACCATGGCACTGGGGAATAGCACATCTGGGTCCCAGCCATAGACATCAACCTCTGTTGGCTCTGCACCACCCTCTGGTGGCACCACCACTGAGGAAGGAGCATGCCCCCCTTGGGTGTAGGACCAGACAGGAACATATCTGCTGCATTGCGGTCCCAGACGTGTTGCATTAGTGGATCCCTAGGGGGTTACGAAGCCATATACACCAGTTCAAGGGCGGAATGCACATTTACAGGGTGATGCTGCCCCTCCTGGACAGCCCCTAGCTCTGCCTTTTTTGCAGCTGTGTAGGTGCAGTGGCAGTTGCCCATGGCTAGGGACCTCCTTCCCTCTGTTCCCATGGGCTTTTGAATGCCGAAGACCCATCCACGTCGAGGGTGTATCCCCCCACATGTGTCATATACCAACCCTGTATGCTGTCTTTTCTGTGATCCTACCTATCCTCCATGGCCATACCTACACTCCTTCCCCAACATCTGACCCTGACCTACGGACACATAAGGCAATTTGGCTCCTAGGACAACATCTTCCCTATACATAACTGTCAATTATGGACACGTGCCCACTGGACACATGAAACCCTTGTAATATGCATCATAACATACTCCTGTTATCCTCACCCCTGTCCCTCAGGCGCACGATCCTGGTATGCACATCATTCCTACATAGCCCAGGTACATGTGATGAGGATGACCCCATTATATACAAAACACTACCGGTCCCTTTATGGTTACCCCATTTACCTTTATCATGATGATGATGTTGCACACAGCACCTTGCAAGAGTACTGTTCACATATAATGATTGGACAGGTACTGTTGTGTTAATGTACATTACATGCACAGAGTGATGTATACGGCCAATGTACATGTTTTTGTGTGTATGACTGACACATGTCTGTCTGAGGGAGTCTTGTGATCACATAGAGCAACACCATTACATAATACAGGCATCGCTGGTGCTTCCCGTTTCATTCATTTGTAATGCTTTGTTGCCACATGGTATGTTCCTGATACATCTCTATATATGTATGTACCTATATGCTGGACATAAACACTCACATGTACATCTACATGATGGGATACATTCCTACACTGTTGAATGACTGCGCTGTATGATATGTTTGTGGTACTGTCCGTTGTCTGTATAAATGCTATGGCGTATTGGTAATACATATTAGCTGTGTGCGCAGGGTCCTGGTTCTGACCCTTGCAAAGGACATTTAGTTGGGTGCAGGGCAGAACAAGCCCATTGGATACGGAGGGAGTAAGGCACATTAAAGCAGTTGTGAGCGGGTGTGCATGGGTTTGCGCTGTGTTAAGCACTGCTGAACTCTGGTTACAGCCTCTTACACTCGGTTAACCTCTACATTGCTTTATCAGTGCAATACTCGCATACTGGTAGCCAAAGATGCTTACAACCGCTCGCTCTCACACTTGCAAATGCACCAACATTGGTGCTTTCATCTGTCAGTCACACCCCTGGTTGGGAGCAAGGACCACAATATTACCTTGTGATGCCTATTAAATCGGACTACATGATTACAGTATCGGGATTGGCTGACCATTAGGCGGCGGCATTGCGTTCGACTGTACGGAATCAGCGGCCTGTCCATTGAATCAATCATATTTGTGTGTACCTCATACAATGTGCTCCCACCTTGTGATGCCTATTACATCGGACTACATGAATACATTATCAGGAATGGCTGCCTATGGCGTTCGACTGTACAGAATCAGCAGCCTGTCCAGTGAATAATTCATATTTGTGTGCTCCTCATACAATCTGCTCCAACCTTGTGATGCCTATCACATCGGACTACATGACTACAGTCATAGCTGGCCTTAGGCATAGGCCAACTAAGCAGCCGCCTAGGGCGCCACTTTAGTGGGGGCACTTTACCAGTATTTATTTGGTGTAGGTAGACCAGGATGGGGGCACTGGGTTGTGTGGTGGGGGGATGCCATTGTGCCCTTTTACCTAGGGCACCAGTTGACCTAAGGCCGCTCCTGACTACAGTATCAGGAATGGCTGCCCATTAGGAGATGGCATGGCGTTCGACTGTACGGAATCAGTGGCATGTCCAGTGAATTAATCATATTAATTGTGTGTTCCTCATACAATCTGCTCCCACCTTGTGATGCCTATTACATCTGACTACATGACTACAGTATCAGGAATCGCTGCCCATTAGGCAATGGCATGGCATTCGACTGTACGGAATCCGCGGCCTGTACAGTGAATTAATCATATTTGTGTGTTCCGCATACAATCGGCTCCCATCTGGCTGATACATGGGAGCTGAGACTCTTCAATACAGACAAGTAGTTGGGTTGTGGGAGCCACATCCGTCGGCCGAGTCATGCTACCGCATACCTATTATAGGTTTGCCACCTTTTCAATTGGCCAAGGTGGGACTTTAGGGTTATCAACTGTCCCACTTTGCGAGGGACACTGCAAAAATAATCAAGACATAACAAATGCCCCGATTACAGGACATTATTATATTCTACGTTTCATTAATAGTTGCATAAAACAGTTATTTTATATATGAAACTTCTAGATGTGATGTGAAGAAGCATAAGCAATTCAAATGTAACTAGATTAAGCTTTTATTTGTGCAAATACGTATAATCCTGTACTATGCATGGCTATAGGTATGATTTGTCCTGGAAAGTCTGACATTTCTACAGAACATGTCCCACTTTGGCCATTTGTAAAGGTGGCAACCCTATAGGACCTGTATGTAGAGACGTTAGACTTTGCAGG
>NC_056728.1:742900510-742903010 GCF_019279795.1 Protopterus annectens
GTTCAAGAAGGGGGGGGGTGCTGTGAAGGGGATGATGGGTATTCAATTATGTATCCAGGTGTGTTGAGGTTGGATGGCTCAGTTCAGGCCAGACCATTATGTGGCTATGTGCCGGTAACTTTTCTGTACATGTGTATTGCACTTTTTAATGTTCATATGTTTGTGGGATTGTATTGCGGATGTGAATATTTGTTCTTTGGTTATCTTCCTGATTAACCCACTGCTCCTTCGTAGACGCCCAGTTCACCTATTGTGCATCCAACCCAGTCTCCCCTTGGTGAATTATTACATTACCCATCACCCCCCACCCCCATATTCCACAGACACCATCCATCCCTTCTCTCGTTGATAGCCCATGGCAAAGTCAACAGAACACATTGCGTACACTACATATCTCTGGTACCAATATGGTTGTGAGGACTACCCTAGCATTTTTGATCTTCCACATGCTGTACTTCACGCACATAGGTACATGCAAGTACTTATCTTTCATGACATGGTAGGTAGACCTGGGTAATACTTGTTCATCTATGGGCTGTCCTGACAAGGACGACTTGGACCGTGAATGGGCAGATATTGGGCGAATGCGCTGGTCATTGGTAGGCTTGCCAACTTTTCATATGACCAGGATGGGACATTTTCAGGACACACATCAGAGGTTACAGGCCAACACATACCCATGGTCAATACAAAGGATAGTACTTTAGTTTTATGCCTGAATATAAGCTTTTATTGTTGTAGCAGTGTAGTTACTTATTCTGCTTCATTTACTTGCTTATTCTGTTTGTTGTAACATTTAGGTATTTTATATACAGAAATAAGTATTGTATGGGACTATTACATAAAATATGGGACATAATTATGCCCTACAATTGCAGGACATTTGACATTTATAATGATTTTGGTATGGACACATCTGCCTAGAGGGGGACTGTCCCTCACAATGTAGGACAGGTAGTAACCCTAACCATTGGGCTAGGCTTAGCAATTAGCAGTGCACTAACACGATGCATTTTGCTTCCACTTGGTATAACTATTGACGTTACAATGGAATACGGGCACAAGGTTTTAAATATCATTTGTTCGAGGGACGGGGACTCAATATTCAGCTACGTGCCTTTGTGTTTACTTTTTATTTTGGTGTTCGTAAAACTGTCTTGTATGCTTTGCATACATTTCAGTATCCGTGGACACTGACAGGATTGATTACTATTAGAGGCAGGCTGTACTAGTCAGCATTTTAGGTTGCGCGTATGCAGCCGACATGTTCACACCTCCGTGTAGGGCTTAGACATGCCCCCTGCACTCATACATGTTTCCTATGCACGTGGCCATTACGGCAGCACACCTTCATTAATATGCATGTGGTGCTGCTGCGCCATATCCACACCGCACAGTCGGCGCAAGGCTAACGCCGTCCTTGCACCAAGCTTCCTGAATCCCGGGGCTAGTTCTTTCTTTGTTCTCTTCATGTTGTAGTTTTTCTTACCCTTGACAATGCCTTTGACAACCATACCCTTCTTCTAAATCAATCCAAGCAACAACATTTTAACTAAAAGCATATGAATTAATTTTGCTCAAAAATTACAAAAAAGTTCAAGTTATCTGAAATATGGGATAAGACAGCTGAGATTAAAACTGCCCATTTGCTTGCTATGATTTAATATAGAATGTCAATCTATAATAAACACAGCCACTCCCTTACTTAGTAAAATCGAATTAATAAAGATATTTATATTTCTTAAAATTATTTTTGTTATCTTCCTAACATTTTTCCATCAAAGTTTGTTGACAAATTTCAAAGTGTTACAATAACTTTTACATGGAATTCTAAGTACTGCAGAATTCCCAGGAAGAAATTTCTGAAGCCCATTGATCGGGGTGAAGGAGTCCCAGACCTGAAAAATATGTCTGAATGTCTCAGGGTCAGTATATTATGTCAGGGGCACATTACTACAAAAGGCATTTATGTCATGTTTATGACCTTCAACTCCTTATCAAGAAGAAAGATGAGTTACACATCATCCTTCAAGAAAAGAAGAAAATTGGGACCCATGAAGTTTGGAAACATGGGCAGAAAAATCATTATGGAATATGCTAAGGCATTAAGAATACTATAATCTCTATTGGAATATGGAACTCAATATATATTAAAATTCAGGGGTTCACCATTATCTGGGATGACTAGAGTAGGGATGGTATGCTTTACTTTTTAAATCTGTAGACCATCAAGCAGAACTCATTTACAGATTTAGAATCCTTGCATCGATCTGTTAGTGGAAGTCTGAGGTGATTTTGACAAAGTTTACAGCTAAATTCCTTTACAATACATTTTAGAAGTTCCTTAACAAATAAGAAATGGTTAAAACAATTTATATTTTGAGATAATTGCGTAGACATTCTAATTCATAATAATTTTTATATAGCATGATACGCATAGTGAGGATGATATGCTTAATAAATGGTTCAGTTTAGGAAACACCCATATCATTTGTAATGA